>NC_135478.1:75076831-75404056 GCF_052094955.1 Ictidomys tridecemlineatus | reverse complement strand
GTGGTGTGCTGGGATTGAACTCATGGCCTTGTGCATGTGAGGCAAGCACTCTACCAACTGAGCTACGCCCCCAGCCCTCCTTTGTTCATTTTTAAATTGAGTTTTCTCTACTGAGTTGCAGGAGATGCTTCTGTTTCATGACAGTGATACAGATCCTTCTGTGTCACTCACTAGGCATCAGGCATTGCTCACTTTATGAATATAATTCTCTCTTCTGGTGACGCAATCCATAATTATAGTTACATTGGTATTAATGGAATGAAATAGATTATACATATCTACATGTATTTCTAGTCAAGCTGTTTAGTTTCAAAGCTGCATAATGTGTTTTTGAAAATGCTTCATATATCTACCTGAGTGATTTTGTAAAAAGCAGTTCAATGTGTCTGACAGACTAAAACCCAAAGTTGCCCATAATCTTGATTTTTGTTTCTTCATTATGGGACTAAACCCCTGGAGAGTGATGACATTTAGAGTTGTTCAAAAAGTATATTTGAACAAAAAAGTGAATATAAAAAAGAAAAAAAACTATGAACATTTACCTGCTCAAACCTATGGGCAAATATGGTTGAAAACATTTCAGGGTTTTTACTCCTCTTTTAAAAAAATTTTTAGTTGTAGATGGACACATACATTTATTTATTTTTATGTGGTGCTGAGGATCGAACCCAGTGCCTCATGTGCTAGGCAAGTGCTCTACCACTGAGCCACAACCCAGCCCCAGGTTTCTACTCTTATATTGGAACTTTCCATCCATATTCCCACATTCCCTGTCATAAACATGGGAGTTCTTAGAAAGAGCCACATAAAATGATCTCCACGTGCAGTTAATTCCTGTTTCATCTTTACTATTCTCCCATAGTGCCTATTTGGTGGCTGGTAAAAACAAGCAAACACAGAGTGGTAAAGATATAGTTGACAAAGTTTTTGTTTGATAAAGAAGTTTATAATTGCATATTAGATTGTAAATATTTTCTCCCATTTTGTATGTTTTACTGTTCTTTATAGTGGCTATTTGATGCTCCCAAGTTTTTAATTTTTTTCTAAGTCAGATGTAAAAGTTTTTTCTTAAAAGTGTTGCTTATGCTTTTGATGTCATTTCTAATGACACATCGACAAATTCAAGGTTATAAAAATTTACTCCTATATTCTAAGAATTTTTCCCAGTTTAAGCTATTACATTTAATCTTTTTAATGCTTTCAGAGTTAAATTTTGTAGGTAGTGTGAGGTATGGGTCTAATTTGTTGTCCATGAATATCTAATAGTCCTAGCAATATTCGCTGAAAAGACTATTCTTTTTTTTTTTTTTTGGCACTGGGGATTGAACTCAGAGGCACTCGGCCACTGAGTCACATCTCTAGCCCTATTTTGTATTTTATTTAGAGATAGGGTCTCACTGAGTTGCTTAGTGCCTCACTTTTGCTGAGGCTGGCTTTGAACTCAAGATCCTCTTGCCTCAGCCTCCTGAGCTGCTGGGATGACAGGCATGAACCACCACGCCCAAATGAAAAGACTACTCTTTGCTCCATGCGTAGTCTTGGCACCCTTTGGAAAGTAAATTGACCATACATAGAAAATTTATTGTTAGACTCTCAATAATTTATGAGGCAAGAGGATACATACTTATTTATGTATCTTTCCTAATATAGCATCATGCTGTTTTGATCACTACACCTTTGTACTTAAGTATTGAAATGGTAAAATGTGGACCTTTGTGTAGTCAGCTTTCTGTTACTGCTACAAATACCCATGATAACAGGCATAAAAAGATCAAAAGGTTCTAGGTCTTTTGGATATATATATATATACCAAGGAATGGGACAGCTGGAAATATGGTGATTCCATTCCTAATTTTAATCTAACATTTGCATAACACAGGAATATAGCTACATAAACATTTATAGCAGCACAATTAACAATACCCAAGCCATGAAATCAACAATAAGGTGCTCTTCAATAGATGAATGGATAAAGAAAATACGGTATGTCTATCCAGTGGAGTATCATTCACCCAGAAAGAATGGAATCTCACAGCATTTGCTGTTAAATAAGCCAGATCCAGAAAGCCCAAGATCAAATATTTTCTCTGATATGAAGAAACTAGTCCAAAATAAGAGAGAGTGTGGGGGGCGGAAATTAGGGGGGACTAGGTTCCATCAAGCTAGAAGAAAGATCAGTGGAGTAGAGGTAGGGGATTTAGGGGATGGGGAGGGGGGGACAGGATAAGGGAAGAAGAGTGAAATGAATCTGACCTAATTTTCCTATGTACATAATGGAGACACCACAGTGAATCTCACCATTGTGTATATCCACAAGGCACTAAAAACCATAGGAGTAAAATACAGAGCAGTGAGTGGAGGGAAGGGAATGGAACAGTGGAAAGGAGGGTAGGGGGAGAGTGCTGGGGACTGAATTAGAGCAAATTATATTCTATATTTTTATAATTATGTCAAAACGAATCCTAATGTTACTCACAATTTAAAAAAGCCAATAAAAAAAGGTTTCTTCTGGCTCACAATTTTGAGGTTTCAGTCCGTGGCTGATGTTTTTAGACCATCATGGTGGGAAAGCTTGGAAAAGGAAGCTCATTTGCCTCATCATGGTCAAGAATAAAAAGAGAGGAAGAGAAAGAGACTGTGGTCCTGCTATCCCATGCAAGGGCATGCTCCCAGTGACCTACGACCTCCCACAGGCTCCTTCCCATAACAGGTTTTCACCACCTGCCCACAGCACCAAGCTGAGGTCGACCCTCGAACACCTGGGTCTTTGGTGGGCATTCCAGATCCAATTTTCTTCCTCTTTTTTCAAGATTGTTTTGGCTATTTGGGATTTCTTATAATTCCATATGATTTTCAGGATTAGCTTTTTTAGTTGCAAAAATAGTGTCAGAATTTTTAGTGTGTGCACTGGGGATTGAACCCATGGCCTCATGCATGCTAGGTAGGCACTCTACCACTGATCTATACCCCTGGTTCAGTACTGAGGAATGTCACTGAATCTATAGATCATTTTGAAGGGAAGTCTTCCAATCCATGAGTATACCACATCTTTCCAATTACTTAGGTCTTCTTTATTTTCAATGTACCTAGTGTATCAGACTTGTTCCTCCTTGGTTAAATTCATTCTTAAGTGTTTTAGTCTTTTGGATGCTACTGTAAGTTAAATTGTTTTCTTAACTTCATTTTGGACTACCCATTGCTAGTGTATGGAAACATCCATACACAGTTACCTCACTTAGGTATGGGAACATGTTCTGAGAATATGGTTAGGCAACATCATCATTGTGAAAATATCAGAGTTTATTTACACAAACTAAGATAGTTGCAATGTTACTAGGTAATATAGTTTTTATGGGACCAGTATTATATATGCAGTCTGTTGTTGACTGAAATGTTATGTGGCATACCACTCTACTTTGTTGTTCTTATTTTTTAAGTTTAAAAAATCAGAAATGAGTGTTGAATCATATAAATTGTTTCCAGTATGAATTAGGAAAGGTATGTTTTCTTTCATGATGAGGTTATAGCAAAAAAAAAAAAAAATTCACCTAGATGAGAATTAGGGGTCACCAGGATCAGGAAAAAGTGTCACGTCTAAGGACAGTCAGAGGAACTAATCCAGGAATCTGGTGTCTGCAGGTGAACCCCCTAGGGAATCCCCAGAAGGTCTTTTACAGTATAACTATTCTGAGAGTACTGGAGACTAATGTCTTTCAGGTGAGATTTGTGTCTCTCCAAGTCACTTTTGATTATATCACTTCACAGTTCTATGGATGATGCTTTGGCAGCATTTGAGATCATTTGTTCTACATAAATAAATACTCATAAAACTTCATCCAATGTGAAGGTACATAGAATTAAAAAACCACATCCCTCTGCACATTGTCTCCCACATAGATTTTGTGTAATAACTGTGCCACTTACAAAAGCACTGTGAAGAGAGACTCCAGAGGCAAGGATATTTCAAGAATGAGAGGATTGGGGGCACACATGGATGGAGTATGGAACCTGCAGAAGAGAAGAGGGGGAGGGAAGATGACCACAAGGAAAGGATCTTTGCATGTACCATGTATGATGAAAAGATGGGGAGGGAGCAGCAGAATTTTCATGGACCATGAGAGTGTCTGTGGCTGGTAGTGAGTGAGACTTGGTTCTTGTGATAATTGCCCATGGCTGAACATGATTATTCCTGATATTAAAGTCATGCAAACAAGATGATAAGGCTTTCCATGAGGCAGCAGTGCTCCTGCAATCCTGGCTGCATATTAATATGTATATCAGGAAGTCAAGAACATTTTGATTCTTGTGACCTGTTTAAAATAGGAAAGCCTTGATCAAGGCTTTTAGGTTTGGCACAAAGATGGATGGTTGGCTAAAGATAAATGTAAGATACTATTAGATTCTCCCCAGAGAAGCCTCACATGGCTGGGCAAGCTCATAATGGATTCTAAGAGTGGTGATTGGGTCCTGACAAAAAAGACACCATGGGAGGCCACTAACAGAGACTTTGACTATTGTGAAATATGGCATCTGGTATGGCCTAGAATCTAGAGAGCACAATAATCACAAGTTAATCAAAAAGCAACAGTAATCAAGAACTTATAAGATTCCATTTTAGGTAAATAGATAATGTAAAATTAAAGAATGAAAGAAATGATACAGCATGTGCAAGAGCTGGTGGAAAGATGTTTGTCAGCTTTCTAGTACTGTAACAAATGCCTGAGATAATCAACTTATAAAGACAGGAGGTTTATTTTGGCTTATAGTTTTGGAGGCTCCAATCCATGATCAGTTGCTCACATTGCTTTGGGCTTTGATGAGGCAGCATGTTATGATGGAAGCATAGAGCAGAGAAAAACCACTCACCCCATAGTAAGGAAACCAAAAAGAGTCAAAAAGGAAGGGCTTCAGTCTCCCCATCTCCTTTGTGGGTATGCCCACTGATGACCTTGAGACCTCCTGTTAGGCCCCACCTCTTAAAAGTTCCATCTCTTCCAATTAGGCGCCATGGGCTGGGATCAACCTGCCAACACAGAAGCTTTGGAAGGATCTTTTAAGATGTAAACTACAGTGCAAGACAAAGTAGATTTCAGAAAAATATCATGACCTATGAGGAGTGACATCTCACTATGATACACAGGTTGATCCATCAATATAATTCTAAATGCATGTGGACCAAATAACACAGCTTCAAGATGCATGACAGGAAAGCAAAGTAGCCAAGTCAATGATAATAACTGAACACTTCCATATTTCTCCTTCAGGTAATCACAGGAAAAAAGTAGGTAGAAAATCAGTTAGAATATAGAAATGCAAACAAACTAGAACAGCTTGACCTCAGTCACACTTAGAGCACCCCACACTTGAAACAGAGACCACACTTTCTTTACCAGGGCACCAGGATACCATATACAAAACAACTTACATGAACACATTTAACATAAGTGAAATTAAACAAGGTATGTGTTCTCTGACCACCGTGATTTTAAAATAGAAATATATTAGGAAAAGACACCTGAAAAATTCCCAAATATTTGAAAACAATAAAAGAAACCGACACACTTTGAAACAAGCTGTTGTTAAGGTTTAGATATGGTGTCCTCCAAAAGCTCATGTGTGAGACAATGCAAGAAGGTTTGGAGGAGAAATGATTGGGTTATAGCCTTAATCCAAACAGCAGATTAATCCTGATGGGATTAACTGGAGGCAGTGGGGTGTAGCTGGAAGAAGCGGCTCATTGTGGGTATGGCTATGGGGTATATATATATTATACCGTCATGTGAGCTGCTTCCCTCTGCCACACTCTTCTGCCATGATATTCTGCCTCATCTTGAGCCCCAAGGAATGGAGCCAGATGTATATGGACTGAGACCTCTGAAACCATGAGCCCTCAAATAAACTTTTCCTCTCCTAAAATTGTTGTGGTCAAATCTTTTAGTCACAGTGGTGAAACAGCTAAGACCCCGTGGATCAAAGAGAAAGTCACATGAAAATGTGGACAATATTGCAGATTTTATATATAAAATACATATCAAAGTTTGTAGATTGAAACCAAAGCAGTATGTATGGGGTTTCAACCTTAAGAAAGTGCTGAGAAGAGCAAGAACATATCGGAGCCAGGAAAACCAGATGGAGGAAATGATAGAGAAAAGCATCAATCAATGAAATTGCAGCCTCATTAGTTTTCTATTTTCATCAGGGCAGCATGCTGGCTAGTAAGTAAGTGGACAGACCTGGAGACTATCACGCTAAGTGAAATGAACCAATCTCAAAAGATCAAAGGTTGAGTGTTTTTGCTGATATGTGGAAGCTAAACCGCAATAAGGGGTCAGGGGAAGAAAAGAAGTTCAGTACTTTAGACAAAAGTGAAAGAAGGGAAGGGAGTGGGGTTGGAATAGGAAAGACAGTGGAATGACCCTGACATAATTTGCTATGTCCATATATAAAAATAGCTAAACGAATCCTACCCTGTGTACATCTACAAGAATGGGGTCCTAATTAGAAGAAGGTATAAATATGCATGTATAATTTTATCAAAAAGGATTGTACTGTCATGTATAAGTTAAAAAAATAAAAAAGAAACAGGAAAATGGTAAAAGGAGAATCGATGAAGCCAATTGCTGATTCTTTCAGAAAAAGTATAAAAATTGACAGACCTCTGGCTATGCTGATTGAGAAAGATTGAGATTTAAGAGGGCTGGGGAGGAAGCCCAGTGATAGAGCACTTGTCCAGCATGTGTGGAGCCCTGGGTTCCATCCCCCAAAAATAATAATTAAAAAGGAAATGTGAGGAACAACTATATCCATAAGTTTGATGATTTAGATGAACAATCAAGTTCCTTGTAACACAAAACCATCAAAAAACTCAATCCATATAAGAAGCTCAATCCATATAAAAATTTTGAACATGCTTATTAAATAATAAAAATTAGGGATGGGCATGGTAATTGCTCTGTGTTGATAATTGTTCAATGCATACATGAATTAAAACATCACATTGCACCTCTTAAATATGTACAAATATCATGTCAATCAAAACATTAAAATACATATATATATATATAAAATGTGAAATATATATATATATAAAACTCACACTTGGGAGTTAAAATCATGCCCATGAAGGCCCAGCTGTTTCTGATTCCCCCCTCTTCCCTCTCTCTTCTCTTCCTGGTTCTTTTTAGGCAGTATTAGAAATTGAACCCAGGGCCTTGCACATACTAGGCAAGTGCTCTACCAGCTGAGCTACACCCCCAGTCCTCCCCTTATCTTTGTGGATCAGGTACTCCCTCTCCTTCCCCTCTGTCAAGCCACTTTTTTTCTCCCCATCCCCCTGCCAAGAAGAGCCCCCCACTGGCTGGCAGGACTGAGCTGCACCCAGCACCATGAGTGAGATGTGTTGCTTACAGGGGACACCATCACAGGACTGGACTCAGGGAGGCCAAGCCTTTATCCAGGAATCCGTAGAGGTGACTGAATCCTTTTGAAGAACATCTGGACAGTCCCACTACTCAGAGAGATCCTGGAAACAGTGCAAGAATCAGAAGAAAGAAAAAGAAACTGCCGGAAAAACAAGTTTATACCTAAGACTCCAAGTAAGGAAGAAACTGAGAAGCGGGGTGGAGATACCAGTTTGCATCAGGAGACAACAGAAGTGGATGTTCAGCCACGATCCTGTCTGGAGAAGGGGTGGATCTAACTCTAATCATTGGGTGCAGCCTGCCATTGTGGAGGGTCCCCACCTCATTTGCCAATGAACCACTAAATACTCAGGATATAATTGAATTATGCAACAGCAAAATTGAATTATGCAAGTCTGCAAAAGATGTCTCTGAAAAAGAAGACAAGGACAAAAACAAAAGTTGCCAAAGAAGATGCCATCCAGAGACTCCAGCCAAGACTGTGTGGACTCCACTGGAGTAGACTGACAGGTATTTATTGCAAACACTGAAAAAGAAAAAGAGACAGAATCCTCTTGCTAAAACTAGAACAGGGGATTCTGAAATTAATGACATCCACGAGTAATTCAGGAAGTCCCTCAGATGACCTCACATCCCTGAATGCTATTAAACTACCTATTTGGGGATGGACCATGATGTTGACCAAACTTGGAAAGCAGTTTCCATCCACAAAGCCAGTAGCATACAAATCCCTGATCAGAGGGTCTCAGAACATATAAAGGATGAGAAGAACACAGGGATCTGCGGACAGATTCATTCTCAAGAAAGATGGTACCCGGGTGGGCTGAGATGATAATGAAGGTAGCCAGAACAGGTGTCTAAATGACATCAGGCAAGGGCTGAGCTGCACCTCAAGCAGCCACTGGAGCACAGTAGACATGGGAACTCAGGTCCCTGGAGCCACCACCTTGGAGCAGCATCGACTCTGATGGTTCTGTCATTGTCACCAGAAGCTGCAGTGGAATCTCTATCCTCACCCAGGGTGACAGCATTGGCAAGCAGTCAAGGTGGTAGTGCAGGAATGACCTCCAGGCCAGCGTGGCACCAGGTGCCCCAGAAGCATGCAGCCCAGTTGCCTCTGCCCAGTCTATCTGGGGCCTTCTCCCTCATGTTTCTCCATCCAGGCCTCTCAGTAAGTCTTCTTGGAATAATCTCATGATCTCACAGGCAGATGGCCTCAGCAACCTCCCTAGATAAATGAGCCTTAGCCACCAGGGTGCGATTGAAGCAGCCCACCCACTTACCCTTGGCTCTGTCCCAGCCCCTACTATCTCCCAGCATTCTCAGCAGACAAGCTTCACTGTGGCTCCTGCAAAGCTCCTCCCACTTCTGCCTCTTCTGTCTCTAGCCTTGCACCACCTGTTGAAGTCCGTGAAGACCCCCTGTCTGAACAGGTCTGGGTTTCTTGCTGTTCCCCTGGATAGTATCCTAACCCCAACCAGCGATTTCAACCTCTCCCTCACATTCGCTCACTAGTCTACCGCCCCCAAAGTGAGAAAGAGCTGCCTCGGCCATCCCGGTAGCTGCTTAGTGGCCCATGAGGCCTAGAGTGGATTAACCCCGGCATGATTGGGGATGACAATGCCAGTCCTGCTCAGCAACCCAAGGGACAGCACGGGAGCAGGCAGATGAGGCTTGTGGTTTGGTATTCATCAGCACCTTCTTCCTAAGCTCCATCCTAGTGGGTGATGACACAATATGTGGTCCAGATGCCTTTCCAGCAACCCATGCTGGTCTCTGAGAGCCAGTCTATGCAAGAAGGCCTCTGGGAAGTGGCTGTATCTGTGGCCCAGCAGGGTCCTCCAGCTCAGCAGAATGGTATGAGCCATTCTGTGGGGTTTCAGTGACCTCCCTGCTTTGAGCAGCCCCAGGACGCCTCAGTCTCCCCTCTCTCTCTGTGGTCCCTTACACATGCCAGAGCTCAGATACTCAAGAGTGCCACCCTCTGGACCAGGCATGCTGGTCATGGAGCCAAACATCTCTGATAGACCCTAGACTCCTCCAGAACCATGGTCTACTGGGCTCACTGGAAATATTACAGCATGGACTAGTGGGGTCAGACACCTGGAGGCCTGTATCATCCTGACGGGAGCCCCCAGGCCAGCGCTCAAATGAGTGGTACCCCTGTCATACCTCCTAGCCAGTCTCTAGTACCCTTTCCTTGATCAGCCTCAGTGGCCTCAGCACAGGACTCAGTCCCTTCCTGTTCTCAGTCTCCTCACCTCGGGGTCCAGCACAGGATGGTGGGCACTACTCTTTTGGGTCAGCCCATCTGCCCTGTGTTGCTCCAAGGTCAGTGGACTTACCATGGACAGAGTGAGCTAGAACATGGAAACCGGAATCAAGAGACAAACACACAATTCTGCCTCCAATGACCTGGGGATGGCAGGTGTTGCCCTGAGGTGGGTGCTGGAGGTGACTGATCTCCACGGGGCACCTCCCTTACTGAGGTGGACACACTTCACTCAGTTCACCAGGTCTGGTACCACGATCCAGCGACTCCAGGATGCTGGGGTGGAGGTGGGGGTTGCTGAGAACCTGCTGTCACTCAGATGTTCCTGCTTCTTTGTACACTATTGTGGCCATGTCCCCTCCCCCCAGCTCCACATGTTTCCCTTCACCTCAACAACTCCAGGAATAACTTCAAAGTTCAAGTGAGCCCCAAAGAACAAAGGCACGAGGATCCTAGAGCCAGCCACCTCCCTTGAAGAGGAGCGGGCAGAGTTCAGACAGGGTAGAGAAGGCCTGAGGATCGTGGCTGACCAAGGGGAAGAGTAGTACGTTGGAGATGCCACCCTGGAGCCCAAGGATGAGGGATGGAGAGAGACAGATTCTCACACTGGCACTCGACTCTCCACCCTCCTGCCAGGGTCCCCATTTCCCCCTAACTTGTCCCCTTCTGCTTCCCATCCTCTTCTCCCATCTTTAATCTCTTCTCCCACCATGAAATTTCCTTCTCATTTTCTGGTCTGGTAGAATTGGGAGGGTCCCACAATCTCCTAGGCTTTTTTTTTTTTTAAGAGAGAATTTTAATATTTTTTAGTTCTCGGCGGACACAACATCTTTGTATGTGGTGCTGAGGATCGAGCCCAGGTCACACGCATGCCAGGCGAGCGCGCTACTGCTTGAGCCACATCCCCAGCCCTTCTGGGCTCTTATTTCTCAACAGTCCAAGGTTTTTCCTTTGTTGTAGTCTTTATGAATACATTTATATGGATAGAATTAAGAAAAACAAAATTGGTTTCCCTGCTTTCTCCCTCCCTCCATCTTGGCCCCCCAGACCTCACAGAGTCAAACCCTACCTCGGATGCACTCTACATTGTTTTCTGTTTATTTGGGAGATTATTGGGGGAAAGGTTGAATTTTTGCTTTTAAATATATTTTTTAAAATCTGTCACTGGGAGGAAGAAGAAGATCTGGCTGGCTTTGTGAATCACACCAAACATTCAAGGAATGATTACTGCTAATTCTATCAAACTCTTCTGTAAAATAGAAGGCTTCCCAAATAAAGTGCAAAGTCAGAAAAACAAAACAAAACATGAAAACAGACCACATGGACACACCCTTTATGAACATAGGCACAAAAATACTAAATAAAATCAAATCCAACAAAATTTAAAAATGCAAATAGGACTTATCCCAGAAATGCAAGAGTCATTCAACATCCATTCAAAAAGAATCCATCAGGAGCCTGAGGCAGGAGGATCATGAGTTCAAACCCAGCCTCAGCTACTTAGCAAGGCCTAAGCAACTCAGCAAGACCCTGTCTTCAAATAAAATATTTAAAAAGGGCTTAGGATGTGGCTCAGTGGTTAAGTGCCCCTTGATCTGGGGCTGTTCCTCTGATTGGGACTCAAAGGGGACTGTTTCTGGGGCTGTCGGGGCTCCAAGAAGGCAGCCACATTACTGGCAGGGGCTGTGGCAGGGCCAGGCAGGTCCTCGGTGTCTAGCACTGTTGCCCCCAAAGCCTGAGAGCTCACACCTCCCCGCCATTGCTCCTCATCTGCCCAGTGGAGAAGGGAGATGAGCATGTTGAGCTCGAAGAGCATGAGAAGCGAGGCCAGGCAGGCAGCCTCCAAGGGAGCCTCGCTCAGAGAGAGCTCAGGTCCAAACAAAGGGAAGAAAAACAGGGGCTCTGCCAAGGTCCGGAAGACCAGCACGGTTCTAGGAGGAAGGAAGCCCAGGGGCAGACCCATGGACCCGAGAGGGCACCTCGCAGGAGTCCTTCGAGGAGGAACAGGGACCGTGCAGTGTCCCCTGTCTCCAGGAGCAGTTCCCTTCTGGGACTGGACTGTTGCAGTAATTCACTTGCAGGTCAGCATGGGAAAAGAAAGCAACAGCAGCAGCAGAGCAAGTGAAGCAGCAGCAGAAAAAAAAGTCCTTTATTGTATACAAGCAATCTTTTTATAGTATTGTGAACGAAGGCGGCAGCCTTCCAACATCAATAAATCAGGTCTTTCAGCTAATTAAACATAGCATACAGAAGTTTTACTTTCTAATCAGAAGTGATCCGCTTCTCATGGCTAATCTACTTTCGGCCCGGAGTATGTTGAGCTCTGCTCTTTGTTTAGAACAGATAAAAAATTTTTCTTAGCGCCCTCTTAGCCCACTTGGCAGAACATCCCGTTTGCAGGCAAGTCCTCCCAAGGACAGTAGACACCTCGTTTTCAAGCATGTCCGCTGTTACAGATCTATACCTTGACAGAATATCCCGTTTGCAGGCAGACTCCATCAAGGACAGTAATAGTAACACAATTACCTCTGATTCTTTACACTGGACTGCTTGGCTCCTCTTGCACTGCTCACCTCTTACCCCAGATGCACAGACATGGCCCCTGGCCAGACACCTGTGCCCTTGCCACCATGGGACACAGCCCAGCAGCTGCTCCAGGGCCTCTGTGGCTCCAGTGGGGAGCAGTTTTCCTCCAGCCTCTGTTCCCAGCCATGTCTGTCTGTCTGTCTCCCTCTCACATCCTGTGCCTCCTGCATCCCCGTTCCCTTGGTGGGGGACATTGCTGTTTGGGCTATTCTCCTGTTCCCTATGGCTTCCCATACAGAGGCCTAGGAGGGCTCCTCTGGCCTTAAAACGGGCACAAACCTGGTCTCCCTTTGCCGAATGCCCCTCTTTGCTGGACTGGAAGTAGGTGGAGTGGCCAATGGAGGAGAAGTGCTCAGCCCCCAGGTGGCTCCAACCAAACTCCTTCCTCAGGTGGGGCTCGTACCCACATCTCTTGCCTCCTCGCTTCATCTGATTTTGCACTTGGTTTGGTACAGGAAGGAAGGCTGGAGTTGGAGCCCCTGTCCCCTGGTCAGAGGTCCTGCACACCTGGCCTTCCCCCTGGGATCCGAGTGTCTCCTTTGGTGGTGGAGATGAAGTCACCCACTTCCCAGGTAAGGCCCAGGTTCCCTGAGCAGCCCTCTAAGGCAGGCCAGAGGCCCACTCACCCCTTACCCCTCCTGCCCACTTCCACTCTAGGCTGTTCCCTTCCTCAGATGGGCGCTGACAAGGACAGCTCCGCCACTCCTGCCTTTCCCACCCCTCCCCAACTGGCAAGGTTTCTCTGCTCACAGACTAGACTGCCTCTGACCAGTTGTCGTTTGGCTCAGTGTTTCTTCTGTGGCTGCTGCTACCCGTCCCCCCTCTCCATGGGGAAGGCAGGCTGGAGTACCCACTGCCCAGCCCCAGCAGAGGAGAGGGAGAGGGTATCGTCCATAAAGGCTGTAGGGGCCACTTTCCCCACTGTTCTTGTCTGGGAGATTTGTCCCAGCCTAGGACTCCCCCCTCTGGCTTCCTATTTGCAGTTACTTGAGTAAAAAATTATCCTTTTAATAAAAAAAAAAAAAGAATCCAACTTTACAATTGTGGTAGCAAACTACTCACCAAAAGATGTCCGAGTCCGAGTCCTTGGAATCTGTTGCAATGTTGCCTTACTTTGGGAAGGTTGCAGATGGAACTAGTCACCTGCCCTTAAAATAGGGACACTGTCCCGGATTGTCCAAATGGCATGAATGTGAACACCAGTGAGTGGAAGTGGAAGGCAGAAGGAGAGTCACTGTCAGGGTGACAGAATGTGAGACTGGTCAGTGAGTCCTTGCTGGCTTTGAGGAAGAGCAAGGCCCCCGAGAAGCTGAAGAGGACAAGGACGTGGATTTTCTTATAGTGCCCCCAGGAATGCAGTATCACCAGCACCTTGACTTTTTAGCTCCTCCAGATCCATGTCAGACCTGTAACCTTGTAAGATACTACATGGACACCAGTTGAAGGTGACAGGTTTGCAGGAATGGTTACACCAGGTATGGGACGCCGATAAAACAGCACTCCATCCTAGAAACAGACTTAAGTAAAATCATGGTCATTTCAATAGAGGCAGAGAAAGCATTTGGCAAAAATTTTGGCATCTACTCACGATAAAAAACTTTTGAGAATTAAAAAAGGACCTTGTCAACCTGATGAAAGGCACAAAGAATATAGTGAACCACACGTTTAATTATAAAAAACAAACGTATTTCCTTTTCATTCTTCAACAGTGTACAAGACTTGGTAACTGCTATCATTGTTTTAAGCAAGAATACTCTGTGGGTGATACACCAGTGAGTATAAGAAGGAACAGAACACTTGGGCTTAAAACATCTTCCTAGGCCTGCAAGGTAGGCGGGACTGTGACCACCAGCAGATCAGGCCCAGCGGGCCTGTTGAGGGGCGGAGCCGGCCCTTCCCCCAGTGCCTGCAAGGTAGGCAAACTGGCGACCCACGGGCAGGTCAGGCCCAGCAACCTGCTGAGTGACAGAGCTGACACGCGCCTGCAGGGAATGCGGTCCTGTGACCCACCAGCAGGACAGGTCCAGTGGCCTGCTGAGGGGCAGGCCCGTCCCCTCCCCCAGTGCCTGCAAGGTAGGCGGGACTGTGACCACCGGCAGATCAGGCCCAGCAGCCTACTGAGGGGCGGAGCCAGCCCCTCCCCCCGCAGCTGCAAGGTAGGCGGACCTGCAACCCATCGGGAGGTTAGGCCCAGCAACCTGCGGAGTGACAGAGGTGCCCCTCGTGCCTGCTGGGTAGGCGGACCTTTGACCGGCCAGCAGAGCAGACCTAGGGCCCGCCAGTGTGGTAGACGGATCACACCAATTGGAGGAGGATCACAGCCACTACCTGCCCTGCAAGGGAGACTTTTCAACTATACAAGAGCAATATAAATAGAGGGAAAATTTCAAAAACACAACAGTTTCACCAAGCAGAAAGAAACGCCAGCAATATGAAAAGACAAGGAAAGAAAGTACCACAGGCAATGCAGGTCAACTCAACTCTAGAAGAGGTAATAGCTGCAACAGATGGAATGTCAGACAGAGAGGTCAGGATATACATGCTTCAGATGATCTGGAGTCTCAAGGAAGACATGAGACAGCAAAATCAGACAATGAAAGATCACATTGACAAACAAATCCAGGAAGTAAAAGATCAATTTCACAGGGAGATAGAGGAAATAAAAAACAAACAAATAGAAATCCTAGAAATGCAGGAAGCAATAAACCAACTTAAAAACTCAATTGAGAATACTACCAGCAGAGTGGATCACTTAGAAGAGAGAACATCAGACAATGAAGAGAGTATTTCAACTTGAAAAGAACATAGACAGCTCAGCAAGTCTGCTAAGAAACCATGAGCAGAACATCCAAGAAATATGGGATAATATCAAAAGACCAAACTTAAGAGTCATTGGGATACAGGAAGGCACAGAGCTCCAAACCAAAGGAATAAGCAATCTATTCAGTGAAATAATACGAGAAAACTTCCCAGAACTGAAGAATGAGACAGAACCCCAAATCCTAGAAGCCTACAGGACGCGTGTAAAATCATAAGAGATCCACACCTAGACACATTATAATGAAGATGTCCAACATACAGAATAAGGAGAGAATTTTAAAAGCTACAAGAGAAAGGAAGCAGATTACATTTAGGGGTAAACCAACCAGGATAACAGCTGATCTCTCAACACAGACTCTAAAAGCTAGAAGATCCTAGAATAACATATTTCAAACGCTAAAAGAAAATGGGTTCCAACCAAGAATCGTGTATCCGGCGAAATTAAGCTTCAGGATGGAAGATGAAATTAAAACATTCCATGATAAACAAAAGTTAAAAGAATTTGCAGCTAGAAAACCATCTCTTCAAAAAATCCTTGGCAAAACACTACAGGAAGAGGAAATGGAAAACAACAATGAAAACCAACAGTGGGAGGTAGGACAGTAAAGGGGGGGGAAATAATCAAAGAGGAAAACAAATCAGGTTTAGCAGCATTAATAAACAAATATGGCTGGAAGAACAAACCATATCTCAATAATAACCCTAAATGTTAATGGCTTAAACTCACCAATTAAGAGACACAGGCTAGTTGAATGGATCACAAAACAAGACCCAACAATATGCTGCCTACAGGAGACGCATTTGATAGGAAAAGATATACATAGACTGAAGGTGAAAGGTTGGGAAAAATCATATCACTCATATGGACTGCGGAAACAAGCAGGAGTGTCCATACTCATATCAAAATAGATTTCAAACCAAAGTTAATCAAAAGGGATAAAGAGGGACACTACATACTGCTCAAGGGAACCATACACCAACAAAACAATCATAAATATATATGCCCCAAACAACGGTGCTGCTATGTTCCTCAAGCAAACTCTTCTCAAGTTCAAGAGTCTAATAGACCACCATACAATAATCATGGGAGACTTCAACACACCTCTCTCACCACTGGACAGATCTTCCAAACAAAAGTTGAATAAGGAAACTATAGAACTCAATAACACAATTAACAACCGAGACTTAATTGACATATATAGAATATACCACCCAACATCAAGCAGCTACACTTTTTTCTCAGCAGCACATGGATCCTTCTCAAAAATAAATCATATATTATGTCACAGGGCAACTCTTAGACAATATAAAGGAGTAGAGATAATACCATGCATCTTATCTGATCATAATGGAATGAAACTAAAAATCAATGATAAAAGAAGGAAGGAAAAATCATGCATCACTTGGAGAATGAACAATAGGTTACTGAATGATCAATGGGTTTTAGAAGACATCAAGGAGGAAATTAAAAAATTCTTAGAGTTTAATGAAAACACAGACACAACATATCGGAATCTATGGGACACATTGAAAGCAGTTCTAAGAGGAAAATTCATTGCTTGGAGTTCATTCCTTAAAGAAAAAACAAATAAATGATCTCATACTTCATCTCAAAATCCTAGAAAAAGAAGAGCAAAACAACAGCAAAAGAAGTAGAAGGCAAGAAATAATTAAAATCAGAGCTGGAATTAATGAAATCAAAACAAAAGAAACAATTGAAAAAATTGACAAAACGAAAAGTTGGATCTTTGAAAAGATAAATAAAATTGACAGACCCTTAGCCATGCTAGCGAAGAGAAGAAGAGAGAACTCAAATTACTAGCATACGGGATGAAAAAGGCAAGATCATGACAGACACTTCAGAAATACAGAAGATAATCAAATTATTTTGAATCCTTATACTCCAATAAAATAGAAGATAGTGAAGGCATCGATAAATTTCTTAAGTCATATAATCTGCCCAGATTGATTCAGGAGGATATAGACAACCTAAACAGACCAAAATCAATTGGGGAAATAGAAGAAACCATCAAAAGATTACCATCTAAGAAAAGCCCAGGACCGGATGGGTATACAGCAGAGTTTTACAAAACCTTTAAAGAGGAACTAATACCAATACTTTTCAAGCTTTTTCAGGAAATAGAAAAAGAGGGAGAACTTCCAAATTCATTCTATTCGGCCAACATCACCCTGATTCTGAAAACAGACAAAGACACTTCAAAGAAAGAAAACTACAGACCAATATCTCTAATGAACCTAGATGCAAAAATCCTCAATAAAATTCTGGCGAATCGGATACAAAAAAACATCAAAAAAATTGTGCACCATGATCAATTAGGATTCATCCCTGGGATGCAAGGCTGGTTCAATATACAGAAATCAATAAATGTTATTCACCACATCAATAGACTTAAAAATAAGAACCATATGATCATCTCGATAGATGCAGAAAAAGCATTCGACAAAGTACAGCATCCCTTTATGTTCAAAACTCTCGAAAAACTAGGGATAACAGGAACATACCTCAACACTGTAAAAGCAATTTATGCTAAGCCTCAGGCTAGCATCATTCTGAATGGAGAAAAATTGAAGGCATTCCCTCTAAAATCTGGAACAAGACAGGGATGCCCTCTGTCACCACTTCTGTTCAACATAGTCCTTGAAACACTGGCCAGAGCAATTAGACAGACGAAAGAAATTAAAGGCATAAAAATAGGAAAAGAAGAACTTAAATTATCACTATTTGCAGATGACATGATTCTATACCTAGCAGACCCAAAAGGGTCTACAAAGAAACTATTAGAGATAATAAATGAATTCAGCAAAGTGGCAGGTTATAAAATCAACACGCATAAATCAAAGGCATTCCTGTATATCAGCGACAAATCCTCTGAAATGGAAACGAGGACAACCACTCCGTTCACAATATCCTCAAAAAGAATAAAATACTTGGAAATCAACCTAACAAAAGAGGTGAAAGACTTATACAATGAAAACTACAGAACCCTAAAGAGAGAAATTGAAGAAGACCTTAGAAGATGGAAAAATATACCCTGTTCATGGATAGGCAGAACTAACATCATCAAAATGGCGATATTACCAAAAGTTCTCTATAGGTTTAATGCAATGCCAATCAAAATCCCAACGGCATTTCTTGTAGAAATAGAGAAAGCAATCATGAAATTCATATGGAAGAATAAAAGACCCAGAATAGCAAAAACAATACTAAGCAGGAAGTGTGAATCAGGTGGTATAGCGATTCCAGATTTCAAACTATACTACAGAGCAATAGTAACAAAAACAGCATGGTACTGGTACCAAAACAGGCGGGTGGACCAATGGTACAGAATAGAGGACACAGAAACCAACCCACAAAACTACAACTTTCTTATATTTGATAAAGGGGCTAAAAGCATGCAATGGAGGAAGGATAGCATCTTCAACAAATGGTGCTGGGAAAGCTGGAAATCCATATGCAACAAAATGAAACTGAATCCCTTTCTCTCGCCATGCACAAAAGTTAATTCAAAATGGATCAAGGAGCTTGATATCAAATCAGAGACACGGCATCTGACAGAAGAGAAAGTTGGCTACGACCTACATGCTGTGGGGTCGGGCTCCAAATTCCTCAATAGGACACCCATAGCACAAGAGTTAACTTCTAGAATCAATAAATGGGACTTACTCAAACTAAAAAGTTTTTTTCTCAGCAAAAGAAACAATAAGAGAGGTAAATAGGGAGCCTACATCATGGGAACAAATCTTTACTCCTCACACTTCAGATAGAGCCCTAATATCCAGAGTATATAAAGAACTCAGAAAATTAGACAATAAGATAACAAATAATCCCATCAACAAATGGGCCAAGGACTTGAACAGACACTTCTCAGAGGAGGACATACAATCAATCAAGTACATGAAAAAATGCTCACCATCTCTAGCAGTCAGAGAAATGCAAATCAAAACCACCCTAAGATACCATACCATCTCCAGTAAGATTGGCAGCCATTACGAAGTCAAACAACAATAAGTGCTGGTGAGGATGTGGGGAAAAGGGTACACTTGTACATTGTTGGTGGGACTGCAAATTGGTGCAGCCAATTTGGAAAGCAGTATGGAGATTTCTTGGAAAGCTGGGAATGGAACCACCATTTGACCCAGCTATCCCCCTTCTGGGTCTATTCCCTAAAGACCTAAAAAGAGCATGCTACAGGGACACTGCTACATCGATGTTCATAGCAGCACAATTCACAATAGCAAGACTGTGTAACCAACCTAGATGCCCTTCAATAGACGAATGGATAAAAAAAATGGCATTTATACACAATGGAGTATTACTCTGCATTAAGAAATGACAAAATCATAGAATTTGGAGGGAAATGGATGGCATTAGAGCAGATTATGCTAAGCGAACGAAGCTAGCCAATCCCTAACAAATGCCAAATGTCTTCTTTGATATAAGGAGAGTAACTAAGAACAGACTAGGGAAGAAGAGCACGAGAAGAAGACCATCATTAAACAAGGAGGAGAGGTGGGAGGGAAAGGGAGAGAGAAGGGAAATTGCATGGAAATGGAAGGAGACCCTCAGGGTTATACAAAATTACATACAAGAGGAAGTGAGGGGAAAGGGAAAAATAATACAAGGGGGAGGAATGAATTACAGTAGTGGGGGTAGAGAGAGAAGAGGGGAGGGGAGGGGAGGGGGGATAGTAGAGGATAGGAAAGGCAGCAGAATACAACAGACATGAGTATCAATATGTAAATCAATGGAAGTGTAACTGATGTGATTCTGCAAGCTGTATACGGGGTAAAATGGGAGTTCATAACCCACTTGAATCAAAATGTGAAATATGATATATCAAGAACTACGTAATGTTTTGAACAACCAACAATAAAAAAAAGTATTAAAAAAATTAAAATAAAAAAATCTTCCTACAGGATACTTACTACGAATGGAAATAGTAACTTCAGAAAACTGAAAGTGATCCAAGCCTTCATGACTAATGGGATACAGCAACACCATGTACTTCCCGATAGGAAGATATGGCATCACTTCTGCACTATTTCTACCAAAAATACAAAGCATGGATTTAATCACAGCTCTATGATGTGTTTTTTAAAATATGATTTCCAGCCTGTCCTGTATTTTTTTACATTTATATAACCTTTATTAAAATATAATTTTATCGTTAATCTCTTATTTTTATTTCCTCCCTTTTGGTTGGTGCATTACAATTGTACGTGCTGATATTTGTTGTTCCATGTTCTTCCCTGCATGCAATACTAACAATATAATAAGGCTAATACCACTTCTCAGCACTTTTGTCCCATCTGTTCTCATTGTGGGAACAACTATGTCCAGCAAATTTCTAGAAATAAAAAATGAGAGATTCCCTCTTTATATTCTACATTTCCTATCTTTTCATTTCACTGCTTTAGTTTCTTCTGATCCACCTACCATTTTATGAGTTCTCTTAAGCTGTGTCAAACGTGCTGCTACAACCATCCTGAGTTATTCTAGATACTGTTTTTTAGTCTTAGAATTGGCAAGTTCTTTTCCACAATTTCCTCGAGATTCCTTTTAATTTTACCTCTCCTGTTATTCTGGGTTGATAACTTGTGTCATTTTAGCCCCTACAATTCCATTTACATTGTTTCTGATTTCCCTCTTATATCCAGTTATTTTTCATTGAGTTTTATATATGGAAAATATAAGAGACTGGTGTTAAAGATGTTATCCTGCAGAGAGACTCTGCCTGTGGTGGATGACTGTGAGGTATTAGCAGTCTGGTTTCTGTTCCTGGATGGTCTTATCTACTTTAAGATTCCCCTGGGGTATAGGCCACAGTATTTTAAACCAAAGATTGTATAAGTCACCAATAACCAACCCTCCATGCAATATATACCCACACATCAAATCCAACTTTTCAATTGCCTACTGTGGACTTTGGGTATAAAAAGTAGCATTTTTTCCAGATTTCCTTCTAAATATTGGTATAGTTTGCTTTGCCATCTCTTTGAACATATGATTTGTCCAGCTTTTTCATCAGTATTCAGGGAAATAGCTGATATACAGCCATCCCTCTATATCTATGGGAGATTGGATCCAAGATCTCCCAGGACACAAAAATTTGCAGATGCTCAGTCTCTTATATAAATATAAAAGTGTTAATTTGCATATAACCTTTTCTTCGTATATTTTACCTCCAGATTACAAATACCGAATACAGTGTAAATAAATATGTTGGATTATTTTGGTTTTACTGACAAAGAATTTTTAAGTCTGTTCATGTTCTGTAGAGAGGATGCCCCCCCCCCCCACACACACTTATTTTCAGTCTGAGGTTGTCTGAACCACAGATGCAGAACTCACAGATCTGGGGTGCCCAACTGTATGTTATTCACTATTGCCAGAATCAGGGAGTGCATTTTCTCCTAAGCTATTATATTGCTACACAGGATGCATTCCTGATAGGCCTTTAATTTGCACTCTCCAGCCCCTTCTCCACAATGTAAAACAGACATTGATGTGTATGACACATTTACAGAAATTTTTATAAGCCTTTGGAATGGTAAGATTTCCTTTTTGCACATACTGAATACCCAACTTCCTTCACCTAATGTTCCCCCCTGCCAATACTAGGGATTTGAAGCCAGAGGGGCTCTACTATTGAGCTACATCCCCAGCCCTTTTATATTTTTATGACAAGATCTCATTAAATTTCCCAGGCTGGCCTCAAACATGCAATCCTACTTGGCCTCCAGAGTAACTGGGCATATACCACCATGCCCAACTTGCATTTCACACAATTTTATAAAAGACTAATAGGCTAGTGAAACGAGATATGCCCCAGTTTCAGTAATATTTCCATTCATCTTAGAAATTAATCAGTAGAACATATTAAGGCACTCAATGACTTTAATCTGAATAGCTTTATTGATATCATTTTAAGTTTAATAGCATTAGGAATGACATTTGTATATATGCAAACTTTTTCCTATAAATTAATAGGTGTTCTACTCTTTCTTTCCAAATTAATCTTAGATTTCTAGAAACAACATAAATCAAATTCTAACTTCAAAAAGAGAACATTTGCCTTAGCCCTTGTTTAATTATGGGCCTATCTCTTCTATCATGGTTGGCTGTGTATCTCAGTAGAATTTTACCTATATTACAAAAAATTTTCTTAAATGATTCATTATTTTTACTAAGACAGGCACAAATCACAAAACAATCAATTATCATATAATTAAAGCAAGTTATTTCCTAGCATACCTTCTGTTATATTAGAAACTAATCTCTGCCCGCCCTGCTTTGCCCAAGTACCATTGTGTTTAAAGGAGTACGAGAAAATAAAGTTCTCATACATTTGTTTACATTTGTTTTCCTGAGTCTATTCAAAGAATCCTGTTAAATGGAAAGAGCAACCTGTGTGGTTTCCGAGAAAGCATGTGCCATCACTGGTAAGGTTAAACAACAGATTGAAAACTCTGATGATGGTGCAGTTAATATGGTATCACACTTGGACAGCAAGCAAAAGAAAGGCCAAGAGATGTTAATATCCTTTGTGGTAGAAGTGGCAAAAGCTGTCCATGTTCCCAAATTGCCAATTTAAATCACCAGGTTCTCTTTATTACATCTGTTCAAAAATATAATCCATAGATGACCAATGCCCCCTTCTTTTCAATTATCAGCACACCACTTGGAATGCACAGTGTTTGGGCACATTTAATTACTTAAGCTTTGCAACATTTGAAAGGGAAATTGCAAGACAATCCTCTGTCAGTTCTTTGCAGGCTGGAGAGGCAGCCTTGGGTCAAATCAGGGGTAGCATTTTAAGTAGAAAGCACCACTGATTTGGACCCATCAATCTGTCAACATAAATTCAACTTCTCACTCAATTGCCTCCTGTGGCATTTGTGGTATAATAAGCAATCCCAAATACCAGAGTTAATATTTCTAAATTTCTTTCTGCTAGATATTGGTTTTGTTTTCTTTGCCATCTCTGATGCTGTTCAACATTCTCCCATGTGCAATAAAAAATGATTACAATTTAGCTATGAATCTATTTCAGATATCCAGCTTCAAAAGTTCTTTTTTTTTTTTAAAGTACGAATTGTGGTTTTCAATATCACATCTTCTGCAGCTCAAAGGTAATAGAGAGAGTTAGCTAGTAGGCTACTTGGCTGATCGTGAAGACTCTGGCCCACAAGGTAAGCCAGTTTATGGGCATAGTGGCAAGGAGCAGGAACTCGGATGATGCCCTTTAGTAGAAAGAAAAATTTTTTTTACTTTACACTCAAATGGACATTTACTATCTCTTAAGTTTACATTGTCATAGATATCAATTCAGAGGTTAAAAAGTTGCTCAGTTTTGAACACATTTTACAGATTTGAAGGGAAATCACAATAAAATACTCACTGACAAATTGTAGTACATGTGGCACAGTTTGTAAGTTAAACGCTGGACTGTATCCGGGTCCAAGCAGACGGTGTCATAGATAACATTATAATGAGTGGGAGTCACAGTACCAACTGTAGAAGACTGACTCACAATGTAAAAGTCATACCTGCAATTACAGAACACGGGGGTCTCCACTTATTTTAAAGAATATAACCCTAGTATCAGATGAAAATATTTCATTTACTAATTTACAGAAATCTGTTCTATAGACAGTTTCCTTTCAATTTAGAAGCCTGTCTAACAATGATTTGATAAAGCAAATCCATAAAGGACCATTAAGTGCATGTAGATAATAACTTTCCTGAGCTGGAGACTTGAAATGTAGGTACTGATGCCCAGGGAAAGAAACAGAATTGGCACATTGGGTGGCAATAGGTAATTAGATGCAGAAATTTAAAGATGAGGCTTCTTGGGCCAGGGATACAGGCTTCTTAAGAATTGTTGGAAGTAAAAAAAAAAATAAAAGAGGTGAAGATGAAAAAAAAATTGTTGGAAAACACTCAAACTCTGTAAATGACAACTGGCAAGGTTAATCTATTTCCATTTGTTGTAAATACTGAATTTTATTTTTATGTGTACAGTCCTATGTAATGCTTTATTATACTTTTGCCTTTTGAATTAGTTCTTTCCTGTATTAGACTATATTGATCAATGTTTCTGCCCTTCCTTAATGTAACTTCATTTCTTCCCTCTATTCATATGTTTTATTTCCCATTCCGATTTCATATAACTCAATTATGGAAATGAAGCATCTACATCTAAAGTTAACCAGAAGCTCTTGTTTTCCCCAGTAACAGAACCTTAAAATGTTTTATATTCAGTTTTATAGATCTAATATTTAAAAAACACACAGACTTCCATAAGAATAGAACTCTACAATGTTTTAATATACCTAGCAGTTATTCATTACTTAGGAAGTCAAGGCTTTCAGTGAGAGCTGGGTAGATCTGCTCATGTGGACACACTATGTTTACCTAAGCATGTTTGTATTTTAGGTATGCTTGTTGATAGCTTAGAGGGCTATCAAATTCTAGTTTGATATTTTGGAGGCCGTTTGAAGATACAATATCACTGTATTGTTTGTATTACTGGTACTGAATAATTATTGTTTATAAATATAAATAATAGTATTCTGACTGCTTTTAAAATTTCTTATTCTTGCTGTTCTTAAATTTCAACTAAATGGAGACTCATTTTTATTGTTGTTGCTCAGATTTTATTATTTTCAAACATGAAGATTCAGAATCTCTGTCTGTGCTTATTACTTCTACCCATGTTTTTCCTATAGAACCTTCTATTTGATATACAGCAAGTCTTATTTTGCCTCATCATTTCCTGAGCATTTCTTTCTTAGCTTCCATATTTTAAGTCTCACTACTGCATCATGGATACTTAATGTATTTTCTAATTAACCATTTTCTTTCCAAGTAAACTTCACTTTGATACTTCCTCCAATTTCTTTATTTTTTTAAAGCTTATCATTGTTAACTATCCAAGTCCAAATTGACCTTTTAATTCAACATTTCTTAGTTACTTTTCTTATGACTTTTATTCCATGACTTCATTCCATCTTCCCTTTTAAGCATACTTTACTATGGAATGATTGCAATCATTTCATTGTCTAAAAGTTTTGGATGTCTGATCCTGTTGTCATTTTGTCTGCTGATTCTCACTCATGGTGGGTTGCTTCCTTACATGAAAAAAATTCATAAGTGACTGCTCTGATTTATTGCAGATGTTCATGGATAATAGAGCCGACAATATAAAAGGATAATACAGCTGACAATATAAAACTATTTTGTGGCTTATCCAATATTACTTTATAATGTATTATTTGTCCATGTTCTTACAGGATAAGTGTCATAAGAAACTTTTTTTTATATTGCCCCCTTTAAAAGCATCAAGACATTTTTAAAAACTGAAAACCTCTTCAGGTTATTACTTAAATAGATTCTCATGGGGCATATTTCATATTTGATTTGTGACGACTCCCAGCTGTCAAACACAATTTGCTATTCTTTAAAAAAAATTTTTTAGTTGTAGATGGACACAATACCTTTATTTAATTTATTCATTTTTATGTGCTGCTGAGGCTCAAACCCAGTGCCTCATGCATGCTAGGCAAGCGCTCTGCCACTGAGCCCCAGCCCATTTACGACTTTAAATGAAGGCATTTCAGGCCACAAAATTACTTTTATTTTGCCACAGACAAAAAATACTTAAGAAACAACCATAAGACCAGTCACAATTTCTAAATCCAAATGAAGAGTCCCTGGTCAAGTGTGAAAAAATATATAGATCAAATTAGTTGTCAAGGATGAGAAAATGCTTCTAAGGTGAAGTTACTGGGATGAAGGGATTTTGCCAAGGTGAACTGAGAACGTTATAGATGCAGATATAAAAGTAAAACTCTTACCATTGCTCCCTGGTTACCATCATGTCAACAACAGTTCCTGGAGCTGGATTTCCAAGTTTTCGATTGTATTGAAGAAAAAACCTGGTGTTTATTCGTTTCTTCACCACAATGAAAGTTAACTTGATACTTGAAAAATTAGGATAAATTAGGATGTTTACTCAATCTCATCTCAGAAGCATTCAGGGTGCTAGAACCTCACACGCTTAGCACCTATTTAAAAGCCTGTGGACAGCAGCCCCCCTCCATACAGCCCAGTTTAAACACTTGGTTGCATGTACCCAAGTGGGGCAGTAGAACGAGGAGGAGTCTCTTTAGAACCACCCACATCCTAGGTGAAGGGACCCTTCCTCTGAAGCTCAGAACCAGTCCTGCTGTCTCTGCTGGGCAGCAAGCCCCACAGTCAGAAGAGGCTGCGGACACAGCTAGGAGGGAGCCCCAGCACAGAGACTTAAAAACTCCAGGATCAAAGGAGTGACATCTGAGAGCCATGGACAAAGTGTTCATGGACATCTGTGAATCTATAAGGCAGACGAGCACTCCACGCAGTGCTCCATGAAGGGAAACAGGCTGCCACCACACTCTGCACCCCGACTCCGTGTGAACCACAAAGTCAAAGGGCTGGGGCTGTTCAACTGCCCACCCAGCCACTGAAGCCCACTGTGTGAATCAAGCCCCTTTTTTTCTCTTCACATGTCACTTAGATTCTTTTTCCTTCCCGAGAACAGCTTTTTCTTACATTATCTGAACTGGACAATTTATGTACTCACCTATATGGGCACTCATTTTCTAAGTAGCCCACGAGCTCAGATATTTCATGGTCAAGCAAGGCCTGAAGCTGACCATCTCCCACTCCATCCCGATAGACCACAATAGATTCTGGTGCATGTGGTACATTTCTAAGCCAGGAATTCAAGGCACCTGAAAGGAACCCAGAAACATGTAAGCACACCTCAACTTGGGACAAACTGGCCTCTGCTATTTTTGACAATGTCAGGGTTCACCTTTCAACACTGTAGCTTTCAGGACAGTTTCGCTCACAGACTCCAACTTCAGAATAGTCCAGGGGTTTCTTTCATTTATTTTAGTCCAGGGGTTCTACAATAACAGTACCACTGAAATTTGAGTGGTATGGGCGTGTGTGGTCATGTCATACACAATGGGGTGTTTTGCAGCATTTCTTGTCTCTACCTGCTGGACTACATGCCAGCACACCACCATCCCAGTGTGGCAACAAAAAAGTGTTTTCAGTCATGAATGAATGGTCTCTGGGGGCACTATCTCTACTTGTGAAGAACTGATGTAGAACGTTGGTACACCAACCCCAAGGCTGACCTTGCAAACAGTTCTTCAATCCATCCACAAGCTCCTCTCCTGGTGCCTGGAAGATACATTGAGAGTACCACCTGTTTTTAGGAAAAAAATGAGTTAACTGGAATCTTAAAATTTCATCATTTGGATTCTGAGTTAATCTATGACAAGAATATATACACGTGTATATATGCGCGCACACACACACACCAGTAGCCAAAGGATCCAATTAAGGAACAATCCCTTCACATATCTACAATGATCCAGTATTAGTCTTTTGATATCTTAGGCATCTTATAAGGGTTTTTGAATACACACAAACAAGAACTGTTAAAATTATTATGAATTACTCATTTTGGGGCTGAGGTTGTGGCTCGGTTGTACAGCACTTGCCCAGCAATTGTGAGGCACTGGGCTTGATCCTCAGCACCACATAAAAATAAAGGTATTATGCCCATCTGCAACTGAAAAATTATTCTAAAAAATTACTCATGTTGTCCACATACATGACTACTCTAGTTTCACCTGCTGGGGAATGTGACCAAGTGAAAACTCTTCTCCTGGAGATTTTTGCTTTGGGGTCAATGTCTTAGGCAAAGGGCTCACCCATAATAATAATCTGAGGAAGCAATTTGATTTGCAAGACTGACAGCCAGTATGACAACTTCAACATGTCCAGTAAAATAAAAATGGCTGGGTACTATGCTGTACACCTGTAATCCAAGTGGCTCAGGAGGCTGAGGTAGGAGGATCATGGGTATAAAGCCATCTTAGCAAAAGCGAGGTGCTAAGTAACTCAGTGAGACCCTGTCTCTAAATAAAATACAAAATAGGGCTGAGGATGTGACTCAGTGGCTGTGATCAACCCGTTACCACCCACCCACAAAAAAATTCTTAAAATGTCTCAAGTTGCTCTCTCTTTACCGTTTACTTCAGAATGAGCTCACCTGACCACCTGACATTATGTGCTCTACTTATTTGTCTGCCTCTTTATTAACCTCCATGAGTTACCATCAGCATTTGGTTCTGTTTTCCCTGCTGTACTGCCAGTATTTAGATCTAGAAATTACTTCAGAATGTCCACTGAGTGACACTGTCTTCCCATTATTGCAACATTTTCTAATTCAAAGAAAAAGCAGTATAAAATGTTACTGTGTGGAAATAGAGAATCACTGGGGGAAATGATGTCATCTGTGGAAATGAGGGTGGATTTTCTCTAAAGAACACTGACATCATCCTCTAGCGGGCCACAAACATCAATCATGGGGGCAGGGGTAATCTGAGGGCCACATATCATGTAATACACAAGGGCTACAAACTCATTTTAAGGTGTGGTGTGTTTTCTACTCTAAGGATGGGGGGAAACATGGCTCCAGAAGAAAAGGGGAGTTGTGGAAATACAGATATACATCTCCTTTTGTGGGTACATTACATAGAAAGGCCTGAAGCCAAGATTCTATACCTCCAGGCCTCTGGTTGGAAGATGGGGGCGGGGCATGTGGAAAGGAATGTGCACAACCTCTAAGAGGCTAGACTGGCCTGCAACTGACAGCCAGCAAAGCATCGGGACCTCTGTGCTACCACCACTAGGAAATGGCTTCTGCCACACCCACGAGAGCCTGAAGAGGAGAATGTGGCTCGGCTGAGATTTTAATTTCTATCTCACGATTTCAGAGTCTCACCCAAAGAACTAAATATAAGCAGGTATTGTCATCTGCTACTTTTTGCTCTATTAGATGAAAAACAAACAAAAAATCCCCCCACAAACTCAACCATTCATGCAGAATATTTTGGGAGCATAATTTTGCCAGAAAACTGGGACAGCTCATGGCTAAGAACTACTCGTCTGAACTCCCAATAAATATGAGTCAGGTCACCTCTTCGGTTGGGTGCACAGACAGCTACCAATCAAATGTCTACCAAAGCTTACTCACTTGGTTAATTCCTCATCGGTGCTTGCCACAAATCCTGCAATTGACTTCCGACGACTTACAATATCGTGGAAACAATCAATACCGACGAACATTGTCTTTTTCAACTTTTTTTTTTAATAAAAAAAAGTAAATTTAGAACAGAATATGAACAAAGTTTAATGGTTAGATTAAAAAACAGACTCTTAAATTTCACTATTCACAAATAAAAGAGAAGGTAATAAAATCCTACATACTCCTGTCTCCACCTTCCAGAGGGCTCCTCCCATCTTGCAATTCATCTGCTGGGCAATCTTTGTGGCCATGGTTTTTAATGTCCGGGCTTTAGTCAGGGTATGTGCCACCACACACTGGCTTGGAATTGGAGATTTAACACACAAGTATTTTTTTATTTCATCATACCTGTTTTTCCTATCATCAGGCAATATGCAAACCACCTTAAAAGCAAGCAGACATGAAACTCTTAATTTAAGACAGTAATGATAAGAGAAATGAAAGCCATTTCAAGGCAGAACACTGATAAACTAGAGTCTACTAACTGACTAAGTCTAAGGAAGTAGAGAGTGTAGAATCACATCACAAGGAAAAGGCTGCAGAATTGGCAAACTGGGAAGTGTGCATCCAATGCTTAAGCTTGAAAAATCCTTTGTTCCATTGACTTGATTTCCAAGAATTTAGGGTGAAGTTAACAAGGATGGGTTGAAAATGTCCACAGAAGGATACCAGGATCAGGAAAGTCACCATTTGCAGGATGATCTTTATAGATCGGGTACTTACTAGGTACTCTACTTGTCCCAGTTCATTTAAATCAACATCCTGTGCTTCCTGATATCATGGGTTGAGAAAAACCCACTACCACATCTATGGTATTTTGCAAGAATACATGACTTGAATCTAATTATGAGGAAGTGAGCAAATCCAAATTGAGAGAGATTAGACAAATGGATTAGTCAGTGGATTAGACAAATATTTTTCTTACAACTAAAATCCTAAAATGCAGGCATAAGATTTTGTGTATGTATTTATGCATGTTTCACAGGTGTACGTGGTATGTGTTCAACATGACTAATCATCAGGGAAATGCAGATCAAAGTCATATGAGGCATCACCTCACTCCATTGAGGATGACTGTGATCAAAGGTGTGGAGTAGGGCACCCTTGCACTCTGCCAGTGGGAATGTCAACTAGTACAGTCTATCATTGGAGACAGAGGGGAAGTTCCATGAAAACTAAAAGCAGAACTTCCCTCTGATCCAATGATCCCATGCTGGGTATATATGTAAAGGAAACAAGTTCATGAAAGAAGTATCTGTGCTCCTATGTCTACTCAGCCCTATTCACAATAGCCAAGATATGGCATCAACTAACATGTCCAAGAAATGAATGGTCAAAGAAAGTAGTATATAGACACATAGTGAATGCTACTCACTATAAAGAGAAATCTAGTCATTTGTGATACCACGGATGAACCTGGAGGATAGTAAATGACATAAGCCAGGTACAGAAACAAAAAGCATCATATAAACTTCACTTGTGTGTGTAATCTAAAAAATGTTGATCTCAGAAGTGGAAAGTAGGACAGTGTTTACCACAGGTGGGGTTGGTTACCAAGAATGAGGAGCCTGTAGGGGTGTTGGTCAAATAACACATAATTATAGTTAGGTAGAGGGAATGAGTTCCAGAAATCTAGCAGGCAGCACGTTGACTATAGTTAATGGTGTATATAATATTCTTGAAAAAAATGTCATGAGAGTAGATACTAAGTGTTCTCACCATGGACACAACTATTAGGTAATGCATGTTAATTAGCTAGAATTAACCATTCCACAATGGAGACATACTTTAAAACATGTGGTATCCAATATATATAATTTATTGATTTACCCCTTTTTCTGAAGAGCTAAGACATTTCATTTGAAAATGGATATTGGCTCAGAAAAGGTGTTTGCCTCCCAAGATTCCCTATAGCAATTAAAAAAAGAAAGTCTAGGCTTCATATAAAAGGAAGAAAAACATACTGGCCTCATGATTAAGAAAGCCTCCCTGGTGAAAGATCATCCTGAGGGAAGGAGGGGGATGCAAGATGAATTAAGGAAAAGAATTCAAGGAAGAAAGAAAGATGGGATATTTCTGTAGTAACTCAGACACCAGGTAATGACAACTTGGTCTAAAACAATGGATGGAAGAATCATTGAACAAGAGGAAGGACTCGAGCTAGAAGAAATACTATACTAAACAAACATTTACTTAGATCATAACTGGAGATGAAAATCATGATGATTTTTATAACCCATTTACATTAAATTTATATGTCATATCACTTTATAAAATAATTCCAAATTCAAAAGCCTGAGAAGGGGCTAGGATTGTGGCTTAGCGGTAGAGCGCTTGCCTAGCACGTGCAAGGCCCTGGGTTCGATCCTCAGCACTCCATAAAAATAAAATGAAGATATTGTGTCCAACTACAACTAAAAAATAAATATTTTAACAAAATAATTGAAAACTGGAAAAATGTAAATGTCCAAGTATAAGACTATTAAAAAAAAGCCTGAGAACATTAGCAAAAGGAATAGCTAAGCCCTGATAGTGCACATTCAGCTACACTCTAGAGATACATTGGCATTTGTTGGTTAGTTTAGGGGAACATGGGCAGCCTTCTAAATTTTAAAGTACATGTAAATGCAGATTTAGAACTAAAGAACACACACCAACTAGACACTTACCATTTCTGGGCCATCTTTGATAAGCGTCTTTAAAATGTCTATATAACTAGAGATAGTGTTACCAGGTACTTCTCTCCTAGAAAATAAACATATCATCAATCCTCCAGTGGAAATGAATAGTGAAACACAACAAATATTTCATGCAATGAATAAAAATAAGCCATGATAAAAATGTCAAGATTTCCATTTTAGTTGTTTTTCAAACTAATTTGTAGGTCTGGTTTCCTTTGTAATGAGCTGGGATGTCACCATTTGGTCATCAGAAGTAAAAAGCCAAATAGACTGAAAAAAAATCATTCTAGGATCCCTAAGAGAGGTGAGGACACAGGGCAAATGGCTGCCCCCAAGGACAAAACACAAGTGATCCCAAGAATCAGAGCTTGCCGGAGAGGCTCAGAGCAAACAGGCCCAAGGCAAAGCAGAGACCTAAATTGTCATTGACAATTTATTGAAATTGGTGGATGCTCAGTGTGGACACCTGGGGAAAATTAAAAAACTACACGTGTACTCAGGCCCAGGGAGGACCCCATAATTTGGAAGACTCACTTCTAGGAGATCAACAGGTTCTCTAAAATATTAGAAAAATCCCCTGGTGATTCCAAAAGAGGAGGGGAAGAAGAATCCTTCTGAAATATTTTAGAAAACTCTTCTTCCCAGCAAGGCTGGCCTGCAGGGAAAACCAGTTACCAGAGCCTGATCTTTTGGGGAAGTATCAGCTAATCTGCACGAGATAAGTGAAATAGCAACTCTAGCACACTCTAGCCATCTGGTCCTGCCTGACCAAGGAGAGAAGAACTTAAGCACCTGTGAAATTCACAATCCACAGGCTCAACCTCACCACAGAGTGACACCTCATTATAGGAGTCTAGTTTCCCTTTAACTTACTACCACATGACCATTTATAGCACACACTGACCCAAAGCATCATATCCAGCTATCAAGGAAAAATTAGGCACACCAAAATGCAAAAGCACAAGAGAGACAGCAAACAGACAAAACTCTCAGATCAGAAATTGAGCACAATTTTTCATAACTAAAAGGAGTGATTAAAAAAAAACTTTTAAAAATCAGATGTGTCCCCACACATAAAACTCCTTTAACATTTTACTCAAAGTTTCTCACTAATGTGATTATAGAAGAAAGTCAAAGCAATAAACCTCTTTTTGTAGATGATATCTGAAGAAAATCTGAATCAACAAAATCCCGAAATGAATAAGAGGTTACAGTAAGGTTTCAGGATACAAGGCTTAATATATAAGAGCTAAATGCTTTTTTAAAAAAAATACCAGCAACAAAAGTAGAATTTGAAATGAAAAAACAATATTCGCACCTCACAATGAAATACTTAGGTATAAATCTGACAAAATATGCCTAAAACCTACGTAAGGGAAACTAAAATTCCAATAAATAAATAAATAAACAAATAAAATGGAGCAGTATTCCATGTTCATAGATAGACTCAACTTAGAGTCGATGCAATGCTAATCAAAAATCAGTGAATAATTTTGTGAATATTGGCAAACTAATTTTTAAAACTTATGAGAAGCAAATTTTTTTTTTTAAATTGGAGCATCAGAGCTAACCAATACAATATCGAAAAAGAACAAAGGTGGAGGAATGACCTATCCAACATCAAGACTTAATAGAAACCTACAGTAATGAAGGCAGTATGTGGTTTTGGGGATGGTATAGACAAATTGGTCAATGGAAATTATATAGCCAGAAATAGACTTAGGTCAATAATCAGACAGAGGGAAAAAACCAACACAATAAGGAATCTTTTCAACAGATGATCCTGGAACAAATAGACATCCATGTGCCAGAAAGAAAAATCAGTCTAGACACAGACCTTATACCCTTCCCAAAACTAATGCAAAAACGGATCACAGACCTAAATGTACAACTTCAAAATTAAAAACTCCTAAAGTTTTATAGGATAAAATTTCCATGACCTTGGTTATGACAACAAGTTGATACAATATCAAGGGCAAAATTCATGAAAAAAAGAAATAGATTAGTAAGACTTCATTAAAATTAAAAACTTGTGCCTTGTGAAGGAAACTGTCAAACAGATGAGAAGACAAGCCACAGACTAAAACAAAGTATTTGCAAAAGACATCTAACAAAGAGCTGTTATCTCAAATATACCAAGCACTCTCACAATTCACCAATAACAAGCTGATTTTAAAATGAGCCAAACATAAGACCTCACCAAGGAAGATAAATATGGAAAGATCTAACAAATAAGCATGTGAAAAGATGCTCCGTATTATGCTATTGAGAAAATGCAAATATAAACAACTTAGAGTCAATGTCACCCTAGAATCACCTGATCCCAGAACACCTGTAACACCAAATGCTGGTGAGAAACTGGAGCAGCAGGAACTCTGATCATTGACAAGGGGAATGCAAAAGGTACAGACACTTTGGAAAACAGTTGGTGGTTTGTTAAAAACTAACACTTTTTTATGATATGATCCAGTAATTGTGTTTCCTGGTATCTATCCAAAGTTGTTAAACACTTGTGTCCACACAAAAGCTGGCACATAAATATTTAGAGCAGCTTTATGCTTAATTGTCAAACCTTGGAAGAAAACAAGATGTCCTTCAGTAGGGGAATGAAAAAAAACTGGTACATCTAGACAACATAATAACATTTAGCACTAAAAAGACATGAGCTATCAAGCCATAAAAAGAACTTTATGTACATTATTAACTGAAAAAAGCTAATCTGAAAAACCTACATACTATATGCTTCAACTGTATGAAATTCTGGAAAAGTGAAAACTATGGACATATGAAAAAAAATTAGTTGAGACTACTCTGCTTGGTATTATAATGGTGGATATATGTCACATACATTTGTCCAAATCCACAGAATGAATTTCATTCTTGATTTGTACAATGTAAACTATAGATTAAGCAATTGTAATGGATTAATATAGGTTTATTAATATAGTTTCATCAATTATTTTAAATGCACTGCTTTAGTGGGAGATATTGATAATGGAGGAGGTAGGGAGTACATGGGAAGTCTCCATACATTCTTCATTTTTCTGTGAACCCAAAATTGCTATAAAAAGATTGAATCATTTAAAAATAAGTTCAATTTTTAGAAACATGATTGGGACCTTGGTTCTTTCAAAAATTTCTTTTTAAGTTGTAGATGGATACAATATCTTTATTTCATCTATATATTTTTATGTGGTGCCGAGGATCAAACCCAGTGCCCCATACATGCAAGACAAGCACTAACAATGAGCCACAACCCCAGCCCCTTGTTGTTCTTTTTGTACTGGGGATTGAACCCAGGGGCACTAAACCCCTGAGCCACAGGTCCAGCCCTTTTTATATTTTATTTAGAGACAGGGTCTTGCCAAGTTGCTCAGAGGCTCACTAAGTTTCTGAGGCTGCTTTGAACTTGTGAGTCTCCTGCCCCAGCTTCCTGACCACAAGGATGACATGCTGTGCCACTGCATCCAGTGGGACCTAGTTCTTAACAGTCCCCATCCAGAACTGGAGACTATCATGCTAAGTGAAATAAGCCAATCCCCCAAACCAAAAGCTGAATGTTCTCTCTGCTTTGTGGATGCTAACCCAAACAAAGGAGGCTGGGGAGGGGAATAACAATAACCCATTGGATTAGACAAAGGCAAACAAACAAAGGGGTGGGTGGGGGAAGACAGTACAATTTAATCAGTCCTCACTTTGCTAACCTTGTATTTGTATACATGACCAGTGTAACTTCACCTCATGTACAACCACAAGAGTAGGATCCTAAATAGAATAAGTTCAACTCTATGTATGTATATTCTGCCAAAATACATTCTCCTGTCATGTATAAGTAAACAAATTTAAAAAGTATTCTCCATCCATTCACACCAAGTTGCTCATTCCCATGCCTTCCTCAACATGTATCCTAACAGCCACAAAGCATGTCACAAAAGTCTGTTCTAGTGTTTGTTGACTATAAGAAATTAACATTTACTTATAGGGTTTCAGAGTTTTGATAAAGAAAATGATTCCTCCCAGTTGATATTTCAGAGACTCTACTTTCAGATTGTTAACAACCGATTTCTAAATTGGAAATTGCCACTCTACTTACATTTTTGCTTTTTCTAATGTAATGCCCATGGCAGGGGTGACCGAGCTTAGATTCTCCTCTAAGATCTTGGCCTCAGAAACACAGTTCTGAGTATGAAGTATTACCCAATGTTTTAGTGACACCGCTCTAAGTAAGGATGTACTTTGTGATCCTTTTAACCAGTCTGCTACTGGAATAGCCTCAAACTAGAAAAGAATGATAAGACAAAAATTACTTTTTATCGACATCAACATTATCCAAGGACATTTCCATTGTATATCTGTGAAATTTCTATTGAAATCTCTCAATTCTTAGCTTAAATAATGTGTGGATTACATATTTAAGATATAGATTAGCAAAACTTGGATTCTATCTTGGGTGTTATGAAGTTTTAGTTGAGAGTTCATTAGACTAAGATGATTCCAGGATTTCAGTTTCCTCAGAGGTACGTGGAGACCTAATGTAAAAAGTAAAATAAAACTAGGAACTTTACCAACCAGAAACTGCCAACCAACATCTATGTAGGGTCTTTCGACTAGTCAAATATATTGTTTTCATTGTACTTCTACATCAGCCTGCGGCAGCTCACTGCCCACACTGCTGCCATGAAACTCTGAACCTCTTCTGGTTCCCAGTGCTGCCGGATTCATTAATCCTTCTTTGCTCTAATACTGTTAAAACTTCAGTCTTTTTCTTTATTACAGGTTCCTCTGCATCATTTCCATTCTATGTATCTGGTCCTTAAGAATATACTTGGAAGATCAGTCTTCCAATTGCCAGGAGCAAATGTCCACAGATTTAGATAAAGAGATGAGAGAGGTCACTATAGCCAAGTGCTTTACACATATCCTTATGCAGTGTTTGCCTGTCATCTGACTGAAAGAATAGGTGTACTGAAAAGAGCAACAGGCGTAGCTATAAACATGACTGAGTTGGTTCCTTTGTGTATTACTCTATTTGACTCCACCATGACATGAAAATCCTGACAATTCATCTTACTGAATCTTTATATTGGAAGATTCTTTCTTCTTTCAAAGTTCTTCCTGAGATAGACAAAAAGTCTGGGTCAAGCACAAAACTCCAGCGACCAAGTTCTCTTTGTGCATTCTGGTCTCTGAAAATATAAATATTCCCATTGTGATCAGATCAAGGAAAATAAGCAATGGCAATTAGATATATGCAAATCAGGACTATTTTCCTTGAATCCATTACTGCCTGTTCTCAGGGTTGAAATATTGAAATTCAGCAGTGGAGGCGTTTCTGTTCATGGTGGGAGTTGTTGAGATTTTAGAAACTGGAAAACATCACGATTTGGATATCCATTATCCAGCCTTCCTGCTGCAGGATGCCCGACTGTCTGGGAACATCCGTCAATCACTAACATAAGCCCCCCGGGATCAGCTTCCTAAGAGGAAGGGCTTTGGGCAGAGAATTCCCCCTTTCTTCTCACTGAGCCACTTCTTGAATAAAGTCATTTGCCTTGCCTCAACTCCTTAGGTGTCAACTTAATTGGTCAAGCAAGGGGCAAGCAGCTGGATCTTAACAATATTGCAGATGAAATCTGAAATCATCTTGCTACTGGACTCACATGTCTATAGGCAATTTAGAGCCTCTTTCATTATTCCTGTATCTTGGTCCTCCAACATTGCCCAATCAGAAAAACTGGAATTGCTCCCCCTCTCCCCCAAAGAATAGCATTTTTTTCTGCAATAATCATTTTTTAATAGAACAATCTGGGATGTCAAGGGATATACACACAGAGCTCAAACTCAGTGCACACGACACTCAAGCACAAGCACAGTTGGAGAATTTGCACTTACACTTGTAGAGAGTTCCTGAACTCCTTCAATACTCTTGACCTGTTCGTGGGATTTGGTCTCATTTTTGCAGACAACTCTCTCATTGTTAAAGATCCTCTCTGTATGGTACCTGTTAGACCTTTAAAAAAAGGATTAAAATACAGTTACACAAGCAAGAATAAATTTATATTAGAGAAGACCTAGGTAGTGGAGGTAGTGGGAACCACACCTGACCAACTTAGGGGTTGCGATTCTGGGTCATAGGCTTCTGAAAAAAGACTTTCTACATCATTCAATCAGTGACTTTTTCTCTGGTATTAAAAATTCAGAGACTGAACTGGGCAACTGCTCTACCACTGAGCTACATCCCTACCCTTTTTATTTTTAGGGAGGGTTTCACTAAGTTGCTTCAACTAGCCTCAGATTTGTCATCCTCCTGCCTTGGCCTGTGCTGCTGGGATTATAGGTGCACACCATGGCACCAGATAAATCTGACTTTTAAAGACTTGGGTTGTCTTCTACGGAGACTCCATCAGTCAGCATTACCTGTCAGGTAGCACAGCTGAGGGACCAGACGTATAGGAGAACGTGGCATGAGCCTCCGGCCCTTTTTCCATCTTCCTTGGCTGACCAAGAGTGGCTGTTCGAAGTCAGTGATATATTCATTGTATTTCTGCTCAAGAGAAGCAAGGAAGACAGGTGTGACTATCAGGAAAAAAAAACACACACACAGAAAACCTGACAAAGAGATACAAAAGCACATGTTTTTGGTCACATGGATTCCTGGAGGTGTGCCGGTGATTACTTTTCCATTAGCTGTTAAGAATGCATGAAAAGGACTTTTTAAGTTTTCTTAATGTTGATGTCCCAGGGATCACGTCTATATGGTTCCTATAAGCAGACATGGCAGAGAGAGAGTCGGGCTCCCACAAAGCATTACATTGAGGTCACTGTTCTCTTCTCTACCCTTATACACAGTGATGGCCGAGAGACAGTCATCAAGATTGGGTGAAAAAATATTTGCCGAGATTTTAGGAAATTCGTAGTTTTTTGAAAGCTTGGCAACCCCTTTCAATGAAAGTGTTTTTCGCCATTCTCTGCTTAGGGCTACATCAAGAGGAAACAAAACAGAGATAGAACTTGAAACTACTGTGTCAAGTTTTGAGAAACTTGCACAAACCTTATTTGATTTAGAGTTCCAACTACATGTATCCATGTAGGAGAAAACAGTGAAACCTAAAAATTCAAACTGTTACTGCAAACGAATGCATCAACCTAGAAGAACGAAATTTGGTGAGCCAAGTGGGATTGGTGTACTGATCATTACCTGAAACTATCATCAAGATTGGGTGAAAAAATATTTGCTGAAATTTCAAGAAACCCGTAGTTTTTTGGAAGCTTGGCAACCCCTTTCAATGAAAGTGTTTTTCGCCAGTCTCTGCTTAGGGCTACTTAAAGGAGTATATAGTGATCACTAACCTTGCCTTGAAAAATCTTAACACCAAGAACTTTTAAGAAGACTCACACTAATGGGGAAGGGCAAATCCTGACCCCTTTTAAAAATTTCTACATCTAACATTTCTCAGTCTTCTCCCCTAAGCTCATAGTTCCTGTTTCCAGGAGGAAAAGACATTTTAAAAACAAGATGTCACAACTTCTTACACTGATGCTGCAATTCCCGAAAAAAAAAAATAGCAATCCTGCTAGAGCCTTCCACATCACTTATCAGCAAGGTCCTGGCAGATGACAATCTGTCACATGGATTCTGGCATCAGGTGTTTCTCAAGCACCTGGGAATTTCAAGAAAGTTCCCACACTCCGAAGAAGACAACCTCAAATTCAGTTTTTTTCGAGTATTCTTAAGAATTGAAACTAGGAGGCTAGCTTAAGACATCGATACAGAAGATATAGATGTCTTTTCCTTAAAGAGGCCTGTAGTTAAAAATGCACCTGGGATTTACCTGTGTCCCTGTCCTAGAACTTTCTCATGGTATGTAGTTTATTGATTTTGCAGTTTGCTACTCCATCAGAGCCTCTCATACCTCCAGCCCACCCAAGCCAGCTTCTTTCAGGCTCCCCCATCCCAGAGGATGCCATCATCCACCCATTTTTGTCTCCTTTTTCTGGCACCCATAAGATCCACACCATCCACAAGTCCTGCCCACTCCTATTCACCTCTCCAAGCCAGGACACCATCATTTACATGAGTCCCTTTAATAAACTCCTCGCTGGATTCCTTGCCTCCATTTTTACCTAGACGCTGCCTGTGCTCTCTCTGTATATATAGATGAAATAGTATTTAAAAACAGATCACTTGAGCTGGGGATGGGGCTCAGTGGTAGAGTGCTTGCTTAGCATGCTCAAGGACCCAGGTTCAATCCCAGGACCACAAACAAAATACCAAAAGCCCCCCCCCCAAAACAAACAAACAAACAAAAAAACCAACCAAAAACCAACCAAACCAACCAACCCCAGATCACTTGATCCATCTACATATTACCATTTGATCACAGTAATCTTCAAGTTTTCCCAGGGCTCAAAATTCTGTACAAGGCGTCCCATACCTCACCCTCCAATAAGGGTGCAGCCCCAGCCCTGTTCACACAGCTCCCTTTGTGAATCATCTTAATTCTCCAGAGAACATACCAGCGCTGAGATAGGGAAACACCGTGAAAAGGGGGCTTTCACTGTCCCCTTCCTTTTCTTCTCCCTGATCTGCACACAGCTCACTCCCTTATGACATGCACATTTCAGCTTCTCAGGAGCTTCCATGACCACTCAATCTACGTATCCATGAGAGAGGACCCATATATGTAAGAGGATCAGAATAGTTGTTTCTTGCCTGCCTGCTGTGAGAACCCAAGTTCCTCAAGATCAGGAGGCTCCACTGTCCTAGCATGCACAGCCAAGAGGCAATTGAGGCACTAACTGCTTTCTGGATGGAAGACACAAGGCTGAGGGTGGCATACACTCCAGGGTACTATCGTTCCCTTGGACACCCACCAGAGTGCAGTCATTATCAATGGCTCCACGAGGCTACATTTTGGGTTCTTATATACAAATAAGATTTTCTTTATCATCCATCTGCAACTTGTTTCTAGTTGCTACAAGTATCTGGCATTTTTTAAATGATCATTCTTCATCTGCCAAAACTAGAAAGTCGATTGTATCAACTGGTGCTCCCTGGTTTACTAAGTTTACTTATTTCTTTGTGAACACTCACATTTGAGATTGTGGAACCCATGATGTGCCTTAGCACATCACTGAGACATCACATCAACTGTAATTGATCATTTTTATTCTTTTTGCACCAAGTACTACAGAGTTGAGACTTCTAGACAAGTACATTTTTCTATGTGAAGACTGACCATATTTTATTTTTATCCAATAGTCCATCTACATGTTGAAAACTACTCTAGCCACTTCTAAGGCTGACAGAGTGGCCCTGCTAGAGCTGTCTAATGATGTCACTTTGCCCCCTACACAGGCACTTGAACACATGGATAATAGATAAGGCAGCCCTAGTCCCCAAAGGGGACTATGTTAATACTGTATATCTAAGGTTCCCAAGTAAGACTTCTGAGAAGTTGATTCTACTAAGTTTGAAAAATTTTAAGATTCAAAATTTTTAAAATAAGATTTCCTACCTCTTTGTAGTATTGCACATAGGTGATTTGGCCACCATCTGATTTTGGAAATGTATCTCCGGGAGTCTGATACCAATCGATAGCATCCACCCTGTAGGTTCTGTTGTTGTATCTGTGGTGGAACCACAACATAAGAGGGTATTCCTGACTTAGTCATTGCACACGAAAGTATTTTTAATCCTCCAAGTAATTGTAGGATATATCAGTACTAACAAGATTTGATTCACATACTGTACAACTCACCCATTTAAGTGAGTGGGCCAATGGTTTTCATCGTATCTGCAGAGTCGTACAATCAACAATCTTAGTATATTTCTACCTCCCCAGAAAGAGCATCATAACCATAAGCAACCATTCATTTCCACCCTAGTCTCCCAGCCCTAAGGCAGCCAAAAATCAACTTCCTGCCTCTGTACAGCATGTAGTCTTTCCTGGCTTTCACTTAGCTTAATGTTTTCAAGGTTCATTTAGGCTGTATAAAGTGTTGGTAATTGTTTTTTTTAAATTTCCAAATAATATTCTACTGGAATCAGAAGCAGTGGCCTGTGCCTATATTCCCAGTTACTAGAAAGGCTGAGTCAGGAGGATGGCAGGTTCCAGGCCAGCCTGGGAAACTTATCAAGACCCCGTCACAAAAGAAAACAAAGGGCTGGGACTGTAGCTCAGTCGCCTAGCATGGGTGAGGCCCTGCGTTCCAAAATCTTTATAGTATATATACATACATACACACACTCACACAATACATATGTATATGCACAAATACACACATTTTCAGTTGGATGGATAAACATTTTGTTTATTCATACACCAGTTGAGGAACCTTAGGGTTGTTTGTTTATAGTTGGGTTATTATGAATTATGTTATGAACATGCAAGTATGAATTTTGGCAGATAAAAGTTTTCAGTTCCCTTAGGTTTATAACTAGGAGTGGGGTTTCTGGGTCATGTGGTATGCCATCTTTAGTCTGACATTTCCTCAAATGACATTTTACAAAGAAATTATATTATTTTACATTTCTACCTCAATGTAGACAGTGGGTTCTACATTTCCCAGATCCTTACCAAGTTGTTGATATCCGCTTTCACATTAACCACCATCATGGAAGTGAAGTAGTACCTTATTTTGAGTCTCACTGGCTGATGATGTTGAGCATTTTCTCATGTGCTCCCTGGCCAGAATATCTGCTTTGGAGAAAGGCCTCCGTAGAAAGGTCTACTCCGATGATGTGTCCATTTTTAAAAAAAATTGGTGGGCTTCCTTGTTGGGTTGAGTCCTTTACATATTCTAGATACTACTACTTCTAATACATGTGACTTGCATGTATTTTCTCCTTGTCTGTCAGTTGTCCTTTCATGTTTTTGACAATGTACTTAGAATAAAATTTGTTAACTTGAAGTCCCATCTACCTATAGTGTTCTTTATCTCTGTGCTCTTGATGCCCTGTCCAAGAGTTTGCCTAATCCAAACTCAAAATTTACTCCTACTAGCTCTTACATACGTGTACACATGGTCTATTTTGAGTTAGTTCTTGAATTAAATTTGGGTGAACTTTGTGCATTGTGTGAGGGGTCAGGTGGATATCCAGTCACCCCAGCATATAACTGAGAAGGCTTTTCCCTCTTGTTGAATTAACTTGACATCCCTGCAAAAATAAGAAACTTCAAGGGCGAGGGCCAGCTTCTGGAGTCAGCTCTGAAACAGTGGTCTGCGGGTCTATATTTGTGCCAGTATCACCCTGTCTCAATTGTTGTCACTTTTTAATAAGGCTGCAGTTGGGAAATTCGAGTTCTCTAGCTTTCTTTTTAAGATTGCTTTCCACTGTCTTATCAAGTTAATACTTCCGTGTAGAAGGAAAATTAAGATAAAAACTTCCTTCCAATAAAATGTAGCCAATGGATTATATGTAAGAGCTAATTTTTAAAATAGCTTATCATTCACCCAAAAAAATAAAAGGAAAGAAATGCAGAAAAAAACATGCTGCTCTGGGCAAGCAGACCCATTGAATGGGCGTCAGGGACTGAGGGACAACAAGAGCCTAGAGACTCTCTCCCAGGCTGTAACCAGATGGGAAGACAGCAGATGGTTCTTATGATCTTCATGCTATTTCTAGTCCTAAATGTCTACCTTCAGTGATTCAAGAAGTACAGCAACATCTTGTGTGTGGGGTGAAGGGAGTAATCAAATTGATGATTATATAAATTTGTTTAAAAAGTAGACTTACCTTGTAAAAACAACTGACCCAACTAATTCTTCTTCGATTTTGGCAAATTCATTTTTCTCCTTTAGTCTCGTTATTAAATCATAAGCAGTTTCCAATCGGAGTAGTTTATGGCTCAGGTCGGCACACAGAGTAAGGCTGTTTTCATATGGAAGAATGGAAGTAATATAACCAGGCAAGACTTCCAACCTGCAGGCACAAGAAACTGCATGAGAGTATGATGGTCAGCCTCTGCGCAGGAAGCAAAGTGTTCAAGGCCTGAGCTCTGGGTCTAAAATAGGTACAAGTCAACTGGTTTTGATCCCTTAATTTTAGCAATAATTGATCTTTCCAAAGACCTTTAAATAAAGATGACTTATAAGTAGCACATCTCTTTGTTAATTGTTATTACTACATACAGGCTTAATGCATCATCTCTAACTTAAATTTATAGACACACATATCCCAACAATAGAGATGCATATAATATATAACTGATACTAAATTTCAGACATTTATCACTCAATTTTTAGTTGATTTAGGCTTCCTGTATTGTTTATACAATAACTGAATACTTTTAGGTTTATGTTTTTCATACTAGGTCCCCCCCCTTTTCTAATAAAGCCAAAAGTTTAATTGCTTTGCTAGCAAAGGAGAAACACAGGGGCTCCTGTCCCAGAGACCAATTCTGCCCATCATAGGAAACAGAGGGTTTTGACAGAGGCAATTCCAGGTGTTCCTGGTCCTACTTCACTTGTTATTTTGGGAGATAATCATTTCTTAGCTCTTCCGATGCCATCCCCAAGTCTGAATTTCTTCACTCCTGTGGTGGGTATACACTCAAGGACAGATAACTGGATAGGGACCAAGAGTAAACCTGTCCCCCCGACCCCAGGTTAGGGAGATAGAGAGGGAGAAGAGAAAAAAAAAGGTTCATTTTAAAATAAGCCTCAGTGGCAGAGCATCATGCTGGTTTTTTTAAGGTTAATTTAATCTTTCTTTTTAATTTATACTACATTGAACTTTAGTTGATCATGGTGGGTGGGTGGTACAATTTAAAGGGTATATCACTTTAAAATCATACCAGTTCAAATAGAGCAACTTTCTAAAAACAATATATTAAGTCTATAGAACATTGTATTTTCTACTTTATACAAACCTATTGTTCAACATAACACATTTCTTCCTGTAGTCATAATAGTGGCGGCCGATTTGTTTCAAATTCATCTGCCTCAGAGTTCTAGAAGTTGAAACAATAGAATTTATTGAAAAGAGTGAATGTTACTAAGCATTTGGTCACACGTAAGATACATTAGGAAAACAGTCTGCCAATGGTTTTGGTTCTATTATCAATTAAGACAAAGTACCCGATAATAAATTACATGAAGATTATATATTCATATTCTCACACATGCATATATATCTCAAAAGTATGTGTATATAAATACAAAAAATATATATTGGTTTTATACACACACACGAATTATATATATTATACATTTTTGATAGCAGGGATTGAACCCAGGGGTGCTTAGCCACCGAACCACATCCCCAGCCCTTTTTAATATTTTATTTAGGGACAGGGCCTCTCTAAAGAGCTGAGGCTGGCTTTGAACTCACAGTCCTCCTGCCTCAGCCTCCAGAGCTACATGTGCCAATGCTCCCAGGGAAGATATAAAGGCTCATGTAACTTCAATTTTTCTCTTTTTAAAAGATAAATTATATGAATCTCAGTAGAATGTCCTTCATTCCCAGAACTGAACTTAAATATCTTAAAACTTGGGACACATAGTTTGTAATTCTGAACATCTGGTCAACATAGTGACTCCAGAAGAAGGGGCAAGCAGGTGCTCCAGAGAAAAACACCCATTATGCATCTGATACTCTGGCAGGTACCAAACACCGGAAATGGGTGTGGGCAGGGAGAATGAGTGTTGGAGATGAGCCACAGAGCTTGCCCCAGTGTCACTTCTTCCCCAAGACTTCTCACCGTTTCAATATATGGAGGCTGTCAATTCACAAAGTGTGAGAAGCACACAGCTCTGTTCACCAGCACTGATGCCTAAGTGAACCATGAGCACAGCTCATGGAAACTCAATCTTGCCAACACACCTTCTGAAGAGAACGTTGTAATAGCGCACACAGTCAGGGTGGTTGGGCGGCAGTTCCTTGGAAAGCTGGAGTCTGATCTTCACAATGCTACGGCTTAGGGTATAGCTGTCAAATTCCAACTCCTAAGGAGTATGAAACAAAAATGTTCCAGACCTTCTTTCTTGAAAGAAAAGTTTCATTGAATAACAAGCCAACATGACCCTTAGATATCCAACACTCCACTAGGATGCCTGTGTGTAGAAAACACGGTTCACAAAAGCCAAGCTTTAGAATTAACTTAAGCTCCTATAAATAATTTATTTGGTTAACTAATATCAAAATTTATTGATGATGAAGTTCAAAGATAATAAAAATGCATAAAAGGAAAATATGTCCTTATCCAAATATTTTTTCTGCTAAAGTTTGAGAGTAAATGAAAATTTTAATTTTTTAATCAGCATTTTCCAGCCACATTGTGCTTCAATTCCATTTAAATTCCCCTTAAGCACTAACATCAGAAGCGTTATTGATCATTCATATTGATCAAATGCGACACGCAGGTTAGTTACAAGTCCTGTGGGCAAGAGATCCTCAGAACTTCTCTTACACGCTCTTGTACAGAAACAGTTTTGTGATAGCAAAGTGTAAATGCAAGAGAAAGAAAAGAAAACATCAGATATTACTTAACCTGACTTGTTAGCCTTCGAGTTAACAATAGAGAGTTTCCATCAAATATATGGTTTGTTCCCAAAACTCTTTCATTTTGAAAAAGTAACTGTGAACGCAGATTTGTATCGTCTACATCTGGTTTGAAGTCAACGATGTACTTATATGCATTCTTCTGGGGACATGTCAATCGGAAATGGTTTGTTACGAGTTTTACCACTTTACCTTCTGAACCTGAAAAAAATAATGCACATGTCAAAAATGGGACAAAGTGACTGATTTGACCCCAAATAGTCTGGACACTATGATATTCGAAAACAAACTTAGGTAAATCATGGAGATAAAGAGTAAACAAACATTTGTACACACCTGATCTCCAGAGTGCCTGTCAATTTGGTGAGAACTGATGTAAATATAGAGAGTTTTAACTTTAAGATTAAAATATTATATAAATCAAACCCCAAACTAAATCTCTACAGCTACCAAAAGGAAAAATAAGCCACTACGGATAACAGTTGTAATTTCTTAAAGCTCAGGACCGCCAAAGAACTGAGTCATTCTATTTTATGGGCTTTTAAGGAAAGATAAGTAGTCTACCCAAACTCTACAATGAATTGTCATTTCTGCAAAATTGAATGAAAGGCGAGTGGCAGCCCGAGTGAAATATGTCTACGTAGAGTGATGGGGTGAAGCTGTGTAGAATCTCTTAAACACACATTATTGGTAATCAAGAGCTTAAAATGAACAGCTCCATAAAATGTAATGGTTATAGGCCAACACACCTGTTTTTGAGTGTCTAACATGCTCCATGTTCTGCCTGGTATTCACCACAAGATCTTGAAAAACTCCAGCACGCCTCATAGGCCTCACAGATAATGCCTGCAGTCCAGCTTCCAGTTGAGGTTCTCCTACATATGAATACATGCAAAGGCTGCAAATTTATACAGCAAAAAGGGAAAAGAACAATGTAACCCCAACTATCAAGCAAAACAATCAAGGTTTAAAATGATGCCACTAAAAATCCAAACGTCATTTCATGAACAGGTTGCAAGAAGTTTACTAAGAAAGTTTCCCAATAATCTCTTTTATTGGTACTTGATTTATTCCTGTTACACGATTTGTTCACCCTCACAAGATTTGGAAAATACCCCGATTTCTGGTGGCAGAGCTTCATAGCTCAGCTCCTGGCACTATGTGCTGCCCTCTAGTGGGCAGCAGAAAGTGCCAAATGAATGAATGAATGAGGTAAAAAAAAAAAAAGATATCTATTCAAGCAATTCCCTTTTAGTATGGAGGAACTGACCTTTCTATGTAGAAAAACTGGAAAGGACCTCAGCCTATTTAATTACCTTCTATGATTTATTTAAATATTCCACATAGGCAAGATTTGAATGAAAGTGAGAATAGTGCATTGTGAAAGATATCTGTAAATCCTGTTTCCTTGCATGGCCAAGAGTCCATAGTTTGGATGACCAAAGTGTTTTACTGCTGAAATGTTACTTCTGAAAACTATCATTCTTAGTTTATGGTCCTCTTACACAGTATTAAGAGTCTGTATTTCTACAGGAGAATGACTATTCACTATATTTTATGTATAGAATTTAGAACTAGCTCCTGACACATCCAGCAATCAAATTCATTTTCAGTGGAAGAAAGCAGCAGTTATCAATTATTGGCATTTGCTACACACCACGTACTTTATACATATTTAGTCACAACTGCAGAACTGTGATGGGGGATACAAGTGTGTTTTAATGTGATTGTATTCAAACTTCACTGTCTTGGTTCTGGATTTTGTATTGGTATATTAAAACATTTTTCTGTTTCTTATTTAATGTTCATAAGTTTAGCCTATCACAAGTTATTTGGCTATAAGAATCGAGGCAGAGAATGGGGTAGATCCCATTAGCCACACCCTTGGCAAATGACGTCAGCTGAGCCTGAGGGCTCACCTGTATAATGACAAAACCTGTCACCTGCAAGGATGCTGGAAGGCAGGAAAACACCCAGTGGTTAAAGAGCTGCTCAACCTTCTCAACACAGCGATTTAAACAGACAAAAGAATCATGTTCCCAGAACTCCTGGCTAACTTAGGGTTTATCTGTACAAATATATTATCTAACCTTGAGAACAATATTGAATTGCTCATGAATAATGTTCTCTGCTTCTTTTTCATTAGCTTTTCAAATGTGAGGCAAATAAAACACAGTCAAATAATTCACTGCAGGAAGGGAGATCGTTTTATAAGCTGCCCATGCTCCCCATCCTGCCAAGCATCATGGGAATATTGGAGCTTTCTGTTGGTGTGTGCACCTTCCCCCGACAATCCTCCCCTGCCCCTCACACACTCTCCTTCCCTCATCTCACCTGGAACCTGGACCCCTCCTTCTGCACCTCTTGGCTGCCCAGGTGCAGCTGCTTGGACCTCCTCTCGTGGTGGGTAGGGTCCACGCTGCCACGCAGCAGCCTGAGGGGCCTGCAGGATTTCAGGAGATAGAAATAAAAAGTAGTGTTGCCCTGTGTGTTCAATCATCATCCAGATGATATATGCTCGGGACCCAAAGAAAGCCTCTCCCTTGGAAAAGCTTACATTCCAGTAAAAAGTAAATTTTGAAAAAATAACTTCTGTTGCACCTTGCAGTTATTATGAAAATGAAAAAAATGCAGAGCAAAACAGAATTGGGGGGGGGTTCTGACATGTTTGGTAGGGGAAATTGGGAGGGTGGAGTGTCCATGAACATCTGTGAGGATTGTGGGGCAGTGCAGGAGAGGTTCTGGCTGGAGATCTAGATATGAGGACTGTCCACATACCAGACATTTCAAGCCATGACACTGGCTAATATCGCAAGGGAGTGAGTCTAAATGGGAGAGAGAAGAGGACCCAGGGCATGTCTTGGGAGCAAGGAGGAGAAGCCGGCCAAGAACAGTTTAGCAGGGGTGGCAGGGTTGGAGGAGGAAAACAATGATGTGTATGGTGGCTAGAGGGAGTTCATCAAGGAGGGCACGTTCAGGCAGGACAGAAACAATCTGCGGATTCGGGGAGGCAGAGGGCACCATGGAGCCTAAGAGCAGTCTCAGTAGAGCCCTGAGGAGAGCCCAGCAGGAGGAGAGAGAGAAAAGAGAAGAACTGGGGGTCAGAATGGAGACAGTTCTGCAGCAGGAAGTGGGTGGTGAAGGTGGGACTGTTGGGGAGATTACCTGCTGAACAGGAGGAATCTCATTTGTATGCAAATGCTTTAGATGAGCAATACCCAGCTGCCTTGAGTAGCTGACAGGGGAGTTGCTGGAGGGATTCCTGGGATCAAGGACTGCTGAAGGATCCCCAATGAAAGCAGAGCTAGTGCCTAGGGCCTCAGAGAAGGGGCTGAGACCAGGGGTTTTGATGCTCCTGGTTGAGGAGACAAAGTTAGGAGGTCATTGACATTGAGGTCAATGCTCTGTCTCAATGACCTGGGAGTCAATGTCAAAGACTTGAAATTAGGACTAGAGAGGAGATGGTGAGGCTTGAGGGCAGCAGAAGAGGAGAGGAATAATACAGAATGGGCAGGTTCAGATGTGTCCTGCCAATGCCAAGCAGTACCCAGTCCCACTAGAGGTCACCATCAATAGGGGTAGGGTTCTCCTTTACCAGAGCAAAGTTGATACGCACTAAAAGAACACAGAACATCTCCACATAGCAGGGATATCAAGTGTTAAACAAGACTGCAAATTCTATCTGGTTCAGGTGGTTGAGGACTTTAATGAAGATGCTTGTTTCCAACTCATTTCCAAAGAGGTATCCTGGGCTCAAGTCAAGAACTTTAGAAACCTTTGTGATCCCTCTGGGTTGAAAGGAAAAATCCATTTGCATGTGGTAAAAACCAGGCAGGGAAACAGCAGAGAGGATGTAGGTGAGAGCTCTGCTTCCCCTCAGCCAAGAAATCTGACTTTCCTTAGAAATCTATCAGTTCTCACTTAACAGGAAAGAACTCTATACTGGACTAGAGTGGTAGAACCTAGGCTTTTAAATTCTTTTCACCTCCAGCAGGGATCTCTTGCATAAAAGAAACAATTAACTTTACAGCACTCACTGCAGCAGCTCCAGGTGCCTCACGTTGGGGGATAGGCTGATCGGCCCTCCTCCTGGCTCTGCCAGGCATTGTGTTCCTGGCCCTGCCAGGCATTGTGCCCCTGCCCCTGCCCCTGCCAGGCATTGTGGTCCTGAGGGCGATGACCCTGAAGGAGAAAAGCCCTGAAAGAACATGATTGTAACAGATATCATTGGAAAGTCTCCTGGTAATCTAAAACAAAGAAACAAAAGCAATTAATTAGGTAAAAAAAAAAAAATGAGGCATGGGGTAACTAACTACACACGTTTTCCAATCACACCAATGAGACGGATTGCTCCCGAGTTGGCAGAGAAGTGACAGAGAACCTGCTAAAACACTGCTGGAAATTGAAGAATCACACCTGGCATGGTGGCCCAGTTTGTAATCCTGGTGACTCGGGAGGCTGAGGCTGGAGAATCTCAAGTTCAAAGCCAGTCTCAGCAATTTAGTGAGGCCCTAAGCAATTGAGCGATACCCTGTCTCAAAAAAAAAAAAAAAAAAAAAAACCACTAGGAATGTGGTTCAGTGGTCAAGTGCCACTGGGTTCAATCCCAATGGACAGGATTCTTTTTCTCATACAGATTCCCAAGATGGTGCCTGTCACTGTGCTTTTGTTGGTACAAGTCAGTACCGGTTCTTCCCACTTATCACACACTGGCATAGCACAACATCCTCTGTACCCAACACATACACTTGAGCTGCTGCACCCCCAGTTGGCCCTGCACCCAGGCATCCTCTCCCCTGGCCCTTTGGCCCTCACCCTGAGACTCACCTGGGTCGGAAGAGGTCCGCCTGTTCGCTATGCAAACCTGCCCAGGTTTCCTTGCCTGAACCTGCAGCTTCTGAGCACCTCTGATCTGGGTCGATTGGGGGGCGCAAAGCTCCTCTCCAGGAGAGGTGCACACTTGGCTCCCAGCCTGTCCAGGGTCAGCCCTGTTCCGGGCAGCGGTCAGAAAAATGGCCGGCGGTGACGGGAAATGGGAGGACCTGCCTGGCCTCCCAGGGAGATGACCCACGCAGCAGGGCAGCCGCCGGCCCTTGGTCGCTCGCTCAGCTTCAATTTCAACCCTGCGGCGCTGGCCTCTTCCGGAACCGCCTCCACACGAAGCCTCCACACGAGCTGCACCTGGAGGACTCCCAGGTGCTGAGTCTAGTGGATGGGAGAGGGGATGGCTCTCCCCGCTTACCTGCCCCACCTTGTCTCGCCTATTAAGCATCCCCGGATTTACCTGCCAGGTAACTTTACAAAACGATATGCACATGGGCCCCAGAAACTTAGCCCTTAGCACTGAAGAGCTTTAACCTAATCCCTGCAGTGGCCAGCACAACTGAATGCAGCTGCTCCGACCTCCTTGGATTCAAAGAAGATAGCCCAAATCCACTCGGGGCACTGATCCCTATGAGTGGATCTGCAAGCTTTTAGTATTTTGTGTCCCTTAAAAATATATCTGTAGTATCAGCCTCACTGGTTGTTTCCGGGTTTCTGTCATTCTTTGGCTTTGCTGCTTTATTATTTTTTTTAATCACCAATCCTTTCTTCTAACATTTTTACAGCTGCATTGTTTGCAATTAAAGCCTTGACACGCACACATCAGATACTCATTTTAATTATACAACCATTTTATTTATGTTATATTGAGACATAGTTTTTTTTTTTGTATCTGTATCGGTACATGTGGTAATTCAGTAAATATACAGAATGTGTGATAATCAAGGTAATAAGCATTTCCATCTATAGGGAAAATGGCGTGAGTCAGGCTCCCTCACCCTGATGTCCAGGAAGCAATGGTTAAGATGTCTTATTAAATTCTGGAACAAGGGTGCACGTGTTTTCTTATTTAGCTCTTGATATCATACTTGGCAAGCTGCTAGCTTCATTTTAATCCTGTATATAAACTAAATGGGACTTTCCACTTCATGGATTCCCACCCACCCATCAAATAAAAGCATGTCAGATTGCCCTTCTGCTCCGCGTACCTTCTTAGGCTGCCTGAACCTGCCTCAGATTGAAGCAGTTGTACTACACCATCTCTTCAACCATTAATTTTTCTGTGCTTGGAACATACCAGATTGTTTTAACCTACAGTTACCTACTCTGCTAAAGAAGAACCAGAACTAATTCTTCCTCTCTATGTTTTGTTACCCCTACTTGAATTTCTCCGCATCCCCCTGTCTCCTTTCCTTCCCAGTCTCTGGTACCACTATCCCTTTTTGTTCTTTTTGAGACTGATTCATTAGTTTCCACAAATGACTGAGAACTTGTGGCATTTCTCTTTCAGTGTCTGGCTTATTTTACTTAACATGATCATCTCTAGTTCCATCCATGTTAATGAAAATGACAGGATTTTTATGGCTGAATAATGGTTCATTGTGTGTGTGTATGTATATAATTTTCTTTATCCATTCATCCACTAGAGGGCATCCAGGTAGGTTCCATGTTTTAGCTATTATCAATTGTCCTCCAATAGACATGGAAGTTCAAGTATTTTTTTTGGTATAATGAGTCCCTCTCCTTTGGCTCTATACCTAGTAGTTGGGTTGCTGGATCATATGGTGGTTTTATTTTTAGTTTTCTAAAGAATCAACATGCTGTTTTCCATAATGGCTGTACTAATTTATGTTCCTACAGTATGAGTTTTCTTTTCTTCATGTCCTCTTTAGCATTTGTTATTTTTTAAAGTAATCTTTATATTACCCACTACTTCGAGATTCCACCAATGTCCTATAGAAAACTTCTATAGGTCTAATTCTGATGTCAACTATGCACTGTACTGTCCAATAACACATTGTTCTGTTTATCATATCTTGAAAATATTCTAAAAACTAGGAAAACCTAACTCTTCTTGAAGTTGACTTCAGAATTATTGCATTGGGTTGCAAAGTACAATCATTTATGGTGTCCTCTTAATTTGGGGCTTTATTGAATTTAGACATTGGTTTTGTTCCTCTACATTTCATAGTCCTCTCTCTGATTTTCCAGAAAAATCCCTGTGCTCAGAAGTGATTATAAGAAAGCTGTCCATGGTGTCAAGTTGCTGCTGAGAAACCAGCCTTGGGAGTCTGCTGCATAGTGACATTTCTCATTGAATGTTCTAATTTAAGATTCTGATTCATCTGGTGGAGAGTAAGCCAGGAAGGAGAAAATGGAAAGAAGAGGAGGAGGAGAAGAGGATAAAATGCTAGTGCATTGGGTTGGATGAGACACTCCCAGATATCACAGTATCCAGTGCAGCCTCCATCCCAGTATCCAGCCCAGAGCAGAGATGGAGCCCGTTCTCAGTACATGTTGCCAGAACCTGCATTAATCACAACTGGTCTGCCTCTTTCAGTAAGTACTTACCTCCTTATGATACCTGGGACACTCTCCAATAGGCCTTCTTTAATGTCTTTGAGAAAAGTGGTTCAGTTTTGCTGCTCACTGGTATTTCGGGTCATGGTACAGAGTCATTCCTGGGAACCACACATTTCTAAATCTATTTATTATTAGTCTTTCACCAATAGAATGCAAGGGTCACCTTGGAGGGAACCTGGTCTCTCATCTCACAGTCTTTGGCAAGCAGTAGACACTCCATTAATAAGTTTAGAGAGAATAAATAGATGGATGATTAAACTTAATATAGAATCGAATAGGAAGCAGTCTACATTATAATTCTCATATACAACCCCGTATGTCATGCAGTTCTGATTATTGTTATTTCTGAATGAATTAACACCCCCCCAAAATGCTCTTAGTCTTCTGTCTGGAAAAAATGAATGGGAGAGAACAGTGGGAGCAAAAGTGTCATTTAAGCTGGAAAAATTATGAATACATGGAAACAAATGGCAGATGACTAAATACAACTCAAGCATGTATCAGAACTAGGTCAACTATATGCACACAAAAATTTATTTATACCGCTAATTAGAAAACATATTTAAATACCAAATAACCCTAATAAAAGCCACCCAACGGAGAAGAATAATGAAATCGAAAGAGAAAATGCATGGAAGCAATGAATAAAATGAAGTGATGTTTCTTTAAGAAACTAATGTAGTCACTAAACCACCAGGTAGCCTAATTAAGACAAAAAGGAGATTCCACAAAGTTGAATAGAGAAGGAAGAAATGATCACCAAGGAAAAATTATCAGAGGATAATGAGTACATGTCTGCAAGTTAATGGAGAAACCTGGGTGAAATGAAGGGCATGCTACCAAATAGGCTACAAAGAGTAAGCCTTGGCTGACCTTCCTGAGAAAAGTACACCCACAACTCTCTCCCATTCCCTGCTTCCTGTCGCACCTCCTCACCAGGTGAAGTATTGAAAGTCATTATGAGAGGTGACTGTCCTGATCTGTGGGCAGAGAGATTCCTCCACCACATCCCTAGGACTCACCATAGTGGTGACCAGGAGGAGGACACTCAGGGAAAGAGCACTGGTCAGGGCTGGCTCTTGTCTATGGTGTTTGTATTTAAGAAGAGGAAACTGAGACCCTCATGTGTCAGCAATATGTTGATTAGAACCCTCATTATTAAACATAAGGATGAGAACTTCTGAAATAATGGCCACCAGTGATTTTCGACCCTGGCTCTACATTGGCATCACCTGGTAGCTTATAAAAATACAAATTCCTGGAGCTAAGGGTGCAGCTTCGTGGTAAAACACTTAGCTAACTTAGCTAGCATGAGTTTAGGCCTTGGATTTATTCCCGCCCCCCCCCCCTTCTCAGTACTCATTCTGCAGAGCTCCTGCCTTAACTGGCATGAGGTAAAGCTAGCCACCTGCATTTCTGGAACCCCACAGATGATTCTGATGCCTGGCCCAAGGGGGAAAACATTGAATTAACTGTAGAAACTGGGATGAATCCATTGTTATGGGTGAATCAGAGGTACCACTGGCCCTGACCTTGACTCTAGGTCTCATAGTTGACAGCCCTCAAATGCCAGGCAGTGCACTGCTCTTCTGATCACAGGAAAGCTGTGAGGATAATGTGACTAGCTATTCCAACAGGTCTCCAACTTGAATACATAGCAATTGTGATAATAATAACCATTACCCAGAAGGCTTGGGTAAGAACAGATTCCCAGGTCCTGTTCCTCCTAGTTCCTGATTCAGAGATGGAGATCATCCAGTGAGGGCCACGAAGCAACCAAGATAAAAACCACCATATCTGCTACAACCTGATCTAGGAAGTGCTCCACAACAGCCCCGCCATGCAGTCTCTCTGTGCCTGTCTCTCTGGCTCACTTCACTAAAACAATGACCTCTGATTCCATCCATGCTTGTTGCAAATGATAGGATTCCATTCTTTTTTCTGACTGAATTGCATGCGGGGTGTATATGTACCATGTTTTCTTTATCCATTCGTCAGTGAATGTACACCTGGGTTGCTGCAATTTCTTGGCTATTTTGAGTAGCAAGGAACATAGGAATTCAGATGCTTCTCTGAACTACTGGCTTCATTTCTTTTGGACCCAATAGTGGGATTTCTGGATCATGGGGTAGTTCTACTTCTGGTTTTCTGAGGAACCTCTATCCTGTTTTCCATAGTGGCTGTACTAATTTACATTCCCATCAACACTGTGCAAGTGTTCTACTTCCTCCACATCTCCACCAATATGCATTTTTGTTGATCATTTTGGCAATAACCTTTCTTCCTAGAGTGAGGTGATGTCTCATGGTGGTTTTGATTTGTGGTTCCCTGATTATTAGTGATGTAGAGAATTTTTCATATAATTTTTGATTATTTGTATGCTTTCTTTTGAGAAAAGTCTGTTTAGGTCCATGGCCCATTTTAAAATCAGGTAATTTGTATTTTTGCTATTGAGCTTTTAGAGTTCCTTATATATTCTGGATGCAACCCTTATTAGATGTCTACTTTGCAAATATCTTCTCATTCCATAGATTGTGTCTAGACTCTGTTGATTGTTTCCTTTTCTATGTAGTTTTGTAGTTTGAAGTATTATCATTCATCTGTTTTTACTTTTGTTTCCTGTGCTGATTTTGGGGTCCCCTTCAAATCTTTGCCCATTCTAACACCTCACAGTCTTTCTCCATGTTTTCTTCTAATAGTTTTATAGTTTTTGATTTTACATTTAAGCTTTGAATCCATTTTGGGTTGAGCTTTGTAATTGGTGAGATAGGGATCTAGTTTATTCTAAATCTAGCCTACTTCAAATACCCGATGTGATGAAGAGACAATGACAAGAAAAATATGTATACATTCTGTACAGACACACTTTTATTTTATTTTTTTAGAATATTTGGACCTGTGGTTGATTGAATCTGCTGTAGCAGGACCTGCAGATATGGAGGACCAACTGTCTGTGGATGTATGAGAGGGGATATATTGGGGAACTTGGCAAAGTCTCTGTGAGCTGTAGATCCAGGGAAGCCAGTAGCATAACTCAGTCCAAGTCTGAAGCCACAGAACCAGAAAGGCAGATGGTGTCCCTCTTAGTCTGAGGCCAAAGACCTGAGAACCTGTGGGGCCGATGGTGCAGGTCCCAGAGTCCAAAGACTGAAGAACCTGGAGAGTAATGTCCAAATGCAGAAGTGTGTCCTAGCTCCAGGAAATAGAATGTCTCCTTTTCCTCCTCCTTTTTGTTCTATTGAGGATCTTGGCTGATTACCCCTTGCCTGCCCTCATTGGGTGAGGATGGGTTTTCCTTACTCAGTCTATTGACTCAACTGCCTTTGCACTCAGTGGACCCCTCATTCTCCCCTTCCAAGTCTCTCCCCATTTCTGGCCCCTCATCCCTCATGCTCACAGTCTACCCAGAGCCAAACTGACTGCTGAAGGGCCAGGATCTCAGAGCCAGGCTTCAGAGGAGAGGGTTAAAGTTTCCCATGCCTAGGAGCCAGCTTCACTGGCTCACATCATTGCCCAAGGCTGATCAGTAACCCACTGCTATATAAACAAGGGGCCAATCCTGGGACAGCAGTGCCTGCAGCCATAGCCAGCATGTTAAGCCTCAGCACCAGAGCTGGGACCCCTATATTATCTAAAATTGCTGATATTCTGTCTTTGCTGTCTGTTGGGTAATGGTGATGACCTTTGGGCTGAGAGCACGTGAAAGCCTAAAGGGTTTTCACATGGACATGAAGGTTAGAAGAAGAAAGCATCTTCAAGTGACAGAGGTGTGGCATAACACAGAGAACAGTAAGTATGTGCACAAATGTCACTGTCTTTCTACCAGAGTCATTTTCTCATGTGTGACATGGATAATATTTGCAGAGTTAACATCATCACAGCACCATCAGGGAGCAGAGCCAGCTCTGGGAACTTCAGAGTTATCCTGTTTGACCTCTCTAGCCCCTGGCACAAAGGAAGAAAGCCTCAATTTTATTATCTCATTTCTTTTATTTTCCTTTTTTTGGGGGTGCACACTTAATCTTTTGTGTTCATTCATTCATTTTAGTAATGGGCTTGCAGGGCTGTGGAATTTCTAGTGAGCACAGAAATTTTTACTCACTTCACAGTGAGTGCATGAAAATAAACAGAACTGTTGGGACTGAAGCCAAGGAGCCTAATATCTCATGTTCCTTCCAGATCTCATTCTTTTTTTTTTTCATTGTGAGTTGAAAAGATTTTATTTTTTTATATATTTTTTTAAATTTTTTATTTTTTTTATTGGTTGTTCACAACATTACAAAGCTCTTGACATATCATATTTCATACATTAGATTAAAGTGGGTTATGAACTCCCAATTTTACCCCAAATGCAGATTGCAGAATCACATCTCATTCTTAAAATAAAATTATGGGTTTTAAAATCTTTTGTAGAAGGATGCTGAATCACAACTTCAGGAAATGATTCTGTGAAATATTTTACCTGAAAAAAGGAACTGCCACATGTCCCTTTATCCTCTTCCCATTAGTGAGCCTCAAGGAACCCTAGATAGTAAAGAATTCTCCATTCTTCTGGTCATGGGAACCTGTCCACCTCCCTTTCTATCACAAAACTGGTGCTCATGTCAGCACCATGGCCAGAGCACCTGGGGCATGTTGGGTGTGTCCCCTGGGATCTAACCCCTCCTGTGTCTTCCTTTCTGTTCACATGATGCTGAGGACCCGCCAGGGCACTTTTGGAGGCTTCATGGCTGCTCAAGATGTGGCCTGGTGGCCAATGTGTCAAGAGACTCCTAGAAATAAATTTCCTTTTCATAAAAAGAATAAAGGAAACACTGGGAAGGAGGATATGTTCTTGTTTCCCTCTTCACCTTCATTTAATCAGAAGAGGTGCCTTCTCTGAAGCATATGATGGCAGCCCTGGTTTGCATACACAGAGGTACTAAATAAGAGCTTCTTCAACAGATGTGCTGATACATGGTCTACGTACTTAGGGGCATTAATGGAGATTGGGTAAGAATCTGGGCAGAGTAATTTAAGTGGACAACAATGATCAGCACACTGGACATCAGTTTTCACTGAGGTGTTCATTTTGTTATTGCTTTGTTGAAACAAGCAAGGCTCACCCAATACTGCAGCCACACAAGAGCTCAAAGCTATCCTTTGGTCCCAAATTCCTGAATATGAAAATGTGACCTTATCAGTGTACCTGAGGAACAAGTGGTGCAAAGGCCCCACCCCTCAGCTGTGGTTCTGTCATCTGTGCCTACTCAAGAGATCCCCTTTCTTTCCTAAACTTAAGATCAGTAGGCAATGGGATTGAAAGGGGGTAGATTAGGTTCCCATGACCAGAAGAATGAAAAAGAATTCCTTACTGTCTAGAATTGGGTTCCTTGAGGCTCACTAACGGGGAGAGGATAACGGGACATCTGGCAGTTCTTTTTGTTTGGGTAAAATGCTTTGTCTGCCAGCTCTCCCCTGCTCTAACAAGGTCCCTTCACTCTCACAGCTCCACACTCACCCTGGCTGGGGCTCTCCTGAAGGGACTCTGACCTTGCCACGCACTGCCTAGCCTCCCATGGTGGGTGGGAAGTGAGTTGATGCAGCCACTACAGAAAATAGTATGGAGGTTCCTCAAAAAAATTAAAAATAGAAGAATATGATCCAGTAATTCCACCTCTAGATTCTTTGGTCACAGAAAATAATTCACTATCTGAATATGCTCTTCCATACACCAACATACTTATAAAATATGATTTTAATATTTTGTGGAGGAAGATCCCTACAAAGAAAAAAGTGCCTAAGGTCCATGAAAGTCATAATGCCGTCCCCTAATGTCAGCCTCCAGATGTAGATGGCATAACAAACCTTTATTTGCTTAGACTGTTTTCCATTACTTGTAGCCAAAGCATTCCTACCTGCTGCATGTGAGAAGGGCTTTCCCTCTCTCTCCAGTTCTGTACCACATTTTGCTATCAGGGTCCAGGAGCAGCTCTGCTTGAGACTGCCATACTGATAAGTGGTCATTAAGTGACCATCATCTTCTGACCCTCTCTTCATGTCCTTCAGGACTCCATCCCATTCCAAAGGGTCTGCCAGGGCATAGCACCCAATCAGCTCCTCCTCTTTGCCCAACTGTCTTTTCACACCCTCACCACCTGCACCTCTCCATTCTCCTCCAGGCCTGCCCAGGGGGGATGGATTGCAATGTGTGGTTTTGAGATGAGGTGTGACTCCAATCCAAGTTAATGCATTTGTTTTAATCACCACAATTTATTCTACTATCATTGTAAATCAGGCACTAACCTTTGGGATTGCATCTTAAGGAAATGAAGGATGTTAAGAAGCAAAATGATCCTTAATAGCAAAATTGCGATCAACCCAAATATTCAATAATAGAAGATCATATAAGTTACAGAGCATTCATACTCATGAAATCCTTTTGTAGATAGGGGATCAATGATCTTTCTCTGTTTATTGACATGGGAAGTGTTTGCTTTTTATGTGAAGAAGCAGATCGATTACTTTTCAGTTTGTGTGCCTGGAGAATTGTGTGGATTTACATAGAGGGGAACAGTATGGATCAGCACTGTCTAACTTGGGTACAGACTCCAACAAAGTACAATAGAATGGGAAGCCTGTCAACAATAGGACTTTATTTCTCACAGTTTGGGAACCTGGAAGTCTGCCATCAAGATGCCAGGATGTGGATTCTGGTGAGGGCTGTCTTTTAAGTTTCAGAATCCCCATTTCTCCTTGCATCCTCCAACAGCACAAAGAGGGCTGGAGAGCTCTCCGGGGTTCCTAATCCTCCTCATGAGGCCCTGATCCTCATGACCTCATCACCAGCAGGGCATTGGGGCTTCCGCATACTAGTTTTATGGGAGGACACAGATACCCAGTCCATAACAAGCATGATATTTTCCACTGCAATTAAAAAAAAATCTGTAACTTGGTTACAAAATAATTGTAGGATTGTTCAAGAGACCATTCTGGCTAACTCCACTGAACTCCATTCCCCCAATGTTCCCAAGCATAGGCCTGAACGTGGTAACACCAGGAACACTGAGGAAATAAACGCTTGGGAAGAACACAGCCAAAGGGGTGTTACTGGCCCAAGAGCCCCAAGTTTCTCTCTACCTTCTTAATTGTGCTGGGCAAATTCCATTTGCCCATCTGTACCCTCTGACCACACCTCTGCATCCTACTCTGGGTCCTTGAGGGTGAGTGCTGAGCTTTCCTAACCCCGTCAGTACCTCCTTTGCTCTTGACTTCTAACTGGGTCAGTCAGAGAGTCACCTGCAAGGGAGACGAGGAGAGTTGGGTAATGGTGCTGAGCCCCCTGTGCTGATGTCACAGCTCCTGTCAAGACAGTCCAGTTCAGGAACACACCTCTGATTATCCCCTGTGATCCCGAGGGCTGTATTGTCAATTTCATGGAGTAGCCAACAACCTCAACATCTCAGTGGCTTCTAGAACAGACATTTTGTGACTTTGCAGGTGGGCTTTGCCTTTCTCTTGGTCTTGGCTAAACTTGGTCCAGGCGGCCAGCTGGGTTTAGATTTCCCTCGTGGGTCTCCTCTTTCTGGATCCATCAGAGCATGTTCTTCTCATGGCAAATGACAGAAGCATAAAAGGAAGAGTGTGGCATGCCAGGCCAGGTCTGGCGCCTGCTTATATCACACCCTTCACTGAGTTCTATTGATCTGAGCAAGTCCTTTGGCCTTGTCCTAAACCAGTAAGGTGAAGATGTACCCTGTCTGTTCTTCTGGGAGACACCTACCTCAATGTCACATGGTTCAGAAAGAAACACTAGAACACTAGCTGTGGACAGGGCACTGAAGCAGAGCTGCTTGGAGGAGCTGGAGGAGCTCCTGCCACCTGATGGGCAAGAAGGAGAGAGCGTGGAAGAGGGGGAGGAGAAGGGAATGGAGCAGGGACTGGAAGAGGAGGAAGAGGTGGACCCCCGGATCCAGGGAGAACTTGAGCACTTACATGAATCCACGGATGCCGTCAACAGATGGGAGGCTGAACTTGAGGATGCTGTCACAAGTTCTGCTCTGTTCTGGTTGAGGCAACATTGAAACTGGATGAAACTGCTGAAGAAAATTGGCCAAGCCAGGGAGAACTCACAGCCAGACTGGGAGGCTGGCTCAGCTGGAAGCTCAGCAGCCACATGGGGCTTCCAGAGGGCCATAGAAGTGCTCCCTGTTGCCAAAGAGACCCTCTCCCTGGCCAAGCAGTGCTGCTGGAGGATGACCAGGGGCAGTTCCACTCCTCCTGGCAGGAGACGGTGAATCTTGGAGGTGGAACAGGCCAAGAGGAGGAGAGAGCTGGCTCATCAGGAGACTGCAGCCAGGTAGGACGCTGCCATAGACTGAATGCGACAGCTGGAGGAGAAGCTCAAGAGGGCCCTTGATAAGTCCAAACCTTACTCTGTGCAGCCTGAACTACTGGAGAAGACTGTGGATGATCTGCAGGCCAAACAGGCCCTGGCAAAGGGCGAGTACAGGCAGCCCTGAAGAACCTGGAAAGGATCTTGAACTGGATCCATGAGTGGCCACGCTCCAGCACCTTGGGGCCTGGGTCTGCCGCATGGGGGACAGAGGGCAGCAGCACATCTGTGGAGGACCTGGTGGGGAGCCAGCCTCAGCCAGATGCTGCTTCTATAGCTTCTTTGTGGGAGTAATGCTGGCCTAAAAATGGTGCAGGTTGGCTGACACATCCAGGGCTGTGGTCCACATGCAAATCAATATTTGTGCATGAAACTGTGCTAATTATCACTTAATAGATGCCAAATTTTAAGCATCTACACTAAAATACACTAAGGAAGTTTGAGTGAACTTGAGGGCTGAAGAATTTCCATGTGGTAAAAACTCTTGGGCTGGTTTTACAGAGCAGGGTTGTTGCAGATGGACTCTGACCAGGGTCACAGGCTTTGCAGGGCAGTCCCTGTATCAGTGCTGAGGAGCAATTATTAGTTCCTGTGAAAGAAACAAGCCAAGAAGAGGGCTGGAAGTTTAGCCAAACTGAGGGGCCCAGTTTGTATCTCTTTCCCCTTTGACCCTCTGTTAGGGGAAACTGAGTTGTTCTCTCTCATTATATCTCAGAGCATCTATATATATATATATATATATATATATATATATATATATATATATATTTTAAAAACACATACACACAACAAAAACTTAATACTTGGAGCACACCATTTTGACTTAGTGAAGGCTTAAAATGAAGTGCAAGAACACAATTCATTTCCATTACTTGTGGTATTCAGAGGTGGGTTTTTAAAAAGCATATTGTGCTGGGACATTCGCCAAAACAATTTTCTAGGAAGGCTACCATGCACTGCGCTGTTTTGAGGGGAGGGTGAATGTAAGTGTGGGGAAGGGGAGATAGGGGTAGCAGGGACAGGTCATAGAAGGGGATTTGTGGCTTTGGGGAGAAGGTTCTATGGCATAACCTTATCCTGCCAGCCAAGGAGTTTCATTTCGGCAGAAGTTCCTGTGAAGAATGGGTGCCATTGTTATATCTAGATTGACAAGGTGTTAATTTCTCTGTAGGTTGTGACTTCAAGGTTTTGCTGCACCAGTATTCCTGAGAGGAGATTGTCCTTTAAACTAGGAAAGGGAGTGGCCTGTGTTGGCTAAAGTTGTTAAATAGAAGCAATGGAGTTTGTTATGCTAATAATGTAAGTGTTAAGAGGCTCTTCTTTATTTTCATGATTATGTAAATTTAGAGCCCTATATTTTATTTGTCCTGTTTCAAGAAAATTTAGCGTTTCTAAAAGAAAACAACCTCCTCATTTCAAATTGTCTGTTAGCTGTCAGAGCTCTATATTTTGGTCCTTTGTATATATCTCGTCACACTGTAGTGGTTTCTCCTTTTTTATTGACTGATACAGTATCCAGATTACAAGCTTTTTTGTACTTGTCTTAATATCTTGAGTATAATGAAAACTGCTTAAGGAAAAAAAAATTCCTAAGTCAAACTGTCTTCAGTCAGGTACTGCCTGCACCTGTAAATAATTCATGCATGCGTTATTTTTATTTGAGATTGCATTACTTTAATATATTTGTGTTATCACTTATTCCACATTCCTCATCTTACCCACTGTGACGATGACAACGGTTTCTTGCTAGGACCCTGAAGAATCCAACATTCCATCATGGAACTGAGTCAACAGGATTGAACACTTCTCCTCTGGGCGCAGTTTGGGGTGGATAAGAACCAGATTTACAAAGCAACACCTTCTCTTTGCCGAGCTCATACTCTGCTCTGTGCCCTGTGCTCAACTCTCTGCGTGTGTAACCTCATGTAGCGACTAAAACCAATCGGGGCTGGATGTTCTGTTTTTATTCCAATACGAAGAAACTGAGCTCAAGTCAATCAGGTAGGAGGCCCAAAAGACAGAATTTCAACTGGCTCCTCCTGGCTCCACAACCCTTTCTTCTTGTGCTTTCCAGCCTCCTATTGCCAAAAAAAAAAAAAAAAAGGTACTTTGTAAATGTAACCTCATGACATCTTCACCTTATCTTTGTGGAGAGGGTTCATTGAGAAGACTGAATCTCGGGGAATTGAACCTAATTCTTCAGTTTTCTTAACTATAAATTTGTAAAGCTGAAATATAAATCTAGTTCTACCAGAATCCAAAATCCATCCTCCTTCCACACAGCTCATGGCTGACCACATCTACTCTCTTACAAGACTCCATCCTGAGCAAGTTCCAGAAGGAACTCTGGCTGGTTCTGCTCACAGCATCCTGGACACAGGTCGGCCTCCTCCACCTTTGGCATCATCTTTCCTCTGATTGATTGTCTCCTTCCCAGGCTCTTTGAGCTCTCCACTCCTGTTCAGTGACATCACCTGTCATTCATGTTTTTACAGGCCTCTGAGGAAGAGAAAATCCACATGGATTTCAGAATGGCTCAAGATGTAAATGACTGGTCAAGATTGACTTGGCCACTCTAAAGGGGGGGTGGTATCGACTGGACAAGGGGTATAAATCTCATGATGGCCCAGAAAACTCACTTATAGAGCAGCCAAAGCTCTAGGTAGAAGTCAATTTTTAACTAAAATTTAGAAGTCATCTTCATCTTAAAATAGCCACAAGCTACCTGCAAATCTCATCTGGAGTAGTCAGTCGCCTCTATCTGCTGGATCAAAGTTCAGTGGCTTCCTTTGGAATTGAATTAGGTGTGAAAATAGCTCCTGTGACATTTGGTTATGAAAATGGTAATGATGATGAAGGTAATGCAATAGCTAATATTCATGGACCACTTTACATATAGTATTTCATTTTAATATTCACAAATTCCCTTCACTGGCTGCACTAGTCAGTTCTAGCTGCTACAACAAAATACTCTTAACTGGGAAGGTTAAGAAACAATTATTTATTTCTCCCCACCTAGGAGGGTGGGAAGTTCACGGTCAAGGTACTGATAGACTGAGTTCTTGAAAAGACCCTCTTCTTGCTGGCTGCCTTTTCACTGTGTCCTCACTTGGCAGCGAGCAAGTAAGTTCTGATCTGTTTTTCATCTTCTGAGAAGACTAATCTCATCTTGGGAGCCATGCCCCCCTGGCCTATCTAAACCTGATTACCTCCCAATGGTCCCACTTTTCATGCCATCACACTGGCATTAGGGCTTCAATATATAAATTTGGAGGAGACCCAAACATTCAGTAGGAAATGCCACCATGGGTCCTGGGCATGTTTTATATCTTCTCTGTGCTTCTGTTTCCCCATGCTGAAAATGGGCAAAAATAACACCTGATCCATGTATGTGTGTGAGTGTGTGTGTGTGTGTGTGTGTGTGTGTATGTGTGTGTGTGTGTGTATCATCACTTTCAATTTAAAAACAGGTTGATTAGATGATATGTGCAAGTAACTCTAGATTTTTTTAAAAAAATGTATATAAAACCATTACTATCCAAATAAAAGCTGAACCCAATTCTAAGAGAAATTTTTAGTGTGGGCATAAAAAATATTTCCCAGCTAGAAAATAAAAATGGGAGTTTGTCCTGATGATGTAAACTTTTTAATGAGTTCAAATACATACTTATGAAATTTAACTTGATAATTAGAAGCAATTACATATTTATATTATGCATAATATGAGAAATACATATTACTATATTGTGCTTCCACATTTACAAGTCAATTTTTAACTAAAATTCTTCAGTCAAATTCAAGAACTTTTTTTTTTTTTTTTTTAACGTGCAAGGCGAATTTTGAGTCTTCAAAGGCAGTTTCCAGAACTCAGGTTCTGTTCCTTCTAAGGAGAGGGAAAGATGGGTCTTTGTGAATTAGCATGATCTTGACAAACCAAATGAGGCTTTCATGTGGCTTAGTGTATTTGCAAGTTCATCCTATAGGTGTATATTTGTGACCACCACAACATAGATTTCTTTTAAATGACTGCACAACACTTGTGCACAACACCATCCATACATTCAAATATAAGGTTACCTTCCAAGGAATTCTGGTCAAATCTGAGTTCACATTTTTTAATATTTATTTCCTGAGTTCACCATGTCATCTCTTAAGACCTCCAAATCTTAAGAAATCTGAAATCTTTTAAAGCTAATATGTTCCCACCCTAATTGTCCATAGCATGTCAAAATTAAGTTCTTGAGAATCCCTCACCCCCTAAGCATTCCTAAGCTGTCTCTTGTATAGGAAGGTGGGAGGCAGAGCCCAACTAGAAGTAAAACATAAAGATGGTGCACCACAATGACAATGGTGAGGGTCCCTTGGTTGCTGGAATCCTTTGTTATGGGCTGTTTTTAATTTTGTTTGCAGATCTGTACTTTCTAACTTATCTATCATAAGCATGAATTGCTTATTTTTTTGTGAATTGCTTATTTAATAAGAGATAAAATAAGCAATAAAGACTGTTTACCTTTGTTATTAGAAAATAAAGAGCTTGGCCAATCCCAGGCTCCAGGACCAGGCAGTCAGTACCCTGACGCTAGAGGCAGGCATGATCTAGCAGGGTGTCCATTTTTCTTTCCCATGTAGCAGGAAATGGGAACTGAAAGAGGACGCTGAGAATTTCCCAGCCTGAGAACCTGTGTGAAGGCCTATGGTGGGGGACATAAACCCATTTCCCTGCCATTTTCCCAAAAGCACTATGATTTCACTAAACTGAGGAAGTGGAGGAGCTTCTTGTCCTGGCCACTCCAGAGGAAGGTTCAAGATAAGTGCCAATTCAGCCGTGTGGCATGGGGGAGGACCTAGACACTGGGCCCCAGGACCATGTACTTGGCAACCCAACCCCAACTTGATCACCCACTGGGAGAGGAGCACTGGTCTGTGGCTGCATTGGCCCATCTGGTGATCCTGCTCCTTCCAGGGTCCTGGTGCTCGCTGCAGCCTACCAGGTAGCACCTCCAACCAGGCTCAGGAGGATGCAAAACTAGATGCAAACACTGGTCTTTAAGAGAGGACAGGGTGTTCTTACCCAGCCCTAGCAAGCGAGATCCTAGAGATGCCATCCGCACTTGCTCACCTGCTGGTGCACCCCCTATCTAATGCCCTTGCTTTCCCCTTCAGAGGCCCAGGGAGGCTACCACCCTGCTCCAAACTTGGTGGTATGTGGGGCATTTGTATGGGGGCCAGCCACTGCCTTTCTTTCCGGAGAAGAGTGCCCCTGAGGAGGCACGGGCATGGCCCTGTACCTGTGGCGCAGATACTGCCAGCCAAACAACTGCATGTATCATCCCAGTCCCCACCTTCTCCAGCCCCAAGAGGACCCTTGAATTCACCTAGCGGCCAAATAGATCTCTGAGACTTCCAATTGCTTTCTCATTTATCATCTCCTGAATTTAACTTGTGCTTTAAGGAAGGCAGGAGTCTGATGCAAGAATAATCAAGGTGTCATTCCCTGTGGTAAAGGGGCTCCAAGGACAGAGGAGTCTTTGCTTCTTTCTGAGGACCACCCTCCCAGGGCTGGACTCTGGTCATCTTGCTTAGTCTAATCTGGCTCTGAATCCCTCTGCCCACTTGGCCCATTAGAGGACCAGATAGGTGCACCCTAGAGTGAGCCAGATCTCTCTCTATCTGTCTTGTGTTGGTGTCTATTTGGGATAACCTCTTGAGTGCCCAGGGGCTAGGGTTTCTACTCCAGTCTTGTCACTGAGTATTATGTGAAGCCTTCCAAAACTGGATGAACATTCAGCCCTCAGCCTAGATTCTGAGCTCCTGTGAACTCTCACTATGGCCTAGTGCTTTCTAATTAGACCTGGACTCTGGTCACCACATGGTCTTCAGCCTCAGAGGAGGGAAAGGGACCACTCTCCCTTCTAGGTAAGTGGCTCTTCTGACTTTTCTCACTCTCCCTGTCTTCAGCCCAAGCTTCCAGGACAAGGCCATATCCAACTGTTGGAATCTGAAGGTGGCTTCTTCTGTTGATCAATCCTTCCTGCTGGCTACCACATGACCACCAACCTCCCCTATATTCCATGGAGAAAGGTAAGTGGTCTTTCCTTAAGACAGGGTAGGGAAGAAGGTAGGAAGCCCTTAAGGAGAGAAAATAGAATTTCCCAAGACAGGAGTGGTATATGACAGAGTGAGAAAAGTCAGAAGAGCCACTTACCTAGAACAGTGAGCCGGGTCCCACTACCGAAGACATACCACAGTGATTGAGGCTTGAACTAAAACCCACAGCGTCAGCACCTGGGATCTGCCCCCTAGGTGCTGGGCAAGAGTGGAAACTATTGGGTGTGATGGGTGGGGTTGTGTCCTTGGCGTACTGCAGGTTGTTGACTGTTCTCCAGACACTCATCGCCCTGTCCCAGGCATGCATTGCACATGGCTTTGAAGATATCCTTTGTTTGTCCCCTATCTCTGAGGTTCTCAGTGCTGACAGAAAAGCTAAGCATAGTTACTGCCAAGAATCCCATAGTGGAGCGTATTCTGAAGTGGCTATGTGATGTGGGAGAGAGTCCTGAGCTGGCTTGGACCTGTTCAACCTTTCCTGGCCTCATTTTAGAACTTCTTAATCTCCTTTAGACAAATACCCAGTCCTCCAATCCTGAAAGTTTCTTCGCTGGACCCACAGACACTGGGTCATGCCTGACTTAAGGAACTTCCATATGAAGACTCTTCTACTTCTTCTACCATGAAGACATAGTGCAGTCCCGCCACATTCATGAAACCTTCCCTGATCTCTCAGACCACTCTTTGTATTCATTCATACTTCCATTTATTAATCCATGCATCCATCTATTCATCCATCCATCCATCCATCCATTAATCCATCCAAAATGTCTATGAAACACCCAGATACACCAGGAACTGTTTTGCATTCTAGAACATGGTAGGATTCCCTTGGCTCTCACCCTCATATTTTCCTGAAACTTCTCAAGTCTTGGTCTAAAAGGCCATTGTCTCAATCTGTAGGTCTTTCCCAGTAACCTGGGGTCTCTGCAGGAGTTCCCTTTTTCTGGAAATTCCTTTCTCCTTGGTTATGGAGATGGTCCACTCTCTTGTCCCTATAGCTTTCTTTTCTTTCTGACCCATGCATAGCTGATGACCCTAAACCATGACCACGTGGTTTTCCTCTGTACTCTTCCCACTGTCTTTGATTTGACTCTTATGATGCACTCCACAATTGCCCAGGGATCTCAGATCTCTATTTCTTGCTCTGAAATTTCTTCTCAAATCCAGATCTACATTTATTTTGATTCCTGAACCTATCTTTGCTTGAATGTCTGGCAGGCACCTGGAACTCAACGGCTTTCAACTAAATACATTTCCTTGAAAATCTGATCCACTGCAGTGTCTTCATTTCAGCAATTTGTCTCCAAGTCAGTGGCCTGGAGTCATCTTAGAATGCTTTCCCTGATTGAATCACCTTGTGTCTCCTAGACCTTATACCACAACACAATAGACCATTAAGATAGTCAAAAGAAAATTACAGAAGTTATACTGTAAGAATTGATGGTGTCTTTGCCAAATGTGATTTTATCTTTAAAAATAAAGTACATTGGAAGATTATGCATTGCATTGGGATCACCATGATTTTAACCTTAGCATCAGGACTATTTGACAATGGATGTATTAAAGACATGCACCTAGGTTTTTTGAAATTAGTGTAGAATTTGTGTACAAGTCATACCTCAATCACTGTGGTATATCTTTGGTGCTGGGACCCAGCTCGCCATTCTAGGTAAGTGACTTTGTTCAAACTGTCCCAATACCCTCCTATCTTTGGCAACTCAGAATTTAGTGTAATATTAATATGAATCCAACTCTTGTTTCTAAATAAGAAAGGAAACATTTATCCTTGCAAAAACTTATTCAAGGAAATTTCCTCAACTTATTAAATGATGTCTTCCAAAACTTACAACAACATTCATACGTAATGGGGGAAAAAAAGACATTTGTGTCAGAAACTAGGAAAGTTGCTCACTCAAACTTTTCTTTTTTTTAAAAAAAGATTTTCAATGTTTATTCTAAAGGTTTAGGTGGACATGATATCTTTATTTTACATTTATGTGGTGCTGAGAATCAAACCCAGTGCCTTGTGCATTCTAGACAAGCACTCTACCACGGATCCACAAACCCAGCCCCTCACCCACAATTTTCAATATTCAACAGATTCTACACAATGTAATGAAATGAAGGGGGAAAAGTTATAAGTATTAAGAAAAGAGAGTGAAAATGTTTTCTGAAAATGATGTGCTTGTCTGCTAAAAAGCAAACCAACCTACTTAAGATAATTATTTGAACTGTTAGAATCCATACAAGATTTAAAGTGGCTGAGCATAAGGGTGACATGTAAAAATGATCAGGTTTCTTTGCTTCATAAGAAGTAACACTTTAGAATATAAAATTTTGGGAAATTTTCAATTAAAAATATATTTGACTCCTGAACCTATCTTTCAAATAAATAACTAAGATTTATAAATTAATAACTCTAGATTTTCAATGAATTAAATACAAGACTACTTGACCAGTGAACATAAAAGTGAGTGAATGGAAAGTGTGTCATGTTTCTGGATGAAAGTGCTGAGCTTTATAAAGGTATCAGTTCACCTCAAGTCAACCATATATTCCTAGAAATTACAAACATAACACCAAAAGAATGATTTTTGAGAATTAGTGAATTGACTCCAACGTTCAACAGGAATAAAGATGGAGAGTATGTGTGGATATTTTGCAAAACAGTAATTATGATGGGTTGTTTCCCCTAGAAGATACAAAAACATATTATAAAACTCAAATAATCAAAACAAAATAGAAGGATACAGGAATAAACCAATACTTCAAGAGAAGCACATAAAAGATGTGATAAGTCATTATTTATCATTTGATAAAAGTCTCATTTATATTCACAGATGTCTTTCCATTTAGCAAATAAACAAAGTCATATGCCTATAGCATGAACTCCAGATAAAGTTAAACACACATGCACCCAAACAACAAAAGTAATAGATCAAAATAGAAGAGTGATTTTATCATATCCAAATAAAAATCACCTTCCTAAATTTGACATGGATCACAGAAACCATCAACATAACGCTAAACCAATGTGACACAATAAGATTAACAACCACTTTATGGTGGAAGACCTCATAAACCAAAGTTCTAAAATAGACCAAGGGAAAAATATTTAGAACACATTTTCTAAACAAAGGTTAAGTTTCTACAGATAATATAAGCAGATACAGGCAATGGAATAAAAAAGCAGGCAACTTTATGACTTCTTAATTCACAGGAGGAATACACTAAGTAAAAAATAAGAAAAGATAAACATTTAACCAATAATGCAAATAAATAATAAATCAAACACATTCCCTTTATTCTCTACACAAGGGTAAAGTAAAGAAAGATCAACAATATCACATTATTGGCAAGGAGGTAGGAGAAAGGGCACTCTAATTCACTGTAGTGAGTATAAATTGGAACAGCCTTTTGGAAGTAGTTTGGAACTACCTGAAAAATTTCAAAAGAGTTCTTCTGAGATCCAGAATTTCCACTTTTAGGCATTTAATCTTTAGAGATACAGGAGTACACTAAGCTCACCTTCAAAACCCAAATTTTCAATGCATCATCACTTGCGTATTTTCTAGTGGAAACAATCTACGTGATCTTTAAAAGGGGAATTATTACAAAATTCTGGTACACTTAAACTTTCCCTAGATAGCTATTTATACGAATACCATAGATATATAGGAACTAACCTAGAAAAATCAATCATAGATAGCTTAGAAAGCTAACTGCAAGGTAATATAAAGAGTATGACTTTATATTCAAAAAATAAAATATCAACACCAACTCTCTTCCACTGAGCATGTGTGTGTGTGTGTGTGTGTGTGTGTGTGTGTGTGTGTGTGTGTTTTCAAGAATGCACATACAGTGAAAGAGTTGAACTATACAGAACAACAAGACAGTGTCCATGGAAAGTGGAATAGGTTTTCAGGGAAAAATGTTAGAAGAGAGAGGGTAACAGAAAATGTCTGCTGTTTATTTTTATACTTCTGTATATAATATACTTCTTTCTTTTATTTTTATATATTTTTGAGTTTTACATGCACATATACCTTCATTTTATTTATTTATTTATTTTTATGTGGTTCTGAGGATTGCACCCAGTGACTCACATGTGGGAGGCAAGTGCTCTACCACTGAGCCACAATCCAGCCCCTTCTTTTTTTTAAAGGAAAGTACTAATATATTTACAAAAACTGTTACTATTTTATTAGAATTATCTTAGAAAAATGAAATATTTCTCCTTGAGAACATTTTCATAACATCAGAAAACTAAAAACTAAAATTTAAATGAAGTGAAACTACACCAGCTGGAGACAAACTATGAAAATTTTTTAAAAAAATTAAAAAAAAACTTCTTCAAATTTAAAAGACTGGCTTTTCAAAATGCACACATATATTAAGAACATCATTGGTAACATTCTAAAAATTACCAAATTATCATTTAAAAATGAGTTTTCTTATTACTAAAGATGCTTCAGAAACAGTTTTTATGAAATTGATTCCTTTCTCATGATATTATTAAAATAACATTATTAAGCAGTAACTTGTTGCCAGTTTCAATCTTTCAAATATAGTTTTGAAGTTTGTGAAAGGTGCTTTATTATGATGTGCCACACTGATATGTCACACCTTTTCTCATGATTATTTGGGTTATCTCCAATTTTTCCCATTATCAATAACATTGAGCTAGATAGACGGCCTTGTTTATAAATCTTTGGTTATGGCTTTATTTTCCCCCTTCAGAAAAATTTTGAGAAATGTAATTACACACTTTAGATAAACCCAGTTTCTTTCATGACTTGCTGCCTATTCCTGAATTTGTTGTACATTGAAACCCTTATAAATAGTCCATGAAAGTGCCCATTCTTCCCAGGTATCATTGCTCTGAATTCACTCATAAATTTCATAGCAATTTTGGCTTGTGGACTGGTGCATTCTCCCCATGCCCAGGAGCAGTCTGTGGTCCCAGTTCACCACCTTCCAGATCCCCTGCTGCTGCCACATCTCTGTCTTCTGTCTCTGTCCCTGGACTCAATTCTGGCCTCACAAAGACTCCAGACCTGAGCTGGTTTTTCCAAAACAGAAGTTTGACTCGGACTTAAATCCCCCAGAGCCTGCATCCAGACAGAAGAACCTAGTCTGGGGCACCAGACCTAGGTGTTCCACCTGCTTCATCCCAGAAGCTCCCTGCTTCCCTTGGTGCCCACCCGCTTCCCTCTCCATGGAACTCTAGTGTCTCTGCTGGGCTGTAGCATCACTAGCCAGCACCCATTCATCTGTGAGACCAGATTGGGCATCAACCCACAGAGGGAGCACCTCTTCTCTACCTCTATGGCTTCTAGAAAGGAACACGAGTCTGTCCCTCATGACTAGACAGGTCCCTTGGTGCAGGCCAGTCCTCTCTGTTGTCTCCAGGCCTGGTATGCAGGAAATGTTAATGAACAAGGCAGTGAGGGCACATGCTTGGGGGAGATCAAGTGAAATCCATACTTTATTCTCAGGAGAGGGCTCTGCAGAATACCCCTTACACCATCATAGGACAGAGCTGGGGATGTAGCTCTGTGGCAGATGTGCTTATCATGGGCCAATCACTGGGCGTACTCCCCAGCACCTCCCTTTTTTTTCACAAAATACAAGACATGATCATGCATCTACAGCTCTGGGGAGGAAGCAACCCCCAAATTCAGCCCTGGTTGAGAATCCTAGGCTAAGGGTCTGATGACTGGATCCCTGATTCCCACCTTCAGTGGTTCAGCCAAACCATAAGGGTGTAGAGTACAGCCAAGAGGAAGCAGGGAGAAGGAGGAGTGGAAAGGCTGAACCCTGTGCAAATGGGAGATACTAACAATGGACTAGGGGGAGTGAGTGAGGCACTATCCTTAGTGCAAAAAGACTGAGGAACCAAGATAAATAATACTTCAATAGAATGTTGAAAATTAATTCAAACAAACCCACAATGGACAAAAATCAGCACTTTAGGCCAGTGTCTCAGGCTGATCCTTTCTTACCACTTTTGCTACATCTGCTGCCCTCCTCCTCTACCACCCATTCCCAGCTTCAACTGAGACTCTCATGTTCCCCCAAGACTCCTTACCTGCTCCAAGGGCTCTGCAGGTTGGACAGATTGCTTTGTGGTCAGGCTACTGGGCTCAAGGCCCGCTCCCAGTTGCTGCCATTGGGGCCTCTATCATGGGCATCTACTGCCAGGTCCAGCAGCAGCAGGAGGGTCCAGTACCCGGTGGCCTACCCTGGGCCTTGTCTGCTCTCAGGGTCAGAGGCCCTTGTGGTATGGGGTCTGTAGAGGGGATAGTCCTGGTCCTCCTGATGGCAGTGGCTGCTACAGTATATACAGTTCCATGAGGCCCTTGGCCCTTTTCTCACCCTGGACTGGTTCTGGTCCCTGTCCTCAGTTGGCCTGATCCAGGGCCCATAGCTGTTACCCCTGGGGTCTCCTGCAGAGAGACAACTGCCAACTGCCCTGCTATGATAAGGATCCAGGGCCCAACTGCTCCTCAGAGCAGCCACCTGTCTGGCCCCATCCCTGGAGCCCTGGGTGGGGCCATCCTGAACCACATTTTGCATCTCTCCTTAGTTCCTCCAAGGGTGTCATGGGTTTGTGGACTGTCACCCAGGGGCATAGAGAGGATGTGGAAATTGGCTGAGTGCTCATTGGAACAGGAGCCCCAGAAGACTTGATGTCAGGAGGAGGGGACAAGGTTGTGGCTTTTCTGATCAGGCCCCAGGCTAGACTCCTACACTTTGCACTCTGGCCAGTTAAGACCAACCCTACCTTGGCTGGGTTGGCCAAGCCTGGCCTGCTCCTGTCTGGCTCTCTCTTGAATCATGAAAGGATCCTCCTGCAGGGCATGATTCTGTACCCCCCAGACAAGCAGGTGGTGAAATCAAGATGTTGAGTCCCTTCAGGCATAGATCACTTCTAGGCTTCAGTTTTCTTGCCTGTAAAATGGGGAGAATGTTATTCTGCATCAGGGAGGTTATGAGGGTTAGTGAGACCAGCAGGTGTCTGATGAACGCTGGTTTCCTTGTTTGCTGTCTCACTTTGGGTTTCAGAACAACTCTTGGGGTACCCTTGGGGCAAGTGTCCCTGTTTTACAGATGAGAAAACTAAGACCCAGAGAAGATGAATATAGGGTCCAAGTTTGTTCAGTGGGGTGCAGGATGAGGTAGAAACTAGGAATGAACTTGTTCCTTGCATTTCTAGTAGTTGGTCCACGTGGAAGACTTGTGCCTGGTTCCCTGTGGAGCCAAAGTTTGAGTTCTGTTAGGCAGTGATGGAGGAGGAGGAGGGGGATGGGCACAGGCTTAGAGTTGGGGTGCATTGAGGGAAAGGTATATTATTCATAATTTAATGGTTAATAGTGATGCTTTAGCACTGGCTGAGTGCTTTACACACTTTAACCCTCCCCTATTTGAAGATGAAGAAGTTGATGTTCAGGCAGTTTCCCTACTTTTGTGATGCCATAAGGCCAAGACCAAGGATGTTTGTAGAGTGAGCAACCTTGGAAGGTAGAGAGAGTGTTTCCCTTTGGAGCAGAGAACAGCTAGTCTTGATGTACTAAATAAAAGGTTGTATTTTGAAGCCTGGTGTTTGAATGGCACCAGGACATTCTTTGTTGATGATGACACTGTTCTCCAGATGGTGTCAGGCTGCTCAGTGCATGGAAAACTCAAATTTCAGAGTCAGGCCTATGATAGCTGCTCAGTTAAACATGGGCCCAACCTGAACATGATTGAATAGAGTTTTCTTCTGCCTTGCTTGTGACTTGTGCCATTTGGGCTCCTTCACCTCTCTGCATTCTGATGCCCTGAAGACTAGTATACAGATGTCTGAGTTCCTTAGGACTTTGGACTTTAGATCCTGATGAGAAAGCTCCCTGCTGTGCTGCTCTTAGGACTGCAGTGTGGATCTGTTATTTTGTTTTCCTGATGCTTTTTCTGCCAGAAAATTTATTGAAAAACATTTAATGTTAATTTATACATAATATCTGTACACATTTATGGGTTACAGTGTGATCTTTATGTATGTGTATTCATATTTATACATATATTTAAAATGACTGGATCAGGGTCATTGGCAAATGCATTGTCTCAAACATTTATCATTTCTTGTGTGAGGAACTTTTAAAATCCTCTCTATTAGCTACTTTGAAGTATTCAATGAATTGTTGTCAACCATAATTACCTTGTTATACCATAAGATATTAAATGCATCCCTTGAAGTTCAGAGCTGCAGCCCTGTGGGAATTTGTCTTGTTTTGTTTTAGCAATTATTAAAGGGGCCTCCTAGGACCAACCAAGGTAAATTTTCTGAAAGACTTCTTTGAGGAGTTTCTTGGTTCGTGCTTTGAGTTATAAACTAAACAAAATACCTGCTATGTTTGGTCAAAATCAGTCTAGCCATATCCATGGGGTGTGGTAGTGGAAATGGTATTTCCAATTGTTGGTATAGATCATGGTTGTCAGGAAAAATGTTAATGGGGCTCTGCATTTCTTCATTTCTCTTGAGCCATAACGTTGAACATCTTCATTCTGGACTGTATTACCAAGGATGTTTGAGAGTGAGCAACCTTGGAAGGTAGAGAGTGTGTTTCCCTTTGGAGCAGAGAACAGCTATTCTTGATGTACTAAATAAATGGTTTGGGGTGCTCAACTCATGTGCACAAATGTCACCTGAAATTCTTTGCATGGCTTTGTGGAAATAGTGCAAGAAAATGCTGCTGTTTTGGCACCTGCTATTGCTGTGAGTGGCAATATGTTCTTTGTTTCTGATCTAGGAGTCTTTTGTGTTCTGCAGCGTCTGTGAAACTGTGGCTGGCTAGCATTTTAGTTTGAAAATATGGTAAAGTCTCAGAACCCTCACAATTATCAATGATGATCATGAAGAGAAGGAAGAAAGAGATAAAGTGAAGGATGGTAATCATGACTGAATGATTTTGCTTAACTCATCAGATCAGATTTCAGAAATCTCCAGGCTGGATCTTTCCATTGCACAGTGTTGTTTTCTCCTTTTCTGAGGGCCAGGAGTGATGCTAATAAACCCCACATGTCACTGATCTTGTAGATAAACAAGGTGGCATAATAGATGTCATGTAGGGCTCAGGGGACAACCCCTGGGAGTTCCCTGAGCCAGCTCAGCTTCTCTCCTGTTAGGGTGTATGTCTCACTCCTGCCTCTGTCCTTGGACTCCTCACATCCTGGGGACTAGTTGCAGGTTCCATCCTAGGAGTCTGGGCTGCACAGACCTTCCACAGCACCCCCATATGGGCACGACTGTCTCACTGCTCAGGACCCAGAGGCTGTGGTTTTCCCCAGGGACTGTCCTAGGTCTTAGGGAGAAAAAAAGGGACTGTCCCTAAACATAGCATCCCCAGCTATACCATCACCCAGCCACAAGTCCCCTATCCACCTCTAGCTCCTGCACCTGCAGCAGATGTCTCACCATAGAGCACATCCTCACATGGTGGCCACACTCAAATTTGGAAATCCAGGACTGGCTGGATCCTGGGAAATTCTCAGGGGACTGGGCAGGGGATCTCCCCAGCTGTTGCAGGTGCAGCTCTAGATGCCCATGCCTTCCCCTGCTCCAGACTGACATACACTGAGAGCTGAATTCTGGCAGTGACAGAGGAGTCTTGTTCTAGCTGGCCCTTTTCTCAGTGGAACCTGGCTTGTCTCTCCTGAGGAAAAGGGATAGGTATGCCCTTCTAGTTTCTCCCCTGTCAGAAGGACTTGCTCCAGCCTCCTGCTGCCTGATTTCTACTCACAGGCCTCAGAGACTCTGTCTGTGGCTATAGGACATGCATCTTTCCTAGGCCCAGGTGTCTTCAGCTTCCTGCTCCATTTTATCCCCAATGGTTCTTCTCATGTCATGTGATTGTCCCACTGCAGAGTAGAGAATTGCAGATTCTGAGGCAGAGGGTGACTGAGTATTTGTGTGGGGGCATAACAATGATTCTGAGTCTCACAATTCTCAGTTTGGGTCTAGCTCTCTAGATCCAAGTCCCCTTGGAGCGACCTCTGAGAACCTAAGAACCCTGGCACCTGTGGTGATCTTTGGTGATATGGGTAGACCCTTTCATGGCTCTCCCTCAGGTACCAGACTTACCATCCTGGCAAGGTTCTTCTAGTTTCTTATATTGATGAGTTAGTGGGGTTACAGAGAGGGAGGGTTTCTCATGTTAAGACACAGAGCATGTTTGTTTAAAGTCTGTGTCCTGGCACTTGACCAGTACAAGGCAGAGACCTAAGAGAACCAGGCATTTTATACTTGGGATGGAGTCAGCCTGAAACCCAATGGTGGTGTTTAGGGCAATTTAAATTCTTTAACTTCAAACTCTCCATCCAACTGCTTAGAATGCTCCCTGACAGAGAGAGTTCAATAGGGGGCAGCAGCAGAGACCAGCCTGGAACTGAGGACCAGAAAGAGTTGAAGCTCTTCTGCAGGGAGGCGGCCTGGTATCCAGTGGAAGGCTGCAGGGGCAGCAACAAGAGAGGGGATGCAGGGATTAGACTGTGGTTCTGCATTCTTGTTGTGTTAGCTTTCCATCATTCTAACAAACACCTGAAATAATTACCATTTTACCATATGAATTAAAAGACAGGAGAAGTGCTCATAGTTTGAATCAAGAATGGAAATGAGCACAAAAATGTTAGCATGCACATCATACTTGTGACAACAGCATCATATGCAAGAATAGATGAGGGGAGGAGGAGAGGGAACATGGTAATAGAACTCAGGTAGCATCATTGCAAACTATGTTGATAATGATGTAAAGCATATAGAAACCACTGTAAAATTAAATTTCAAATAGAGATAAAAGGAAATGAAAGGTAACAAAAGTGGTATGATGGGAAAAATAAACCAATCCCAATAGAAGCTGCTAGTGGAGCAGTGAGGAATCTAAAAAAAAAGGATAAAACACATGTAGAAAACAGCACATTGACAGAAGTGTATCATTATCTGTGATGACATTAAATGGAACACATGTCTTCGTTTCTCAATACCTAAGAAGCCTGCATCCACACAAAGTTTCACACAATTTCTCTACACTATTGCATGTGTGGAGATAGGTTTGGGTTTGATGGATTTTCTTCTAATAGAAACATAGCATTTGGTGCATGAACTTGACTTGCCATGACTTCCTATGCACTGTCAATGCCATCAATCTGAGACACAGGACAGGCTACATTTTGGGACAACTGGCACAGAGTGAGGCTGGACATACTGAAAATAGGCTCTCCAGTGACAGAAGATTTGGGGTCCTCAGGAGCGGGGCTGCTACTCTGTGAATCCTCAACCAGCAAGTGTCAGTGGAGGGGCATTCAGAGGAATCCAGAAGAGAAGCTGGGGTTGCACAGAGTTCAGGATCACTCCTGAACTGGGGGTGAAAAGGAGGAGTCCAACTATAGTCCCTGACTGGACATCAGAAGAATTTAAACTGTGTCTGGGGTTGCAGTGACATTACAGTGATATTCTGAGGGTCTGAGTAACACAGGGTCACCCCCAGGACACTGGAAATAGCCAAGGCACAAAGAGGACCTCACCTGGGAAATGCACTGAAGGAGGCTGATTGTATGTGTAAGCATGGCAGACCAGCTGGTTGAATTTCATAAGGGAGAACACACTAAGCTCAGATGCTGTAGGAGGGAGCACAGTGTGAGAAGATGGGGCTCCTGGGGTCTATTTTCTTCTCCCAGCATGACTGCATGTGCCTCCTGCTAATCTCAGGGAACTATTTACCACTGTCCAGAAGTCAACGCTGGGAAGGCTTCTCTATCCTAGGGTCTTCCAATGATGCTTGTACAGTCTTTTCTGGAATTTCCTCCCACCTCCAGCCATACATACCTTTACTCAGGAAGAATTTCCTATGTGGTCTTGCATGAGGGAAGAGTGCACTTGGTCACTTCTCCCTGCATGGACAGGCTCCCTGAGGAGAATCTCAGATTGACACCGACTTTCATCTGCCTCAGTTCAGAGCCCTGAACCTGGAATTCACCTTAGTTCAGAGGCAGGATCCTCTCTGCTTGAGGAATACTTGACAACTCATTTTTAAAGTTCATCCATGGAAACTGTGACACTGATGAACTTCACAGAAAATAAGGGACCTAAATTTGTTTTTTTTTTTTGTCTGATAGGACTGGATTGTGGTGCTTTTTAACATGTCACATAAAGCATGGAAAATTAAAAAATAAGAATAAACGCGGCCACTTATGGTACACTACAGAATGAGATGTGTCAAACACAATGTTTGAGACTAAAATTGGTGGCAAATCCACAAAAGTAGGCAGTTGATTAATTTAAAAATGTATAACATGTGAAATGCATAAAAGCATGTCAACAAGAACAGAAATGTGAAATGAAATGCCAAAGATGAAACCAAAGTCCATGTAGGAGATACTGAGAGGACTATGAGGAATGTGAGAGTCCATGGTGACCTTATGCTGAGTCACTTGTCATCAGTGGTCTCTCAGCAGGGAGTTGCCTTACCCTTGAAGAGGAACAAGAAAGGGAAGCAGCCCATCTGAAGTAGACCCAGATGAAAAGCAAACAAACAAATAAACAAACAACAACAACAACAAAAAAAACAGCTCAGAAGAATTGGAAAAGTGGCAAAAGGGTCAACACCTGGAAAGTGACTCTAACCAGCGGTCAGGGAAGTCAAGGTTATATTTTGCCCAAAGCAGCTTGAAGCAAGTTGAATGCTGAACCTCCAACTCCTCTTTTTTGTCTCTTCTTTTGTCCCCACAGCTGATTTGATGGGCTTCCTATTAGTAGTACACCCAGAGGATTCATAACTTCCATGTTGACCAAACACACACTTACCCCAAAAATCTAGAGATGAACGAGAGTGGTCTCAGGGAGCCCGGCTGTAACTGTGCATTTGAGGAAAGAAACCAATGAAGAAAGTTGTCCAGCAAAGGCACCTCAGGGACTCTTATGGTTTGGATATAGGGTGTGCCACAAATACCATGGGGGAGGCAATGCAAGAATCTTGAGAGGAAAAAATGTAAAGGTTGTGCAGTGTAAACTAACCAAGGTTAAATCCAGTGATATAGGTGTTAACTATATGCAGGTAGACTGTGGCTGAATGAGGTTGTCTTGGGATGAGACTTTGGGGTTTCTAGTTTGTTCCTGGTTTCCCTGGGAGACAGAGGTCTCTCTGCTTCGTGATTGTCATGATTCAAGATGTTTTTCTTGTCTATGTCATTTGGCCATGATATTCTGCCTCAGTTTAGAAACAGCAATTGAAATGGCCATGTATGACCTGACAAATCTCAGAGCCTGAGTCAAAAAAGAAAATTCCTCCTCTCATTTTTTCTTGTCAGATTTTGATCACAGCAACAACCTACCTGACCAGTCATGAACCAGGAAGGCCATTCTATATTCAGAAAGATGCTCTAGGCTGCTCAATTCCATGGCAAATATCCTGATGCCCCATCTAGTACCCCTCATTCCTTGCATTTTGTAAATTGAGCCAGATGTCCTAGTTATTCTGGGTTATGAAAGAGTTGAAGCATCAGAACCATGCTGGAGGTGAATCCAAGGACATGTGAACAACCGGACCACTCCTCTCTATGTAGTGGCCTAACAGATACCCATATGCAGGCATGAGTCACACGATTGAAGGGATTCACTTCTAGCTTCCATGGCTTGTACAACAGAAATCATTCCTCCTACTACCAGAAATATACATGTGATCAATTTTGAGAAATACACTGAAGCTATCACATTTTTAACTAAACATGGCACCATATTCCGTGTGTGTCAACCAGAAACTCATTGCCACTTCCATGATCACTCAGTCTCCACCTATACATAATTATGATATCCAGGCTTCATGTAATAAGATGATCCATCAAACTGCCACCCCCCAAAATGTGCATATTTTTCAAGCAAGAGAATACAATACACTTTTTGACCTCAAGTATATTCATTGTCCTCCACCTATGATATCCTGTAAATTAAATATTGAAATAAAATGTTAACTTTTTTTTTCCTTTTGAACCAGGGATTGAACTCAGGGTCACTAGACCACTGAGTCACATCCCCAAGCCTATCTTGTGTTTTATTTACAGAAAGGGTCTCACTGAATAGTTTAGTGTCTTGCTTTTCTTGAGGCTTCTTTCATAACATGATCCTGCTTCAGTCTCCCAAGCAGCTGGGATTACAGGCATGTGACACCGGGCTTGGATAGTTACATAATTTTAACACACCTATGTTAGTTGACACTAGAATCAGACAGAGGAAGGAAAACATATTCAAATACATTCTCATTAAAATAAATATTTTCCATAGAATTCTAATTCCTGTGATTATCATTGGTAATTTCTCACTTGTCTATTCTAATTCCCTTGACCACCAAAAAAATGCTTTGGCTAGTGTTGATCTCTAGATAGTACTGCCAGGTGGTAGGCACAAATCATCACTCCATACAACATAAGTGCACCAGTAGCCCTGCTGAGTTGGATTGTCTTGGTATTCTGACCTTAACTGCAGTACAAGGAAGGAGTAGAGAACATGCTTCTTTCCATGCATTGCCTCCTTATTTTGAGTCAGCAATGGCAAAATAATTCCCCTGATTATCAGGAACAATCATGACCTCATAGCCACAACTTGGTCTAATGATTCCTTGTCATGAGTAGCAAAATAGAGGCTTAAACCGAGGTTACAGCAGTCATTCTTGTGTCCTGTGTTTGGAACTAAGTCCTCTTCACTAGATCAATAATAGGGTTCAATTACTGAAATGGGAAGCAAACAATGTGCTAGTGAGTCACTAGTGTGTGGAGTCATTCCCAGTCCCAGGCCCTCATTCTAGCTTCAGGAATACTGCTTATTCCACAAACATCATGTATTGGATATGGGTGTAACCACTCACCAAGATTCATCTTGACTCCTCAAAAGCCAGTCAACCTTTCTGTCAGACCTGGTGTTTTAGGACATTGGGGAAATGTAAGAGTAGTAATGGCAGGAATATGACTTGATTGCTCCCCTTTATTGGCTGTGACATAAGCATTGTGCTCAGAAGCCCCATGCTGAATACCACAATGGTGGTTAAGGTGTTCACTAAGTCCATGGATAACAGTTTTGGCAGAAGCGCTGCAGGCAAGGAAAACAAGCTCCCTCAAGGGTAAATGCATGTTTCACTGAGAACTAATGTCAGTCTGCCATGATGTAAGGTTTAGTGTCATCAATCTGCTCTGAGATACCTGGCTGCTTCCCATAGGAAATAATCTTATGTTAGAACTCAGGGTTGGATACAGCTGTTGCCACCAGGTTATAGGCAGGTCACCTCTGTGAGTGGAAATCTGTTTTCATGACCACATGAATAGTCTCTCTTTATGAAAGCATGGACATTGTGTTCATGACCTGCTTGGGAAAACATGTCTAGGGAAGGAAGCCACCTGAGACACATCAATTGAATTAATTCAAGAACCACCTCATCATCAGGATCATTTCCTTCTCTGTTCACTCTGTGTTGATTATGACCTGGCACCAAAATACCTTTATGACTTTGCAAACAAGAGTTTATTTTCTTTATGGTAAAACTGTGATGGTGAAAACGGTCACTTAAAAGAAACACTGAATTTCTGTGAACATAAATGTGAAAATAGAAGAAGCTTGTAACATTGAACAGTGAAAGACTGCTTTTTTATACCCCTAAATTAGATTATTTATATAACTTCTGTCTCTATATATGAATACACAACCAGTGTAACTCTGCATCATGTATAACCACAAGAATGGTAAATTATATTCCATATATATCCAAAACCACTCTACTGTCATGTATATCTAAAAAGAATAAAACTTTTAAACAATTTTACTATATAGATTTAGAAGTGTTGTGTTAGTATACTACTTAAATTATGAAACAAACATCCATTTTCTTTAATCTTAAATTTATTCTAATAAACACAAATCCAATTTACATGGCTGGCTATAAATATCAAAGGGTAAATATTATTTCTGTTAATAACTCAGTGGTTAGAAAATTACCAGTCATACTTTGGTTATTTCATTAAGTAAATCTACCTTAAAAATGTAAATGAGAAAACAGAAAACAGATCATACATTTCTGAGAAAAATTTACTGTCTAAATTGACATGTAACATAAATATATAAAACTTATTTCAAAGAAATGACACGAGAAAAAGAATATGAATTATATCATAAATAAGTGTTCATCCAATCTTTGTTAAAATGATACTTCTTTGCTATAGTGGGTTATATAACATTATTAAAATAATTATGCATGCCTGTTTAATGTGGTTAAGAGACTTTGCAAAATCTGCTTTCATGGTATTATTATTAGACATTTTTGGACCAGAGTCCTCAGATAGCAGTAGTGTCACACTCACTTTTTACCCAAAGCCTAACCTCCTCCCATAGGACATACATATGGGACTCCTGGGACAGTGTCTGGTACTGGGAAGTTGGAAACATGGGGCCTTTACCATGTGCCCATGCAGGGTACTGGGAGGGAGCCCTGTTCTTGCTCCTTCCCAGATGCAAATTATCCATGATGCTAAGTCTCCTTGACCTTCTCACTGGCAAATCACACAGTTCTGGCTTCATATTCAAGTGATGACTGATGTTGTTTTGTACCTATCAGCAACAGGCTTTGCACCATGAGTTGTTCTTCAAAAGATGTGTAATTCTCTACAGCAGGAGACATGACAGTTCCCAAACTCCCATGGTCTACATTGGGATTCTCCTAGGGACCTTTTCCTAAATAGCAGATTTTGTCTCCTATCACAAGTCCTCTATTTATATACATACATACATATATATATATATATATATATATATATATATATAGAGAGAGAGAGAGAGAGAGAGAGAGAGAGAGGGAGAGAGAGAGAGAGAGAGAGAGAGAGAGAGAGAGAGAGAGAGAGAGAGAGAGAGAGGGAGGATAAGTTTAAGTTTGTCCATACAGCTGGGGACCAGAACCACTGTGGCTTATGTCACAGGGTCTCCTCACACTGGAATACATACACATTCATCAACATTCACTGTATCTCATATAGAAGCCTCCATGGGCCTCAGCTCTGTGCCCAGAGCAGGACCCAGTGCAGAGAGGTACACTAGGTCCTCAGCAGACAGTACCCTGGTTTACCCCCACCCATACCTCCTTTCTGGAATTGGTGCCAAGGCATAGGGTAATGTGATCTGTGGAGACTGGAATATGGTCAGGGGAAATGGTAATCCCAGATAACCTGATGCAGTTGGTGAAAGACAAGAAGCTCTTGAGCATCCTGTCCAAATTCTGAGGGATCTTCAACCACCTTCATCGGCTGCCAGAGAAAGGAATTAGCAGACCACATAAAGTCATGTACACACATTAAATGGTAGTACAAAAAAGAAAAGGAGTGCAAAATGTCCTAATTCTGTGGGGCCTATTATTCAGTTATGAGAGAAACTAAATGTGTCTGTAGAGAATATTCTGATTTTTGTGACTCCAAAATGGTGTGACCACTTTGGAAAGCAGATTGCAGATTCCTTAGAAATTTTTCAATGGAATCACCATTTGACCCAGCTTTCCCACTCTTAGATGTATACACCAAAGACTTAAAATCACACATAGTGATGCAGTGACATCAGTGTTCATAGCAGCTTAATTCACAGTAGCTAAACTGTGGAAACAATCTAGATGCCCTTAAACATTTGAATGTATAAACAAACTGTGGTACATTTGCAGAATGGAATATTACTTAGCCTTAAAGAAGAATGAAATATAGCATTGACAGATAAGTGGACAGAGTTGGGAATATCATGGAACAAAATAAGTCATTCCCCAAAAGCCAAAGCCCAAATATTTTCTCAGATAAGTGGATCAGGCCTATAATATTCTGGGGGAAAGTCAAGAGAATAATGGGAAATTTTGGATTGAGTAGAGGAGAGGAGGTGGAGGGGAGGGTGTATGGGGGCAAGATGGTTGAATGAGAAACACATTACTACCCTTTGTAGGTATGATTTAATGAATGGAGTGACTCTGCATCATATACAACAAGAGAAATGAAAATTTGTGCTCTATTCATGTAAAAAAATCCAAAATATCTAGATTTTAATTTTCTTGGTAGGATCTTTGGCCCAGAGGATTCACAGCCAAAGAGCTACAGGCAGAAGCTGGAGGTAAAACAATGGCCGGAGGCAAAGTCTCAAAGATAAAGAGAAGGAGGAGCAAGATAGAGCAAACTGAATTGGAAGCATACACATGAAGATTCAGATGTACTAATCACTGTGGAAGTTGATAAGAATAGAGCAAAGTAAACTATAGAGGGCCATTGAAGAATTGAGGAAAAGACTGGTACCTGCAGCAGAAGGGGAAAAGTGTTCAAACTGAGTTAAAATTATAGAACCTTTATTTTATCCATCCTTAATAAAAATTTGAGAACAAGGTACATCCATGATGTGTCACTGTATTGGGCAAACTTAAGAAGATGCAGTTGATGAAACTTCTGATTCTGAATGACACCTGCAGAGGTGCCAACTCTAAATCATCTACCCTATCAGGTGGAGCTGACACTGGCAACTAACCTATGAACTTCTTATCTCTGAACTCTTTGCCCAGTAATGACCTGACCATGCCTGCCTGCTGATCACTTAAATGGTTATTGCCTTTCCTTGCCTGTGGTCATTGCAGCAGGTAACATTGACAGTGAAAAATGACACTATAATTTCTTTCATCTTCATGTCAAATATATTTAATCTGAATATTTTGTATGTTTATCAAATATTTTGTATGTTTTATTATTGAGAAAGTAAATTTATGAAATAATAGATGAGTAACATTTATGAGTAATGTTGGCTCTGAACAAATTTTGAAAACTTAGTTGACAAAATATTGGATCAATGAAAAAGAAGCATGAATTTTGAAATCTGAATGCATTGGTTCTCAGTACCTTTTCTCTTACATATTTTTTTTAGTTATCAATGAACCTTTATTTTATTTATTTATATGTGGTGCTAAGAATCGTACCCAGTGCTTCACATAGGCTAGGCGAGTGCTCTATCATTGAGCTATATCCCCAGCCCATCATTTAAAAATAAAAACATTTTTAGTTGTAGATGGACACAATGCCTTTACATTATTTATTATATGTAGTGCTTAGGATAAAACCCATGGCCTCACACATGTGAGGTAAGTAGTCTACCACTTAGCTATAATCCCAATCCCTGTATCATCATTCTTTATTGAATTTACTTCTTATTAAAGTATATAGTTTTAAGACATATTTTTACAGTATTATGTAATTTTAGCATGGTTAGATTGGAGTGATGCCTATATGTTACCATAGAGCAGACATTTATATTTTGTCTAGACTTTATTATTATCTTGGTAGTTTTCATGCTCTCTCTATATAGAAACCAACCTATTTCCAATGAGAAACATGTCATTTGATGTATTTATCACCATTGGTACAAATTTATAATGTACGTTTCCAACTAGTTTTATATGTATGTGATATATTACAAAAAAAATATTCTTGAGAAAAGGATACAAAAATGTAAAACCACAATATTTATAAATGAAAATTTCCAATTGTTTCCCAGCCCTTTCTTATATTGGGTGTCTTGAGATTCAGTTAGCTAATGAATGGATCAATTAAACACTTATGAAATTTAGTTGGAATTTCACTTAGCTTGCAATTTAATTATTCATTTTATTTCGCCTACTCACCCACATTGTTAATTTAGTGAATGTTATAATACCAACCTGAAAAACAACCTAAAAAGCAAACTGAGGTGTATGGGAGGAGAGTACTGATGGTGATGGGGGTCACCAGGGTAACTAGTTTGTAATTCATTGAGATCTCCCTCAGGCATATCTACCTCATTTTAGTGTGTTTTACTTTATAGGATGAGTTGAAAAAGCAACTCTTATCAAGGAAATATAATTTTATATAAAAATTTAACAAGAAGGACTAATATTAAAATTATTAAAGAACACAAATATCTGTAAATTCTATACATAATAGACTGTTATGTCTTTGGAACCATAAAAACAGCTTCTGCTCCAAGTCTTGCTGGCTAATTCCAGGTGCTGTGCACTGCAGGTATCATCTCTCCTGTGTTCCAGGGCCGAAATTGCTTCTCTCCCAGGTGTTTTACAGAGTCTATAACACAGAATCTGGGAAAAAGGTCACTTGGGATGAATTGCTGGCCACAGAGAGTGGCCAGGACCACAATTGTCCTCAGGATTTGCAAGATGAACTTGGGCCCTGATCTCTCCTGGGGTCTGGGCAGGGAGCACTGAGGCTGGTATGCTGCCCTCAGCTGAGGGTATTGTCTGTGGGAAGAGTGTCTATGAATGTCCTCAGGAGCAAATTCCCATGGACATTCACCTTCAGAACCTTCTGAAGCTGCTCCCCTAGAGAGTGAACATGAGGCAATGGGAAGGGTTCTCTAGGACATTTGGGTGTAAAGGCTGAGTAGCACACACCTGGGACCCTGAGGAGCAGCACCTGTGATGACACAGGGTGGAGCAAGGACGCTGCTCTTCCAGTCCTACCCTCTTTAGCTGTATCCTCAGACAGCTCCATGCACTGATTTTCACCAAATTGTACCTCCCCTTGCATGGCCATAGTCACATGCAACTGGGGACACTTGAGTGCTCTAATTTCTTCTGATTCACTGCATATAGCACAACAAAGAAATTTAAGAAAGCAATGGAGAATATTTTAATTTTGACCTCTGCTCTCCCTCCCATTTTTTTCCACACTCAAATTGCCACTTCCTAAACTGCTTCATCACTTTTGCTGCATTGAGCCCACATTTTAAACCAGGAGAGGGCCCCTGGAAACAATTCATGTTATGGGAACTACTTTCCAACTGTGTAATCTTGACCTAGGAAAGGAAGGGTAAATTCATGCATGCTCAGAGCCAGCAAAGGCAGGAGAACCCAGCTATTCAGTGGTCAGTGAAACAGAACCAGATTGTTTATGTCTCATGCATCAGGCAACAACTCAATATTTCTGAAGCCCCCTGCACTCAAGCTCAGTACATGGACATGCAGTATTGCTCAGCATGATTCAGTGGTGTGGCCTGTGGTCAAAACCAGGGCAAGACTAAGAATGCTAGTGCAGAGAGATTTAACAGAAATTAAAGCTCCAAGGACCTCAAAGATCTGAATGAGGATAGCATATTTAGAAAAGTCATAAATGTGGGAAATATGAAACATATAAAAGCTACAGAAGCTATACATAAGAAAGGATAAATAAGAGAACCAATAGAAAATCAATTACATACAGATTTATGGTCCTTTTCTCCTCCTATTTCTCCTCCTCCTTCCCCCCTCCTCCTCCTCCTCCTCTTCCTCCTCTTCCTTGTTCTTCTCCTCCTCCTCTTCCTCTTCCTCCTCCTACTCTTCCTCTTCCTCCTCCTCCTCCTCCTCCTCCTCCTCCTCCTCCTCCTCCTCTGCATCAGATTCTATGTCTTCTTCTCTGTGGACCATGGCCATGATGGTGATGATGTGGCCTTAGAAAAAGAAAAGGCAGAGTTAAAGTCAAGGTGAGAACATGAGTTCCTCCTTCTCCTGGTGTTCTAGAGCCAAAGTCAAAGCTCTCCATTTTTCATCTTGTCTGCACTCCTGTCTCCTGGCCTCCATCACCTCACCTCTGCAATGAGAAATAGATCTAGGATCCCAAGAGCTCCTTTCATGTTCAAATTCTGCCGCTGTACTCAGTAGGGATGTCTGTGTCATCATTTTACTTTAAGAGGCTGCCACAGTCTCCCTGATTTTCTGGACTTAGGCCTCTTGAATACAAGCACACTCAGATGTTCCGCCTAGTCCCAGGGCTTGAGAATTAGATGAAGACTGGAGGTTAGAAACATGTTCAAGGAGGAACTTCTCCCCACTCTTTTACAGGAGAACACAGTGACCTGTCCAGGGAGCACTGAAACAATTTTCTTTAAGTCCCTCACAGTTGGGAGTTTATTTTAAACCAGGAGTAGACAAAACATAGAAGAGAAAGTGCTGCTCTAAGAAGAGAACATGCAGAGGGAATTTGTGACTTTTTATTTACTGCTTAGCACTAGTGAGAGCTTCAATTACAGTTTCACAAAGTCACTTTATGAAAGTGTGTTCCACTAGATTCCTTCGGTTGTGCATCAAACCTAAAGTGCTAAATGCCAAAAAATAGCCAATAATAAAAGCCAAGCTACTTGATGCTTAGAAGAGGCACATTCAGGACAGAGTGTATAGAAGATTGTGTATAACTATCAAAGCAGAAAAATGTCTTCTTACAAACAGGATGATCAAAGTCATGACGACTATTAACTGTTATTTTTATAAAAGCAATACATATTTCTGTTTATGTCTATTTCATGCCCACTCCTCATTTTCCACATGAGTTAGGTGAACTAAACTCCTAGAAGGAAACTTCCCATTTTGTCATACCCTTAGGGCTGTTCCTACCTGCAGTCTCTTCCTCGTCACTGCTTGATTCATACTTTTTGCTCCATGTCCAACCTTTAGAGACACAAAAATCAGCAAAAGCATTACTTAAGATTGCCTCATGCATTCTTTGTCACAATTAAGCTCATGATGGTAACTTGGGTTCATAATATTTGTACTGCACAGAATTGTGTGATTGAGGCTTGGTCCTTAGAATGGTCATGATGACAGTTGTGACACCTGTATGAGGAAGGGTTTGCTTGGAGGTGATGAGGTCTTTTAAGGGTATGAGACTCAGAAGTAGGAATATAGTTTTCTCAAACCCTTGTTAGATCCTGGTTATATAAGAAGAGAAAATGAATCATCTGATCACTGCTGGCTTCCTATCTCCCCATGTGATGTCTCCCTCCTGCACCTGCATCCATGCTGACACCACCAATCATGCAATGCAGCTAAGAGGGCATTCACTAAAGCCAAGTGTTTGCCAGCACCATGCTCTTGTATCTCCAGAACTGTAAGCTAAACCACCTGTATAAATTATTCAGTCTCAAGGGTTTTCTTATTAGCAAGAAAAACAGAGTCTTACTAATATTAATAGTCAGGATCACCCTGATCTCTGTTGTGGCTTCATAGACCCTCTCTTAGCTCTGGGGAGTCAGAGGCCTCAAACAGGATGCTGCAAACAATTGCAAACCTTCAAGATTGAGAGTGGAACTGAAGGAGTCAAATTTTAACTACTTCCTTCCATTGGCACATTATTACTCTCTCCTTGAAACAGACCAAGCTGACATGCAAACTGTGATGCCAACAGTTTCAGGAATACAAACTCACAGAACAAATACTGTGCCATCATCACAGCAGCTGCCCACAAGAGAGTGCTCTCTGCCTTATGCACATGGGTCTGCTGGCCACTTGAAATGTGGAACTTGGATGAGACTCTGAAGGCTTTTAGTTAAAAATTAAATAAAATTAAAAATACATTTTAATAATAAAATTAAAAATATCCAAATAGTGATTGCTATTTTGTATGGCCAAGACCTGGAGTTTGAAAATGAAGCAAGCATAAATTTCCTTCCCCTGGGTTTCCTTAGACAGCTGTTTGCTAGCATAACCTCACTCCTCATTTGTAAGTAGAATATAGACTCATGCAAAAGGGCCAAAAACTCTCTGAGGGACTGAGGACTCTGCATCAACAAAATCAGCATTAAAATTCAGATGGCTCCCCACAAGGTGAGGCTATCCCACCTAGAGCTGATGAGAAATGTGGGTGCAGAGCTTGGACGCAATGCTATCTTCTAAACTTCCCTAACGATTCTGGCTGGTTCTGGTGAGATCCCAGGTGGATAAGTGGCTCACTGTGGAGCCCCACATGCTGGACAAGTGAGGTCTTAGCACAGAGGGGCATTCAACAAATACTGATAGGGACTAAGATGAAGACACTCTGCCCAGGGATGAGCTCAGAAATGAGGAGGAATGATGAGCACAGTGGTTCCACCCTCCCAGTGACCAGTCAGTGTCAGTATCCATATATGTGTGATTAGGAGGACCTGGATAGCATTTGAGACCAACAATGTGAAGACCTATCAGAGACACTGTCAATGTGATATCTTGCAGGGCACACAGGAAGCAGCACAGACTTAAACTGTGGGATCAGACACCACTGTTGAGCTGAGCTTGATCTTCACTGGAGCCCATCTTTAGCTCTGTAACTAGATGACCTGCAGTTGCATTGGTCATCCCTGATGAAAGTCCCTCCAGTTTAAACATGTTTCCCATAAAGTGTTGTCTACCAAACGACCCAAAAAGGCAGGTTTCAATGTCAGTTGGAACATGCAAACAAATCCCTTCCTTAGCTACAGGAAACTCTGTCCTGTGCATCTTCCCTGTCTCAGATTCCTACCATAAGTGAGCACAGTGTGCTGGTGGACCTGAGAGTCACTGTTAAGGATGGACCCTGTCCAGAACTTTGTGCTTAGAATAGGATTGGAAAATGAATCCTGACACCTCTCAAAGAAAATGTATATGAACGTGAAAAACTGTCATGAGTGAAGTGTGATGAACAATCAAATACCCTGACTAAATACAGGGCCTATTGATAGGTGAGGTTTGTTATTAAGTGAAGTTGCTACTGGTGCAGTGACAGGAATGAAACTGAGCTTTTTCTTATTGAGTGTCATGAAAATTTTCCAGGTTTGGATGGGATATATTTTGCAGGTTAATTGAGGTATTCTTGGCATGGAATGAACTGCACCCCATGGAAAGTTTATCATTTGCTCTATTTACTCATATGCAAAATCATGATCTAATGGACATGGCATTTTTTGTTTAAACGTGGACTTTGGCATCTTGGTGTGTATATATCTAGAGAAACACACAAATGTGCAAAAACGAATGCACAGGCACACTCAGATTCAAGTGACATGGATGTACACAGAGCAACACATACAAATCTCACATGGAACTAACCACAACATTCAACTCACACAGGTGTTATCAGGAAATATGGAGAATGGCCATAGTTTTTTATGTTTTTTTTTTTGGTGTGGGGTGTCTGTGTGTTTGTGTGTGTGTGTTTTTTTTAAATCAATTTGGACCACAATCTCCTCACTTCTCATTCTCAAGGAGGTAGTGGAATTACTTAGACTCTGCACTCAAAAAGTAGGGAGACGGTCTGACCCTTGGCATCATTTACATTTTGCATCAGGAAGAGAGTGAGGCCAGGATACATACCACTTATGGCTCCTCTTGAATCCTCCTGTGAATACAGAAAAGGAGTCACTATGAATGTCAAGCCATGCTCTGTCCTGTGTGTACAAATCTTTTTATTTTTAATTGGTGACATTAGAAAATCCAATGAGAAAATGGTCAAGTCAAGGGAACTCAAAGGCAAGGACAAAGCAAATGTACATTCATCAAATGACACAAGGTTCTATAGGGGAATTAGTGTTACAGGCCTAGATTAGGTGATAAATAAGGAATTCAATGGCCAGGAGGGAAACCACAGCCAGACACAGAGCTTGTTATCATACAGTGTGTTGCTGATATTCTTTCTCATTAATGTTGCCTTCAGTGTGGTCTCAGTTGGCCATAGACACCCCCATGAAAATCTGCACACTCAGAAAATTGTTTATATCATCTCCAAGAAATCATATGATATTACAAGGGAAAGAGAAACTAAAAAGCAACACTTGGATTTCAGAGGAAGATAAGCAAAAACTTACCATGGCTTTTGATGGGGACTCCTGACCCACGCTTTCTGCAGAAATTAACTCCATCATGCCATTTGGGGGAACTAGGAGGATACAGAATGACTATTATTATACAACTTATTGCTTGTGAATTGTTCAGGGCATTTCTTGATATGGACAGCAGTGAAAATACACAGCAAAAAAAGAACAAGAATGAATGAGAAGCAGAGCCTTTGGTTTTCCAGCTAGACTAGAACCACGTATGATATGTACTTTTGAAATTTTGTACCCCTAGGTGTATATCTTTCTAGAGATGACCACTGAGGCCATTTTAAAAGTATGAAAAATATTTCACATCTCTGTAGGAGATATAAGTAGACTAATATATTGGAATAACCTGGAGTGTGATATATCACTAAATGATGAATACATTTCCCTTTCCAAAGCATTACCATCAGGACAATTTTCTGAATTCTTATATCTTCTATAACTTGCATACTCAAGAACCTGGATCTTTTGACTCAGCATCATCTCTATCTACAGAGTAGGCCTAGTAACCAGAATTTAATATCTGGGTGTCATAAAATGTGAAGGAATTGTATCATAAAAATCATGCATTAGTGTGGGTTTTTAGTTTTAAAAAATGGAATTTTGTACTGGGCATGTTAGAACAGAATTTCTGAGGAAGCACCCACAGCTTCACAAATGCATACACAATTATTACACAAGGACATGCTCAGAGATGCCTCCCCACCTTCATTCACTTAAATGCACACTACCAAAAAGACAGCTGTTTCAGGATCATGGTAGATGGCCATAATCCTTCACTGGTTTTTCGCTTTGTCAGCACATGCCAATCCTCATTTCCAAAAGAAATCTAAATCCAAGATAAATGTTTACATAGAAACAGGAAGGAATGTCTGACCTATCTAAGCATAGAGGTTTTCCTCAGCATGTTAGGGAGTTGAGAATACTTACATTTCTCATTTGCTGCAGAGGCTACCTGTAGTTACAGAAAGGAAGACAGTGTGAGCAGGAGATCATTTTCACAAGTCTACTGTTGGCTATGGTGGCATTAGTTAACTAGATGGGAAAGAGCAGTTGGGGCAAAGATCACAAAATAAGGCAGAGGGCATCTGTGAAAAGACATGAGCTTTGCACGAGGGATCTCTCAGGTACAATTTGATGACATGCACAAAATTGTTTTTCTATCAAGGAAAAGTGCCACTGAAGAAAATGCTCACTACAATCATTTGACAATGGTTGTTCTCACATGTGAATGTCATCTTGAATCATTCTCACAGGGAATAGATGAGCAGTTGTAATTCCACCACCTATGAGTCACCTATAATGAACACTGTCATATTTTCATGCAGGAATTTGAATTAAAAGGAATAAAACAACACTTATATCTTAGACAAAGAAGGGTCACATTACCTCAGAAATATCATTTTCTTGGTCTCCTCCCAAATCAACGGATACCACCTCCATTATTACTTTATAGCAATCTAGGGAAATATAGAGTAACTGTCAGTATATTGGTTTGCTGAAGAAACACTCCAGGGTCTTCCTAACTGTGGACATGGGTCTAGAGTGTATGGAGATGGTTGTTTAACACACACAGGCTCAATTACTGCTGGAACATGATTGTTTCTGAATGGCAAGAGAAGGAGCATACCAGGAAAAAAACAAAATAGACAAAACATTGAAGGAACTACAATGAGAAATTAAATATTCTACTGTTACACTAGAAGGTTTCAGCATTCCTTTATAACACTTGACAGATCCATCAGGAAGTAAAGAAAAAGCATACTTTTGAATCAATCATTTCTGTTATGGGTCAAATTACTTACACACAAATACATGTTTAAGTTCTAAACATGGTTAAGTTAGAAATTAAACAGTAACTCCAAATTTTACTGGGTTTGAAATGAGAGTCATTGTGATCTTAGCAATTAAAAGTATCCTCTTTGAACAGGGTGGACCCATTCCCCAAATAGGGCATCTGTCCTCATGAAGATGGGGCACATTCATGAGAGACTAATGCCATGTGATGATACAAGCAGAGAGTAAAGTGCTGCAGTTGAAAACCAAGCAGATCAAGGATGGCCACCAAACCAGGAACAGTTAAGAATGGGCAGAAAAAAATCCTTCCTTAAAGTTTTCAGAAGTAGCATGTTTCTGCTAACAGGTCAATGTGGGATTCCTAGGGAATAGAGCTCTAAGATAGTACACTTGCATTACTTCAACCCATGAAAACTGGTAGTTAGACATGGCAACCCTAGGAATTTACCAAAACCATTATCAATCACATAGATCTATTTGGCATTTGTACAAATACTTCATACAACAGTGAGAGAATAAAATTTGTTTTCAAGTTAACTTGAGGTATTCATCAAGATAAAATATATTTTGGCCCCAAACATTCCTTGGCATGTTGAGAAATTGTGCAAATTTGCTGTCAGGAGAAGAGAAGTTGGCAAATTGGAGGAAGGATGCACCCACCACAGTTCTTCAGTGCCAGACTTAGAAGGCAAGAAGACTGCTTCTCAGTGAGAGGGGAAATAAAGGAAGTCACCAAAACTTAATAGTGAGTGGAAAAAAATCATACAGGCATATAAAGTCAAAAACTCAAGCAAAAGAAATAATACATTACAAGACACAAGCAAATTTAAGATAGAGAGAACCTTTATTTCTTGCAGCTCCACAACCTGTAATGCAAACAGCGTGAATACTCCTTCCTCCCAGGTGGGCAAAAGAGGGGTTTCACTAAAACTCAATAGTGGACACTCAGGGAGTCTTAGAGAATCAGAAAATTGGCTACATTAAACAAAGACAAAAAAAGAAAGTACATTGGATCCAAGCTGATTGTGGCAGCAGCAGCAGCAGCAAGAATAGTGTGGCACAGCTAGATCACAGAAAGAGGAAAAATGCACAGAAACAAAACAGACAGATTCAGTGTGAAAATCCTGAGATCATAGAGGCAACGTTTTCTTGGCTGAAGAAGAGGCGTCTTTGCACTGCGCACTGTACATGAAGGGAGATCTGTGATTCCTGCTGTCCCAAGAGAGCAAGGCAGGAGCCACCTTGACACAGCCAAGCTGATACTGCCACTGCAGGAGCCAGGAGCTGGGAGATCTGAGCAGGTAGGCACACATGGACCTGAAAGGCACCTGCCACAGCACCTAGGCTTTGCCTGGCTGAGCTAGAGCAAAAGACATGGAGAGCATTCTCCCCAGGGGAACTCAAGTCAGAGATGGGCAGGAAAGCTCTGGTCCTTTCCTCCTTGAGTCTGGTGCCTCCCAGGACCAGCTGAAGGGGATTGAGAATTTGAAGGAGCTGGTGTAAAAATGGGCTGCTGTGAATAGCTGCCCAGACCATAAGCCCAGGAAGCATGGAAAGGTTGCTCCACAGGCAGCAGAGTGGGTGGGGGGAAGCTGAGTAGCACACCCATAGTTGGAATTAAGAACAAGATTCATAAAATACATGTAGAAAAGCTAATGATTAAAAAGGAGAAACAATTCATTTCAAAACCAAAGGAGAAACCTGGAATAGAAGGAACTTAGTTTCAATATTATAAAAGCCATATATGAGAAATCCAAAGCCAACATCACACTGAACAGAGATAAAAAGGAACGGTCTTCCTCAAATATTAGGAAGAAGAAAAGAATGTCTACTTTTGCCAATTTTATTCAATGTATTTTTCTGAAGTAATGTCAGCACAATTAGGCAAAAGTAGGAAATTAATAGGATACAATAAGAAAAATTCAAATTGTCCACATTACCTGGTGACATGATTCTATATTTAGAAGGCCCAGAAATTTTCACCAGAAGAATTCTAGAAGTAATAAATTTAGCAATGTAGCAGGATAAAAGATCAACACAAATAAATCAATATTGTCACTATACTCCAACATTGCTGCAACTGATATAGAATTCAAGAAAACCATTTCTTTTATAATAATATAAAAAATCTACCAAACAGGATGTAAGATCTCTACAACAAAAACTATAGAACCCTGAAAAAGAAATGGAAGAAGACCTCAGAAGGGGCAAAGAAGTTCTGTGTTCTTGGATAGGCAGAATTAATATTGTCAAAGTGGCCATAATATCAACAGCAATATCCAGGTTCAATGAATTCAATACAATCCCCTTCAAACTACAAATGATATTCCTTACAGTATTGAAAAACCAACCCTGAAATTCAATTGAGATGATGATGATGATAACAACAGTAATATTATTATTATTATTATATTAATTATTATATTTATTATTATTTTATAATAATAATAACAATTATTTGGCAAAGCAATTCTGAGCAAGAAAATGTAATAACCAATCTTATATTTTATTACAGAGATGAGTAGCAAAAACAGTATCTTATTGAAGTGAAAATAGATATGAAGATCCTTGAATAGAATATACCACACAGAGACAATCCACCTGATACTTACATCCACCTGATACCAGACAACAGCACCGAAAAATATGTTAGAGAGGAGATTATGGTTTAAACCAATAGTGCTGGGAAAACTGGATAAGCATAGAAATACCAGGAAGGATAGGAGAAAGAAGGTACACTGACACAATGTTGGTGGGTCTGTAAATTATTATGACAACTCTGGAAAGCAATGTGCAGATTCCTGAAAAGCCCAAGAGTGGAACTCATAGGACTCAGCTATTACACTCCCTCCCTGTTTATTCTATAGAACTACAAGTCAGCATACTATAGTGATACAATCACTTCAATGTTTGTAGCATTCACCATAAACACATTGTATGATCAACCCAGATGTCCATCAACAGTTGAAAGAATCAAGTGCACAAAATTAAAAGATAACTAGATCTTTACTTCTGGAGCTATAGTACTGCTGAATGACTCAAAGCCTGTAAATTTGTACATGTTAAATAAAAGAAGAATTGGAACTCTGAATCAACTAGAATCATTATTGCAGAATGAACACAATTTCAGGAATTCCTCAGTACCTTTGTTGGACTTTTCATTTTTCACAACACTATTTGGTGGCCAGAGGCGGACTCCTCTGGACCAAGGCCTGCGTAAGTCTTCTGCCTTGGGCGGTTTCTTCCAACATGGGAGGCAACAGCCTGGGAAATGTGATAAAACAGAGCTGTTGACAAGATGCTAGCAAGAAAACACAGGGTCATCAATAATAATTCAAATAACAGTTAAACCAGTTTTAATTGATAAGTGATCATTGTAAATATCTGGGGGTATAATTTGAGCTTTGAATTCAAGTATATATATATATATATATATATATATATATATATATATATATATATATATATTCACTAATAGCATGCCCAGAAACTTAAATATTTCTTGTATTTTTTTGCTCTGTCATTTTCAACAACAAGAAGTGATAATTATGTTATCAGAAATAGGTCTGGGACACAAAGATAAATGCTGCATAATATCACTCTTTTGTGGAAACTGAAAAATTGATCATAGAAGGTGAGAGTAGAGTATTAGTTAGCAGAGCAGGGGGGACAATGTTACAATTGAGTATTAGAAAAAAAGTTCTGATGTATTTTTTGCGGTCTGTTAACAGAGTTAAAAATAATAAAATCTGAGTCTCAGGTTGTGGCTCATTTGGAGAGTGCTTGCCTTGCATGTGTGAGGCATGGGGTTTGATTCCGAGCACCACATTTAAATAAATAAATAAAGGTCCACGGATAACTAATAAAAATTTTTAAAAATAACGAAAATTATGTTTAATAAATTTTGAAGGATTTGAATGTTAATAGAGTTCACACTACTGAGTTCATTATTCACCATTGGGGAAGCAAAGCACCTGAGTCAGATTGAGCTTTAGGATAACATTGCAATGTGTGAGGTCTACAACCCAACACAATATTATGTGGTCAAAACGAATTACTAAGGGGGAATCATAGAAAGGCAGAGGAAACAGTGACCATCAGCAGAGGCTGTGGTTATGTATGTGGCTTTTGTTCAAATCCTACCTCAAAAGTTAAATACCTGTGCAGTTAAATAAACCCCTTCTCAATTGTTTGCAAAAAGTGTGCATCTGATCCACGTAATGGTATAAGGCTGACAATGATCACATCCATGCATCCTTAAGAGGACTGGTGCTTCATATGGGTGCTAATGTGTCCTGTCATTAAATATGACACTTCATTAAATGTGTGGAAAAATAAGCTCAATCGTTGACAGTGTTTGAACAGAGAGGTGTCAAACAGAGGTCATCCTCCAGAGCAATGGGTCAAGAAAGTCTATTCCTCATTCTTTACAGATGGATAATATCTGTGACCTCCTGTGACTCCATATCAGCCTAAAGGGATGGGTGGAGCAGAGTCTGTCCACCACAATTTTGAGTTTAGGTGTTTGTAATTTAGAGATTTTATGTGACTTGCCCAGATTCACAAGAATGATGAGCAGTGGATGTGGGACAGGAATGTAGCTATTTACCTGGGACCAGAAATCCCTGAGCAATTGAGTCCTCTAGCATATATCCTAGAACCAGGAAGCCAGAACTCTTCTCAGTTCTTTTCAAATACTCCTTCCTTCAGGCCTCTTTGGCTTGAGGTTTCAGTAGCAGACACCATGAAAAATGTTCAAGTTATAACCTGGACTCCTGTCTCTTCATTACAATTACTGACTTTAAAATGATGATTTCATGCAAATGAAGCCTATCTGCAGGTCAAAGGTAGAGTCCACACTTGTAGCCATCCTCCCCCAGGGTCGTCTCACTGCCAACTGCCTCCCAGTGAGCCTTCCTGATGAGCAGTTGACCATCTAAATCATCAGAGTTCTCTGGGGCTCACCAACTGTTTTGAGAACTTAGGACATTCTAAACCAACTGCCACTTGATGGCTGTGCCCAGAATGAAGTTTCCTTGTGCTATTCCCACCTGGATGGCCTGTTAGTGGGGATTAATCAGGGAAACGGATACTCTGGGCTGATGCTTTGTTGTTTTCATGTCAGAAGCTGGCCTGCCCCATGTCTGCAGTCTAATATTCTGAGCCATCATCTGAGCAGTCAGACAACGCCTGGTTCAAATGTCATTTCTCCAGATGCACCAGCTCTGATCAGGCAAATTCCTGCTCCTGGCTTTCCAAGCTTTTTCCTAGATCCTGCATGGCCAGGGGCCAGACACTTATCTGCCTAGATGGAACCACCACTAACTCTAACCTGTGAGCCTCCACCAATGGATCCTGCCCCTGTAGACCACTGAGGCCCTCATTTTCTCCATTATCAGACATCCACTCCACTGACCTCAAGGCACTGTCCTTTTTGCCTCCTTCCCAGTAGTCCCCAAACACCTGGGATCCTGTAGTCATCAAACAATTGGAAACTTTTCCTGAAATCTCAGTCCTCTTTTCTTTTACAAATGTCTTGATTTAGACTTCTCTAACATTATATTTAGATGTTCATATACATTGAGATGGGTTTGGTTTCTAATTGCCCTGTCATGGGATATATATTGCCTCACTTAGCATCCATATACTCTCTCACTTTATTTCTTCATCTCATGAAAGCAAGGTGGGTGTCCTCCTCCTGTAATTCACTTTAAGAGCACACATGTTATTGGCATTAGGAATGGTTCATTTTCTAAATTTAGAAAAACATTTTCAGTAACCAGGTCAATAGAACAAGCAAATATATGAATTGAGTGATAAAACAATATCACCAAATACTTCAATCTCAGGAGAGAAGATTCAGTGTTGAAGATGAAAACATCAAGAGGAAAATATATTCAGTAAACATTAACTGCCCTTTGAAGAAACAGCCTTGAAAATATCACTGACAACATACCTTCCCCGCAGCAGTTTAGATTTCCCATGGTCAACCAAGAACTCAAAACCTCCCTAGTCTTCTCACCACCTTGCTCTCCACACCAACTGAGTGGAAATGGAAGGTAAGATGTGCATCCCACATTACCATGGTGACTGGACAACATGGAACTTTCATTGTGAGCACATGCTACATTCTGAGCTGCTACTGTTCTCTTAGTAAGTGTATTTTCATATCCAAGTATGTTGTTGAATAGTTTGTGAATTGCTTCAAAAACTGAAACCAAGTCCCACATATTAATATTTCTTGTTTATGAAAATAAGTTAAATTAGGAAAAAAGGATTTACTCCCAAAATTATTTTATTGATCAAAAAATCATGGGATGAAAGGGACGCATAGCTATAGTTTTGAGAATCAAAGAAGATTCCATTCTTGGTTTTTAATTCTAAGCCTACACATGTTTCAATCTTTCTGAACCTCCAAACATTTGTAGATAGAAAAAATTAAAATGTATTTTTGATTCAGAATGAAAATATATACAAAGTATTATCCTTTAAGGGTTGAAGAAATTTTCAGGGAGGAGAAATTTTAAGATCACATCCCCCTTATTTTAAATTTGAAAACAAAACTATTTTCTATTCAGTAGGATTTAATCCAGTCAGTTGAATTAATCTTCCTCTTCCATGACTCCTGCTGTGGAATTCATTCTTTTGCTTCTCATCCTATCCTGTCATCTCATACCACAAAAACTCATGGTTGAACATGCACATGGTGAGGTCTATACAAACAATGTATGCAATGCCTTCACATTGTAAAAGCTATCTATGATAAATCCAAGGCCAATATTATTACTAAATGAGAAAAAGAGAAAACATACCATCCAACGACAGAAACAAGACAGGGATGCCCTCTTTGAAACTCTAGTCAGAGCAATCAGACAGATGAATGTAATTAAAGTGATTTGCATAGAATAAGAATTCAAATCATCACTATTTGCTGATGACATACTTCTATATTTAGAATATCCAAAAAATTCCTCCAGAAAGCTTCTAGAACCAATAAATACATTCAGCAAATTAGGATATAAAATCAATACCCATGAATCAAATGCATTTCTATATATAAGCGATTTATCCACAGCAAGAGAAAGTAGGAAAACCTCCCCATTGACTCTAGACTCAAATAAGTCAAATACTTGGGAATCAATCTAACAAAAGAAGTACAAGACCTCTACAGTGAAAACTATAGAACACTAAGGAAAAAAATTGAAAAAGATCTTAGAAGATGGAAAGATTTCTCATGCTCTTGGATAGGCAGAATTAATATAGCCAAAATGGCCATACTACCAAAACTTTTACAAAGATTTAATGCAATTCCTATTAAAATCCCAACGACATTCTTTTTTTTTTTAAATTAAAATCACCAGGCAAAGGCTAATGCTCTCCCACATGGGGTCTTTCCCCTGGGGTCTCTCCTGACCCTCTTTTTGGCTTTGGCTAATGCTTTCCCTCAGGGAAGTCTTTCCCTGTGGACCTTCAGGACCTTCTTTTTGCTTGGGGCTTTTTCTATCTCCCAGGTTGCATATGCCTGGGTGGTTCTCAGGATATTCTGCCTGGCACCAGCAACTCAGGCAACTTTGGACAAGGCAACTCTGGGAACTCTGGACACACCGGTAACTCTGGACACATTGAAGAGCCATTCCCTCCCGGCACTCCACTGGAGCCCACAAGCTGGTGGATAGGTCACTAGACTAGGCACCTGGGGTTCAACTGCTGCCACTGCTGGGGCTGTTGTTCCTGCTGATTCTGATTCCATTACTACAGGGGCTTGTAGAGATGTTGAGTATGGGCATCCCACTGGGATTGACAGTGGATGGGGCACATACATTTTCACATGGGGTTACATTACCTGGAGCCAAGGACATGGGTGTCCTTGCACATAAAGCAAAGGTGCTGGGGCTGGCATCTGGGCCTCCAAATGTGGCATGCCCTTTGCTCCAGGTGCTACCACCTCTTCCTGCTCCTCTCCTTCCAGGGACCATACCACAGCACCATGCTGTTGGGCTCTCATAACAGGTACAACCTTTGAGGGCAATGGATCTGCCATGACTGACCTCTCAGCTTGAAGTAGCCTCTCACAAGACAACCTGAGTGAAGTGCAGCTGAGTAGTAGCATCATCACGGCCCTCATACAGCTGCTGCAGCTCAGAAACCAAAGCCCAGCAAGACGCCTCACCTTCCTCCAGTTGATCCTGCAGCAGAAAGTCACGACGCCCCTGCTGCTCCCGCTGCCTGGCCACTGCTTGCACGCCCAGGGCAAGGGCACTTCAGGTGCATTCCCTCTGAGGTCTCGAAGCACCTGAGAGTCCACCACCACAGTTCGAGGCCACTCCTCTACCTTGTTCCAGGGATGAGAGCGAAAGGCCATGTAGAACTCTGGGCCACCACTGTTCAGGAGAGCTTCATTGTTAATGAATTGGACCACCTCCTTGTGGAGAAAGCCACTGGCATGGTCGCCAAATTCCACTGCCATGGCTGCTGTGGGCTTTATTTCTTAATTTCATGCAAACAAGGTGGATGGCCTCCCCCTGTTTATTTATTCACTTTTCTATTAAATTATTTATTCATTTTAATTTGTTATATATGATGGCAGAATGCAATTCCTTTCATTATTAGACGTAGAGAGCACCATTTTTCAAGTCTCTGGTTGTGCAAAATGTATTTTCACACCATTCATGTCATCATATATGTACTTAGGGTAATGATGTCTAACTCATTCCACCATCATTTGTACCCCTATGCCCTCTCCATTCCCCTCTTTCCCTTTGCCCTATCTAAAGTTCTTCCATTCCTCCCATGCCCTGCTATCATCATTATGAGTCAGAATCCTCATATCAAAGAAAGCATTTGGCCTTTGGTATTTTGGATTTTTTTGGATTGGCTTACTTCACTTAGAATTATATTCTCCTACTCCAACCATTTATTTGTAAATGCTATTATTTTATTGTCTTTTAGTTCTGAGTAATATTCCATTGTGTATATAAATAAAAGTTTCTCTGTGTATTCATCTACTGAAGGGTATCTGGTTTGGTTCCACAATTTAGCTATTATAAATTGTGCTGCTATAAACATTGATGTGTCTGTGTTCCTGTAGTAAGCTGTTTTTCTTCTAAGCCAAAGAGTGGGATAGCATGGTCAAATGGTGGTTATGTTGCAAGTTTCCATGAAATCTCCAAACTTACTTCTAGATTGGCTACACCAAATTACAGTCCCACAAGCAATGTATGAGTGTGCCTTTCCCCCTACAATCTGGCCAACTTTTATTGTTGTTTGTAATCTTGATGGCTGCCATTCTGATGGGAGTAAGAATCTTAAGTGCAAGAGGTAAAATCAAGAATCAATAATGGGATGGACAGACACTAAAAACTTCTCAGCAAAGAAAACAAGCAATAACGTGATGAGAGATTCTACAGAATGGGAAAAAGCCTTTACCACACAAACCTCAGATAGAGCACTAATCTCTAGGATATATGAAGAACTTAAAAACCTGAACACCAAAAGCCAAATAACATAATCAATAAATGGGCTAAGGAACTGAATAGACACTTCATGGAAGAAGAAATCCACACACATTGGAAAAAATGTTCATCATCTCTAACAATGAAAGAAATGCAAATCAAAGCTACTATAAGATGTCACCTCACTCCAGATTGGCAATGTATCAAAAATATAGTCAAAAACAAGTGTCATGAAGGATGTGGGAAAAATTTACATTCATATATTGCTGGTGAGACTGCAAATTGTTCCAGCCACTATGGGAAGCAGTATGAAGATACCTCAGAAAACTTGGACTAGAAGCACCCAGCTATCCCACTCCTCAGTTTATACCCAGTGGACTTAAAATCAGCACACCAGAGTGTTGCAGCCACATCAATGCTTAGAGTCGCTCATTTCACAATAGCTAAACTGTGGAACCAACCTAGATGCCCTTCAACAGATAAATGGAGAAAGAAAATGTGGTACATATACACTATAGAATATTATTCAACCTAAAAGAAGAATGAAATTATGGCATTTGCAGGTAAATAGATGGAACTAGAGAATATCATGCTAAGTGAAATAAGCCAATCCCCCAAATCCAAAAGCTGAAAGTTTTCTCTGATAAGCTATTGCTGATCCATAATGGGGCTGGGAGGATCAGGTAGAATCAGAAAGGCACTTTGGTTTGTGTTGAGAGAACTGAGGGGAGAAGTGGGGCTGTGGGGATGGGAAGGGCAGTAGAATGAGACAGACATTATTACCCTGTATACATGTATGATTACACTACTGGAGGGACGCTGCCACATGTAGTGCCAGAGGAAGAAGTGGTGCTCAATTTGTGTACAATCTGTCAAAATGCATTCTACTGTTAAAAAAAAAAAGAAAAGAAAGAAAGAATAAAGAAAAAGACCGAGGGCTGGGGATGTGGCTCAAGAAGTAGCATGCTCGCCTGGCCTGTGTGCGGCCCAGGTTCCATCCTCAGCACCACATACAAACAAAGGTGTTGTGTCTGCTGAAAACTAACTAACTAAATATATATTAAAAATTCTCTCTTCTTTCTCTCTCTCTCTCTCTTAAAAAAAAAAAAGAAAAAGACCCCAATATTTACAAGATAAAAAATTTATTTTGATTCTCAAAGGTCTCCCACATCACAATCCATAAACAATTGACTTCATTTCTTAGGTCTTGAGGAAAGCGTGAACATCATGGCAGAAGAGTGTGGTGGAAGAATTCAGTTCAAGAGATTATCGCAGAGAACTGGGGACTTAAGCTCTTCTGGGTTCTGTTGTTTGAGCCTCTAGGGGGCATTCTCTGGAGGAACAGGTGGCAGTGACAGGGCCACTCGCCTCTGTGTACCCCTGTTGTGTCTGTTGGTACCCTCCTTGTTCTGCAGGCCTAGCATGGATCAGGAGGTGTTGGAACCTGCTGGTTGCTGCCTGGGAGGAGAACCTGAACTCTGAAGGCAAGGCTGACAAACACTGGTGCTACCACCAGGAGAATTAGCTCTACAACATAGGGACCTGGGCCCCATGGGCAGTGCTGCCTCTGCTTACACCAAAGAAGCTGTGGACACCAAGAGCTGGATGATCCACATAGGACTCAGACATGGCTTCTGCTTCTGCGGGTACCAGTGCCCAGCATATTCATTGGCAAGGCTGTCTCCAGAGCTGACTATGGTGGCCATCTGTCCCAGAGCAACTGACACCAAGGCCAGCTGTGTCAGCTCAAAGACAGACACAGAACCTGTAAGAGAGGAGACAAGAGGGTGCCTGAGGATAAAGGTCCCATTCCAACATTCCATCCTGAGGCACTGCCTGGGCTAAGTCAGGGTATGGGGTGGGTTCTATTTTGGGTCCTGTAAAGGGTGAGACTAGGGACAGGACTGACCATGTCATCTGTGCAGAGAAAGATGGAAGTAGGATGGGGAGCCAGGCCAAGTTGGAAATTTCCCAGAGCTCAAATACCTGATGTCCAAAGCACACCTGCTCCCCTCAAATCATCTTATGCTCTCTCATGATTCTGGGAGCAACTAGCACTTGGTGATAATGCAAACTTTTTCCTCCCATGGAGCAGCTGATTCAGGACTACTGGGGAGCCTTGTTGTGAGAATTGGGGTTCAAGAGAAGGCAAAGGGGAAGTGTTGGAGCCTCAACTTCCTCCATCTGCTGTTTTGGGCATAGAATCAGTCTTAATCTCCAGGGACCCAGGTCAGAGGTTCCTTCCAGGAATTGACCCATGACTACTGGGCTGACCCTACTGGTCTATCATATGCCCTAGGCCCAGCTCAGTAAGGCTGTTGACCTTCCTGAAGCCTATCCAGGATGGAGCTGGGCAGCTGAGACCACTGATAAAATCTTACTCAGTAGAAAACCCACCTTGTCCTCCTACACTTTGGGTCACCCCATTCACTTGTGTCCACTGATTGCGATTTTGTTGCAATGTGACACTGCTAAATTTCATTCTATTTTTGAAATGAGTTAATAACTGGCATTATCTCTATTAAGCAATCTCCTGCTTTTGTTGATTCTGAAGCAATCCAGGGTATTTCCAAGACCACCCGTGGAGGGCAGCAATGGACCTGCATTTGTGAGCACACTCTTCTGCTCCTCCAATATGCCTTCCCATCTAATGGGAACAGCAGCTTTGTGGACCATTTTGACAGCATAGAGCAGGAGATCCAGATGTTTTTGGCTCTGAAGGCACATTCAGGAAGCCTGCTGCTGAACTGGAAGAGATGCCTTCCCACTCATCCCTGGCCTCTCCTTCCATGGCCACTCACATCATCCCTTAAGGCTCTTTGATCATGTTCAGTAACAGGTGGAGGAGGGGAGAGTTGGGTCCCTTCCCTGGATGAAGCATGCACAGCCTCCTTGAGGAGACTCTGCAGAGTGCTCTACAATCTTATTTGCCTCAGGGCCTCAGGTATGATCATGGGCCTGAACTTGCTTAAGTGAAAGGATCCTCTTTGCTTAAGGGATATTTATACACCTATCTTCCAGAGATCCTGTCACTCCCATGCTCTGTTTGCTTGATGTCATTTTTGTTGTCACTGTTCATCTTTTATTCCTGTTAATAACTGTAGTGACAACTTTTTTTCCTGCTGACATGCAGATGTACGCTCTCTCTTGTTTTTTTTTTTTTTCTTTTTTGTAGCGTTCTTTTGAGCAAGGCCAACAGAGAAGCATTGAGGCTCCACTGTTGTGGCTGTTGCCTTATGGTGTCCCCCTGAATCTCTTCAGTAATGAGCATCACACCACCTTCTTTTAGAGGCTAGCCCAGACGCTGCAGGGCAATGACTTCACCACCTTTACCTATGTACAAATCAGGAGAAATCATGGGGCACTAGTTTAAGATATCTCACAGCTAGGAAAACTTTTCTCAGCTGATTTCTTTTCCTCACAAAAATGGTAGTTATTGTTCTTTCTCTGTGGTACTTTTGCATGAACCCTATGTCCCCTCACATTTATTATTCCAAGGGAAAGCCAAGGAATGCAACGGTCCTTGCCCTTTTCTATGTCACTTATCCTATTGTTATTTTTGGACTATGTTTTCCACAGAGTGACACAAAAACCCCTGCACCTCCCCTATCACCCACTTTTCAAAATCATGCCCATCTTACTATTAAAAGTCTCTGCAAAAGGATTAAGAGTCACTTCTCCACGTTAAGTCAACTGGCTGGCATAAGGGTATTATTAAACATCTTTCTTCAATAAGATTACCAGCTTCAGCAACAGAGGGTTCAGCAAATGATGCACGAGTAAATATACACACTTAGATATATATCTAATTTGGACAGGCATTCTACACACAGAATTTTTAAGGAACCACACAGGGATGCCTCCTGGTTCTGGGTTTAAAATGGAATATATGGGAGGGACGCCTTCATATACTCATCTCTCTTGCCTGTCAGTACTGCTGAGGGACTCCTGGGGTATTGACAGACTATGTTTAGGAAGTCTGTACTATAATAGTCTTTCCCTAGTAGATTCATGTTGCAGAGAGGAAGTAAAATGGTCAGAAGTCCCCTACATACAGGCTTTCTTTTTACTGAGGGATCAAAAAGATTTATGTGCTATGTACAGCACTGATGACGCCTTTCTAGCAATGATGAGTAAAAACATTACTGGCTTAGAGTACCCCCAAACCACTCCTTCCTTCCTTTCAACAGTATACTTTTTTTTATTGTGTATTTTATTTATTTATTTTTTATTGGTTGTTCACAACATTACAAAGCTCTTGACACATCATATTTCATACATTAGATTGTAGTGGGTTATGAACTCCCAATTTTACCCCAAATGCAGATTGCAGAATCACGTCAGTTACACATCCACAATTTTACGTAATGCCCTATTATTATTATTTTTTTAAAAAAATTTTTTAATTGGTTGTTCACAACATTACAAAGCTCTTGACATATCTTATTTCATACATTAGATTGAAGAGGGTTATGAACTCCCAATTTTACCCCAAATGCAGATTGCACAATCTCGTCGGTTACACATCCACAATTTTACATAATGCCCTATTAGTAATTGTTGTATTCTGCTACCTTTCCTATCCCCTACTATCCCCCTTCCCTTTCCCTCCCATCTTCTCTCTCTACCCCATCTACTGTAATTCATTTCTCTCCTTGTTTATTTTCCCATTTTCCTCACAACCTCTTATATGTAATTTTGTATAGCAATGAGTTTCTCCCTTAATTTCCATGCAATTTCCCTTTTCTCTCCCTTTCCCTCCCATCTCATGTCTCTGTTTAATGTTAATCTTTTCTTCCTGCTCTTCCTCCCTGCTCTGTTCATAATTGTTCTCATTATATCAAAGAAGACATTTGGTATTTGTTTTTTAGGGATTGGCTACCTTCACTAAGCATAATCCGCTCTAGTGCCATCCATTTCCCTGCAAATTCTATGATTTTGTCATTTTTTATTGCTGCATAGTACTCCATTGTGTATAGATGCCACATTTTTTTTATCCATTCATCTATTGAAAGGCATCTGGGTTGGTTCCACAGTCCAGCTATTGTGAATTGTGCTGCTATGAACATCGATGTGGCAGTATACCTGTAGCATGTAGAATGATGCTAGCCTGAGGCTTAGCATAGATTGCTTTTACAATGTCAAGGTTTGTTCCTGTTATCCCTAGTTTTTCTAGAGTTTTGAACATAAGGGGCTGCTGTACTTTGTCAAATGCTTTTTCTGCATCTATTGAGATGATCATATGGTTCTTATTTTTAAGTCTATTGATGTGGTGAATAACATTTATTGATTTCCGTATATTGAACCAGCCTTGCATCCCAGGGATGAATCCTACTTGATCATGGTGCACAATTTTTTTGATATGTTTTTGAATCCGATTCACCAGAATTTTATTGAGGATTTTTGCATCTAGGTTCATTAGAGATATTGGTCTGTAGTTTTCTTTCTTTGAAGTGTCTTTGTCTGATTTCGGAATCAGGGTGATGTTGGCCTTATAAAATGAATTTGGAAGAGCTCCCTCTTTTTCTATTTCCTGAAATAACTTGAAAAGTATTGGTATTAATTCTTCTTTAAAGGTTTTGTAAAACTCCGCTGTATATCCATCCGGTCCTGGGCTTTTCTTGGTTGGTAGTCTTTTGATTGATTCTTCAATTTCATCCATTGATATTGGTCTGTTCAAATTGTGTGTGTCCTCCTGACTCAGTCTGGGCAAATCATATGACTTAAGAAATTTATCGATGTCTTCACTATCTTCTATTTTATTGGAATATAGGTTTTCAAAATAATTTCTAATTGTCTTCTGTATTTCTGTAGCATCTGTTGTGATATTGCCTTTTTCATCCCGTATGTTAATAATTTGAGGTCTCCCTCTTCTTCTCTTCGTTAGCATGGCTAAGGGTCTGTCGAACTTATTTATTTTTTCAAAGAACCAACTTTTAGTTTTATTAATTTTTTCAATACTTTCGTTTCAATTTCATTGATTTCCACTTTGATTTTAATTATTTCTTGCCTTGTGCTACATTTGCTGTTGTTTTGCTCTTCCTTTTCTAGGGCTTTGAGATGAAGTGTGAGCTCATTTATTTGTTGGTTTTTCCCTTTTTTGAGGAATGACCTCCAGGCAATGAATTTCCCTCTTAAAACTGCTTTCATTGTGTCCCATAGATTTCAATATATTGTGTCTGTATTTTCATTTATCTCTAAGAAGTTTTTTTATTTCCTCCTTTATTTCTTCTGTAACCCATTGATCATTCAGTAACATATTGTTCATTTTCCATGTGATGTAGGATTTTTTCCTTCCTTCTTTTATCATTGATTTCCAGTTTCATTCCTTTATGATCAGACAAAATGCATGGTATTATCTCCACCCCTTTATATTTACTGAGGGTTGCCCTATGGCATAATATATGGTCTATTTTTGAGAAGGATCCATGTGCTGCTGAGAAAAAAGTATATCCACTTGAGGATGGTTGATATATTCTATATATGTCAGTTAAGTCTAGGTTATTGATTGTGGTATTGAGTTCTATAGTTTCTTTATTCAACTTTTGTTTGGAGGATCTGTCCAATGGTGAGAGAGGTGTGTTGAAGTCACCATAATTATTGTGTTGTGGTCTATTTGATTCTTGAACGTGAAAAGAATTTGTTTTATGAATGTCGCAGCACTATTATTTGGTGCATAAATATTGATAATTGTTATGTCTTGTTGGTGAATGGTTCCTTTTAACAGTATATAATGTCCTTCCTTATACCTTTTGATTAACTTAGTCTTGAAGTCGATTTTATTCAATATGAGGATGGACACCCCTGCTTGCTTACGAGGACCGTGTGCATGGCATATTTTTTCCCATCCTATCACCTTCAGCCTGTGTATGTCTTTTCCAATCAGATGTGTCTCCTGGAGGCAGCATATTGTTGGATTTGTTTTTTTTAATCCATGATACCAGCGTATGTCGCTTTATTGGAGATTTTAAGCCATTAACATTTAGAGTTACTATTGATATATTGTTTGTTCTTCCAGTCATGTTTGATTATATATCCTTTTTTTAAAAAAAAATTTAGTTTGTTTCTCCATGATTATCTTTCTCCTCGCCCTCTGTCTTTACCGAGGCACTTCCCACTGATGGTTTTGGTTATTGTTTTTCATTTCTTCCTCATGTAGTGTTTTGCTCAAAATGCTTTGCAATGCTGGTTTTCTGGCTGCAAATTCTTTTAACTTTTGTTTATCATGAAAAATAATTTCGTTGTCATACCTGAAGCTTAATTTTGCTGGATACAGAATTCTTGGTTGGCATCCATTGTCTTTCAGTGTTTGAAATACATTGTTCCATGACCTTCTTGCTTTCAGCGTCTGTGATGAAAAATTCGTTGTTAACCTTATTGGTTTACCCCTGAATGTAATTTGCCTCTTTTCTCTTGTAGCTGTTAATATTTTCTCTTTGTTCTGTATAATGGATATCTTCATAACAATGTGTCTTGGTGTTGGTCTACTGTGATTTTGTGTGCTTGGTGTCCTGTATGCATCTTCAATTTGTATATCTGTTTCCTTTTTTATTTCTGGAAAGTTTTCTGTAATTATTTCATTCAGCAAGTTACTCATTCCCTTGGTTTGAATCTCTGTACCTTCTTGTATCCCAATGACTCGTAAGTTTGGTTTTTTTATGTTATCCCATAACTCTTGGATGTTTTTCTTGTGATTTTTTACCAGCCTTTCTGAGTTGGGTAGACTCTTTTCAAGATGATATTTTTGTCTTCATTATCTGACTTTCTGATTTCTACTTGCTCCACTCTGTAAGTGATACTCTCAATTGAGTTTTTAATTTGGTTTATCATTTCCTTTATTTCTAGAATTACTGTTTGATTATTTTTTATAATCTCTATCTCCCGATAAAGATGCTTAACTTCTTCTTTTATCTGTTTATGTAATTCATTCTCAATGTGTTCTTTCGCTGCTTGAATTTGCTGTCTCATATCCTCTTTAAGGTTCCATTCCATCTGTATAAGGTGTTCCTTGAGTTCTTTACATGACCATTTTTCTGATGACTCTAGGTCCTTCTGAATATTTAGGCTGTCTTGCATTGTTTGTACTCCTTTTCTTCCTTGCTTTTTCAAGCTGCTCATGTTACTTCTTGTTCTGTTTGACTGCTGAGTTACTTTTTACTCCTATAAATTTATTTGATGCTTGGGAGGAAAGGTATTAGAAGGGAAGGGAAGAAGTCACTAAAGAGAATGAGAGTAAGCAGGTAGAATTAAAAAGACGGGGAAATAAGAAAGTTGAAAAGAAATGAAAAGACAAAAGAAGAAAAAAAATAGAAATAAAAAAAGAAAAAAAATTTTAAATATAATAATAAAAAATAAAAATTAAAATTAGAAGAAAAAAAATTGAAAAAAAGGAAAAAAAATTAAAAAACAACAAAAAAGAAAAATGAAAATGAAAGAAAAACCCAAATCAAAAAAAAAAAAAAAAGAGAGAGACAGAAAAAAAAAACTAATAAATGCAGTCTTAGAGTTTGATTAACTTCTCTTCCAGTAGGTGGTGCTGTGCCCTCCAGGCCAAGTTTCTCCTGTAAATATGCCGGAACCAAAATCACTGTGCAGCCGCTCCTCCTCCCAGACTGGGTGAGTCTCCAATCCTGTGTGCCTAGGGCCTCCTCTTGTGTCTAGTCACTTCCCCACTTTTCCTCTAGCCAGGCCCCTCTCACGTGTGCCGCTCACCACAATACTGGCTACACGCCAGGTCTGCTGCTCCCAGGAGCCCTGTTTACAAGAACGACTGGGCACACTCTCCCTGTCTGCCATTCCCTCAGACCCTAAGTTTGTAGAGCTTGGGGCTGAGAATCCTCAGCGAATTTTACTTGCCCTCCTGTAGCCATGCCCCCGGTAGCTGGTGCAAGAGACCTCAGGTGTCAGCACTGGTGGGAGCGGTAGCTGGGAGTTCCGCGTCGCGGGTCCCATGCCACGTCTGATTCCCTCCCTCTGGTATCGTGCTCACGGGAGAGCTGGGAGGGGCCCTTAATGTTTCCACGATGTGTGGAGAGGGAAGGCTAGGGGATTACACACCTGTAGCCGCAGGTTTCAATGAAGTTATCTCTTCCTCCGCAGTCTGGTGACGTCAGTTCTCTGCCATGGTGGTATCTCTTGGAAATGGCGACAGTTTGTTCGCCTTTGCCGGGTGACCAATGCAAGAGGTGGGTCCTTATTGTCTCTCCCAAGCCCCGTTTCAAACCTGTGGCCACTATCTATGAAGGCTCGGTTGGCATTTACCTCCATAGGATCAGAAAGGCTGACCAGTTGTTTCAGCCGAATGGATTAGTGCTGAGTCACAGCTGTTTGTCTGCGGGAAGTAGGCGAACGGGAGATTGAATTCAGCCGATCTGGGCTCAGTGTGTGTTCTGAGAGGCACAGATTGATCGCCCCAGATCCATGTCAGCTCAGCATTGCCTAGTGATCCTGAGCAAACAGAATTTAGATTGTTTACGACTCCCTATGCCCGCACAGCTGGAGAGGTCAGAGACTTGATCTCTCTGTGCCAGCCGCCATGTTGGAATCCCTTTCAACAGTATACTTTATATATCTGTCAAAATAGAATTCTCCCACTCTCCTCTGAACTCACCATTATGTACTGCTCCCACTCCCTGCCATACTGGTATCCCTCATCATAATCCTGTCCCTATTCAGCCCATTGCCAGGTTACATCCATTGGAAGAGACAAATGGAGAATCTGGACTGGTAGGAATGCAGGTACCTTTTTCTATGTAAGATCTAAAACAATTCCAACAGGATTCAGGAAGGTATACTGATGACCCTAATGAATATATAGAGGGATTTCCACATCTGACCAAGGCTTTTGAAGTAATCTAGAGAGATGTAACAGGAATTTTGAGTCAGACTCTAGAAAACAGAGAGAGTCATCAGGAGACAGAAACTGCTAAGGTTTGGGAGATGATCTATGTAAACATATGACTAACACTGTATACCTGTGGGTCCTTCTGCCCTTCTAATTGAGCATCCTCATTGGAATTATAATGAATCACCTGGAAGCTGGCACAGGGATCATGTGATCATTTGTCTCAAGGAAAGAATTAAAAACAGTAGAATGAAACCTATTCAATGCCATTGGCATCAATTGATAAGGAATTGAGGTAAAATCCCATGGCTTTTGTAGAAATATTGAAGAAAAGATTAGTAAAATATACACACTTAGATCCTATATCTCTGGAAGGGCAACTTATTTCAAAAGACAAATTTATTCTCCCATTTGCTCCAGATATTATAAATTACAAAATTGGTAGCAGGCCATGGGAATTCCCTTAAAGGTAGCCATCCAGGTCTTTTTTAAAGGAGGAAACTTTTTAAAACTTTTTTAAAGGAGGAAACTTTAAGGGACCTATGAAAAAAGAAAAGAGGAACAAGAGACCAATTCAATTATTGACTGCAGCTCTTAATAGCCACCCCCTTTTCTCCCCACAGGACCTTTGAGCCTCTGAAGGCATCTGTCTTCATTACAGAAAGTGAAGGCACTAGAAGAAAGATCACCTAATTGACGGCAGGCTTCCAAAGACTTCTTGCCCTATATGTGGCAGGAGAGGCCACTGTACACACGCCTGTACTCCCAGTGGCTGGGGAGGCTGAGGCAGGCAACTTTGCAAGTACAAAGCCAGCCTCAGCAAACTATCAAGGCCCTAAGCAACTCAGTAAGACTTTGTCTCTGAATAAAATATAAAAAATGGTTGGGGATGTTGCTCAGTGGTGAATTGCCCCTGGGTTCAGTTCCTGGTACCCAGCCCCCACAAAAAAAGAGATTTGTGTTTCCCAATAGGTGCCCTGTCCTCACCACCTTTGCCACAGAGACAACTTTTTAGTTGATGGTTTTCTAGAACTTTCTGGTGGAGGAAATTTCTGGTGTCTGGATACAACTCATTATATCCAATATTGCTGTGTCTCCTGTTGTATCAATCTTATTGTGATAGTCATGACTTCTTGTTTTTCTCACAGGCATTTGCCTCTAAGATGGTATTAGAATCTGTTTCTCCTACATCAGATAGTATGACCCCCTGGATAGGCCTTAACTCATAATCAAGAGCATTTCACTGGTAATAATTTGATTTAATCACCCTTGTCCCTCATATGATTTTGGGTTTCCAACCTTGGCAGGGGTATTAGGTAACAGTCGTGAGCAATGGAATGCAAACCAATAACATGACAAGGTAATGGGTTTTCTTTAAAGTTATTTTTAAGGTTTTTTTTTTTAAAGTTACTTTTAAGGCAAGTGGGTAACCAGATAACTTATAGAAAAATAACAGGTATGGAAACCTTAAAGAATAAACAGGAAAAAAAAAGACTCCATCATGATACATATCCAGAAAGGAAGATTAATTCACAGGATTTAATGCAGCCACAGTGAGTTAACAGGCTACGCACAACCAGATGACAACTCACAAATACCGAGTGGAAAGAGCAAAATGTGCTGTATGTTCCCATCCTTGACACCTTCAAAGCCAGGAGAGACCAACTACTCTTTGGGGTGTGAGGACAAGGTAATGACAAAAGCCAGGGCCAAGGCCATCTTAGGGGTGGAGCAAGCAGGTCAGAAAGAATATGTGTGTGATTCCATGGTGCTGGGGAGGCTGCAGGTCCTGATTGGGAAGTGGGTGTCAGCCACATTAATGGTACAATTCTTCAACCCCCACAGATATACTGTATGTATTTTGCATATATATTTTATTTCACAAAGATGACACAAAAAGGAACCACCCAACCCTAGGCCTGTGTTGGTCTTCACAGGGCACTGGATCACTCATGTCTTGCCCAGTTGTCTTAGTGGGGAAGACTGGGTAGGGAGCTGCCAGGGCCAGAGGACAAGCCACTCAGGTGACCCTAGGCCAATGACCATCAAATACCATTTTCATTCATTTCCCTGGGGTGTCCTCCTGCCCCCCGCACTGCCATACATTTGCTCCATACCCTCTGTATTCTGTTCTGTTGACCTGGGGACCTGGTTTCCTGGCTCTGTCAGGCTGCCTGGAGTGGCATTATCTGACCAAGGTCTGTTTCTTACAAAAGGGATTGGCTCTGATGAAGTGAGCACCCCTGCATGCATGGTTCATAGACTCTCTGAAGTGGTGTCTTTAGTATTCATTTATGTATGTGGTCATCTGCTCACTTACTTACAGTTGGGAAGAACCTTTGACTATGTGTGAAGATGCCAGTCATATGACATTGGGAGCTCCATCTCCATGGCAGGCACCTCATCAGGCATACAAGGTAGAATACTTTTTCTTGTGGAGAGGACGGGTGTGCAAAGACAGATTCATGTTATGAATGCTTCAGAGGAATCTGGGGCCCTGTGGGAGCCAGCAGTGAGCAAGGCAGGAAAGGGATCCCTAAAGAACTGATGTTTAGCTGGGCACAGTGGCATACACCTGTAATCTCATTGGCTACAGAGGCTGAGACAAGAGGATGGTGAGTTCAAAGCCAACCTCAGCAACGATGAGGCACTAAAAAATCAGTGAGACTCTGTCTCTAAATAAAACACAAAATAGGGCTGGGAAAGTAGCTCAGTGGTTGAGTGCCCTTGAGTTCAATCCCTGGTACCAAAATAATAAAAAAGTGATGTTTATATGGAAATAAATAAACCTTACATTATACTACAGAGCAATAAAAACAAAACCAGCATGGAATTTGCACCAATACAGACATGTAGATCAATGGTATAGACTAAAAGGCACAGAGACAAACCCACATGAATACAGTTATCTCATACTAGACAAAGGCATCAAAAACAAATATTGGAGAAAAGATAGCCTCTTCAGCAATGGTGCTGGGTAAACAGGAAATCCATATTTAGCAAAATGAAATTAAACTCGTATTTCTCACCCTGTGAGAAACTCAACTCAAAGTGCACCAAGAACTTACAACTAGAACAGTGGTATATATACATAATGGAATATTACTAGGCCTTAAAGGATGAAATGATGGAATTTGCTGGTAAATGGATAGAGCTGGAGAATATTATGCTAAGTAAAATAAGCCAACCCCACAGAACCAAAGGTGAAATGTTGTCTCTGATATGTAGATTCTAATTCACAGTAAGGGAAGGTGTCCAGGGAAGAATAGTGACACTTTGGATTAGACACAGGGCAATGAAAATAGGAGAGGGGTATGGGGGTAGGTAACATAGGAGAATAAATCACACATTGTTACCCCATGTGCATATATGATTACACAACCGGTGTAACTTTATATCATGTGCAATCAGAAAAATGAGAAATTATTCTGAACTTACGTATTAAGTGTCAAAATGCATTCTACTTTCATACATAACTAATTAGAACCAAAAAAAGGCAATGTATTTGAGCATGCTGAAAAAGTTTAAGATATTTTCACTGGCCCTTTAAGTGACTGTGGACCCTATCTATATGCTGCAGAATCTATATGGGTCAGAAGGATTAGCTGGCCCTCCTTCTAGAGAGTCTACTGTCTGTACAGGAAGAAGAGGCCTAGCATGCATGTTGCTGAAAGCAGTGCCCAGGCCTGCAGGGTGTGAGTGGCCTCCTTTATGAATTTCCTGCCAGTGTCCATTCTCTACAGCAGCCCCTATTATACACCGTGGCCCATCAGAGTTCCATGTGTGGTATAGATAGCATTTTATATTACTGGTAGACTTGTTTATTTTCTAACTTTTGAAATACAATATATATTTTTTCAAAATCACTCAATCAAGATAATTAAAATTCTTATTACATAATTCATTACCTAATAATGAAAGTGACAAAATCAGAACGTGCCTATAATTTGTTACACCTTTGTAGAAACCATTATCAACAGCAGCAGCAGCAATGGACACATACAGGCACATCCAAAAACAAATGGCCACTTTAACAGGCCATGTTTTAACTCCAGATTTGCAAATCTGAAACTTTAATTTTAGTGTGGAAGAAATAAAACAACTCCTGACCTCCTTGTAGTTCTTCTTCAGATAGACCAGCTCTTCAGTCAGGTTCTTAATCTGCATCTCCAGGTCAGCTTGTCCAGCACCTTTAGCAGGCCATTGATATCAGCCTCCACAGTCTGGTGTTGAGCCAGGTCATTCTCATACCTGAAAATCAGTTTAACTATTCAATACAATGATTTAGACAAGGCCAACATTTCCAATATTGGCAAAAATTATTTGGCAAAACAAAGGGAAACATGGAAAATGAAGTCCTAATATACGTGTAGGTTACAAATATATTTTTGGCATAAAATTCAAGTGGTAACATTAAATTCTCTTTCATTAAGAATTTTCTTTAAAAGTGATATTTATACTACAGCCTGAGGATGCAAAATCAAGGGATGATGGTAAAACCCTACTCTCATTTCAAGTTCTAACAGCAACCCTTTAAGATAAATAGTATTATTCTTATTTTATAGAAGAGGAAACTGAGGTTCAGAGAAGTCACCCAGCTAACATGTGGCAAAAGAAGGACTCAAACACCTGGCTGCATAATGTAAAAGGCAGGAATTGAAGAGGCTGTGGTCAATCATGACCAGGAAAAATGGAAACATCAGTGGAAGGTGCCTGTGTAGGCTCAAGAGAGACACTGATAGTAGAAGTGATAGGATATTAGAGAGGTGTCAAAGATGACTCCCTGTTTCTGTCTTGATAAATGAGAAAGACAGTGATTAAAAAATACCAAGGTGGAGAAAAGGGAGGAGCAGGTTAGGAGAAAAAAATATTTTATCTAAATTTGGTGCATTGTACTTCATTAAAAATAATAAAATATATGTATATATATTCATACGTATGCAACAAACACACACACACACACACACACACACACACACACACACACACAGTTGATTCAATGAAAATACAATGAGGATAATTCCCTGCCTAGAACCCCTGCCTTGTGTCCACCCCTTCTTCAATATCAGCATTCTCTTGCACATTTGAGTCTTTGCACATTTGAGTCTTTGTTCCTCCCAATAATTAAATAAATTAATTCTGACTCTTGGGCCCTCCAGGACCCCAGGCACATCAGGGCCAGGAGCACCACTGTGGAGGATTCTGTCCTTGGCCACTCCACCTTTTCCCTCAGAAGCCTCCCCACAATTTCTTCTCATCTTCCCACAATCTCTATTGTCTGAAGAGGCCAAGAAAAGGCAGGAGTCTGCTCAGGAGCCTTGTCCTGCTGCTCCTCAGAGCATCCTGCCTGTGCAGATCTGGCCCCACAGACATGTCATCTCTGCAGCCACCCAGCACACTATTCAGAAGTTCCCTACCTTTGGTTAATGCACATCTGTTGTCGTCTTGAAATTCCTAAGATATTTAACAAGAGGTTTCACATGCTCATTTTGCACCAGGCCCCACAAATTCTGCAGCCACCTGTATTCAAATGTCCATATCACACTGGTGCAAGCTACTGAGGGGCAGCCTCTCTGATCTCTGAGTAGCAACCTCATTTCTAGCTAGGAAGACCCATTGCCTTAAATTACAGGGAGGTACAGGGGGGGAAAAAAGCTCAATTTCTTTGTTTCTATGAAACACATAGCTTTAGGTGTGATTTTACGTTTCTTTCTAGGTAATAACTTAGGAGGACCCCTTGGGGACAAATGCAGAAATAACATATTTTGGACCATTAACTGTGCCTTATTGTTTTTTATGGCTTAGAGTGGAGTTTGCTCTGAGTTTCTGTGGCCCTAAGTTACGGGCAGGAAGCGTGGGCTGCTTAAATATGACGTGGAGCCCTGGGGAGGCAGAGGAAGGAGTGGTTGAAGGATCCCAGTCTGGCTCTTGAAGCCCCAACTGCCACCCAGCTCTAGCCAGGTTTAACGATCTTCTGTTACCAGCTTGGGGGATTAGAGAGCCCTCACCTGTGCTCCTAGCTTAGCCCTACTTGACATGAAAATCTTGAAAATTCACATTACCAATACATCATGTCGGAAGATTCTTACTTCTTTCAAAGTTCTTCATGAGACAGACAAAAATTCAGTGTCAAGCCTGAAACATGAGCGTTTAAAGTTCTTTGTGCATTCTGCTTTCTGAAAATTAAAATATTTCTAGTGTGATCAAAGGAAAAAAAAGAAGTGTTGCTAATTAGATTTGCAAGTCAGGACTACTTTCCTTGAATCCAAAATTTAATACTACTTATCCTCATTGTTGAAAATTCTGAAGTTCAACAGTGGAAATGTTTCTGGTCATGGTGGGGGTCACTAGCTGAGGAAGGAGGCTCTGTTTTCACTGCTGGGGAGTTTACAGCATGTAACTAACTGAGGAAGGATGTTCTTCATTTCAGGGACATCCATGAGCAGCACAGATGCTCCCAGTCCTGTCATAGTATAATACCCATGCCCAACTTGCTTTCGCCCAATTTATAAAAGATTAATAGGCTAATGTAATGAGATAGTGCCCTAATTTCAGTAATATTTCCATTTGTCTTAAAAAAACAACAATTTAATCATAAAATATATATTTAAGGTACTCAATTCAATGACTTAAACATGAATACCTTTATTGAATCATACCATTTTAAGTTTAATAACATCAAGAATGACATTTGTACACATTTCATTTATAGGGAACATTCAGAAAGTTTCATAACAATGTTCCATTCTTTCCTTCCAAATTAATCTTTTACATTTCTAGAAAATTAATATAAACCAAATTCTAACTTCAAAAAAGAACATTTGCCTTGGCTCATGTTTAATTATGGGCCTAGCTCCTCTAGTATATTCATCACTGTTGGCCATGGATTTTACCTGTTTAAAAATTTTAAATGCTTTGTCATTTTTAGTAAGACAGGCACAAATTGCAAACCTAAATCAATAATTAAAGCAAATTATGTCTTAGCATACCCTCTGGTATATTTGAAACTAATCTCTGCCCCCTGTCCAAATATCACTTTGTTTAGAAGAGTACAAGAAAATATAGTTCTCCTACATTGTTTCCTAGGTCTATTCAAAGAATCCTTTTGAATGCAAAGAGCAACCTGTGTGGTTCTAGAGAAAGCATGTGGCTTCACATAAACAATGGATGCAAAACTCTGCTGATGATGGTTCAGTTACCATGGGATAACACTTGGAACATCAAGCCAACATAAATGACTGATCTAAATTATTGCAGATGTTCATGGATAGTAGAGAAGACAATATAAAACTCTGTATTTTTAGCTTATTCAATATTAATATTACCTTGTAATGCATCATTGTCCATCTCCATGTCATAAGAGATACTGTTTTTCTATATTGTCTCCTATAGAAGGAAAAAATACCTTTATTTTATTTATTCATTTTTATGTGGTGCTGAGGATCAAACCAGTGCCCCATGTGTGCTAGGCAAGTGCTCTATCACTGAGCTACAACCTCAACTTGTTTGCTACGTTCGTATTCATACCTGAAGTCATTTTAGGGCCACAATAAAGTTAACCTTTATTTTGTCACAGACACAAAAGCTTGATTAAGAATGTTAACCACAAGACCAGTCACAATTTCTAAATCAAAATGCAGTGACCCTGGCCAAGTGTGAAAAATATATAGATCAAATCAGTTGTCAAGAATCAGAAAATGCTTCTAAGATGGAGTTACTGGGATTAAGTGATTTGGCCAAGGTGAACTGAGAATGTCATAGATTTAAAAACAAAACTGTCTTACCATTGCTCTGTGGTTAACACCATGTTGATCACAGTTCCTAGAAATGGATTTCCAAGTCCATTATCATTTTCAACAAAAATCCTGGTGTTTATTCATATCTTCACCACAATGAAAGTTAGCTTGATACTTGAAGAAAAATTAGGATAAGATGTTTACTCAATCTCATCTCCAAATAATTCAGGGCAAGAGAACATCACACACTTAGGACCTGTTTAAAAGCCTCAAGACAGTATCCACCTTCCCAAAAGCCCAGTTTACAGTCTTGGTTGCACATTACCAAACAGAGCAGCAAAGGAGGAGGAGTCTTTTCAGAGCCACCCTTATCCTAGGTGAAGGGGCCTTTCCTCTCAACCTCAGGACTACTCCTGCTGACTCTGCTGGGCATAAAGCCCCACAAACAGAAAGGTTGAGGAGACAGGGGAGAGGGAGCCCCAGCACAGAGACTTAGAAACTCTGGGATCAAAGGAGTGATACCTGCAATCCACAGAAATGTTGTTGTTCACAGAAATCTATGAACCTCTAAGGCTGACGAGTGCTCCACACAGTGCTCCATAAAAAGAAACAAGGGAAAGATGCTGCCACAACACTTCTCTGAACCCTGACTTAGTGCGAATCACTGAAACCCACTGTGTGCATCAAGCCCTTTCTATCTCTTCACATGTCACTTTGTTGTTGTTTTTTTTTCCCCTCCCTGAGAACACATTTTTCTCGGTACAGCTTACATGATCTGAACTGGACAATTTATGTGCTCACCTATGTGTGTACTGATTTTCTAAGTAGCTCATGAGCTGGGGTATTACATGGTCAAGCAAGGCCTGAAGCTGACCATCTTCCACTCCATCTCAGTGTGGCAACAAAAAAGTGTTTTCAGTCATGAATGAATGGTCTCTGGGGGCACTATCTCCACTTGTGGAAAGCTACTGATGTAGAGTTGGTAAATGAACCCCAAGGCTGAACTGGCAAACAGCTCATCAATCCATCCGCAAGCTCCTCTCCTGGTGCCTAGAAGATACATTGAGATTACCACCTGTTTGCTGAAAAAATAAATGAGCTGGAATCTTAAAATTTCAGAATCATTTGGATTCTGAATTAATATATGACAAAACCCATATGTGTATATATGTCCATTATACATACATACATACACACACCAGTAGTCAAAGAATCCAATTAAGTATCAACCCTTTCACATATCTATAATGATCAAGGTATCACTCTCTTCTGATATCTTCATCACCTTATAAGGGCTTTTGAGTACACATAAATAAGAACTGTTAACATTACTACAAATTATTCATGTTGTCAACCTGCATGACTACTTTAGTTTCATCTGCTGGGAAATGTGACCAAGTTCCTGGAGATTCCTGCTTTGGTCTCTGTGTCTTAAGCAATGGCTCATCCAGATAATCATCTGTGGGAGCAACATGCTTTGCAAGAGTGACAGCTATTGTGACAACTTCAACATGTCCACTAAAATCATAAGATATCCCAAGTTGCTATCCCTTTACTGTTCACTTCAGAGTGAGCACACCTGATCACCTGACATTGTGTGCTATCCTTCTGTGTCTGCCTCTTATCAGGATTTAACCTCCGTGATTTACCATTGGCATTTAGTTCTGTTTTCTCTGCTGCACTGCCAGTATTTGGACCTAAAAAATGTTTCCAAATGTCCACTCAGTGCATGGTGACACTGTCTTCCTATTATTGAAACATTATTTTCTAATTTCAAAGAAAAATGCATACAAAATACTGTGTTGAAATGGAGAATGCCTTGGGAAAATGATGTAATGTGTGCAAATGAAGATGGATTTTCCCTAAAGAACACTCTGGAATTATTCTCTAATAGAACACAGACATCTATTGTGGTGGTGACAGTGGGAAATCTGTGAGGACCACATATCAAATACACAAGGGCTACACACTCATTTTAAAGTGTTGTATGTTTTCTACTCTAAGGATAAGGGGGGAATGGTTCAAGGAGAAAAAGGGGAAGTGTGGAAATACAGATGCACATCTCCATTAGTGGGTATGTTACATAGAAAGGCCTGAAGAAGTCAAGATTCTATACTTACAGGCCTCTAGCAGCAAGAACTTGATGTGCCCTGGCTGGTCAGAAGATGGGAGGTAAGGGGGTGTGCAAAGAAATGTGGACAACCTCTAAGAGCCTAGATTGACCTGGAGCTGATATCCAGCAAGGCATTGGGACCTCTGTGCTACCGCCAGAAGGAAATGACTTCTGCCACACCCACAAGAGCCTAGAAGAGGACCACAAGCCTCCAGATGAGAATGTGGCTTGGCCAACAACTTAATCTCTATCTCATGATATGCTGAGAGCCCTGTGATGCCAACTGTCTCACCCAAAGAACTACACAAAAGCAGGTATTGTAAGCTGCTTCTTTTGTGCTCTGCTAGAAAAAAATGAATTAATCATTCATGCAAAATATTTTGGGAGTAGGGAGTATAACTATGCCAGAAAATTGGGACAGCTCATGTCTAAGAACTACTTGTCTAAACTCCCAATGAATATGAATCACGTCCACCTCTTCTGTTTGGTGCACAGATGGTGACCAACTGAATATCTGCCAAAGCTTACTCACTTGTCTAATTCCTCATTGGTGCTTTCCACAAATCCTTCACTTGCCTTCACTGATTTAAAATATTGAGGAAACAATCAATATCAATGAACATTGTCTTTTCCAACTTTTTTCAAAAAAAGTAGTAAATTTAGAACAGAATATTAACAAAAGTTAATGGTTAGATTAAAAAAAGTAGACTCTTAAACTTCACCTTGTACAAATAAAAGAGAAGGTAATGCCTTCACCTTCCAGAGGGCTCCTCCCATCTTGCTATTCATCTGCTGGGCAATCTTTGTGGTCATGGTCAGTAACATCAGTACCACATGCACTGGCTTAGAGTCGAGTTATAAAAACAGTTTTTTTAAAAAATTTTTTATAATACCTGTTTTTCCCATTATTGGGAGTATACAAACCACCCTGAAAGCAAGCTGACACTAAACTCTTTAAGACAGAGTAACAGTAAGAAAAAACCATCTCAAGGTAGACCACTGAGAAACTAGAGTCTGTTAAGTGACTATTGGAATCTAAGAAAGTGGAGGGTATAGAATCACATTCCATCCCACAATTGTGAGGAGTGGAAGAAAAAGGCTGAAGAATTGGCAACTTGCCAGTGTGCATCCAATGCTTAAGTGTGCAAAATCCTTTATTGTGGGCTGGGGTTGTGACTCAGTGGTAGAGCACTTGCCTTGTATGTGCAAGACCCTGGCTTTAATCCTCAGCATCCCTTAAGAATAAAAAAATAAATTAAAAAATTCCTTTGTCACAGTGACTCAAATTCTAGGAAATTAGGGTGAAGTTAACAAGAATGGGTTGAAAGTGTTGAGGGAAGGATCCAGGATCAGGAGAGTCACCATTTTCAGGATGATCTTCATATGTAAGGCACTTACTAAATAATTTATTTAATGCAGCTCATTTCTTTTTTTTTAAAATACCTTTATTTTATTTATTTTTACATGGTACTGAGGATTGAACCCAGAGCCTCACACATGCTAGCTGAGCGCTTTACCCCTGAGTCACAACACCAGCCCTGACCCAGTTTATTCTTTCAGTGATCCACTAAATAAGTACTAATATCCCCATTTTACCACTGAGTAAATAAGGTTAAGAGTTCCTGGAAACTTCCTGGTTTATAAGGTGTCCAACACTACTTAGAACATTAAGCAGTTAGAAAGAGTGTCTCCCATTTGATCTGTACCTGACTTTAATGGGAAAAAAAAACTTTGGTTTTTTAAAACCATTTGAAGCCCTAACATTGAATGAATCAAATAAATTCCAAATTTGCCTATACAGACTACAATAATTTTGTACTATTTAAATACATATGGTTAGGTAAGTTATATAAAAGTACATAAATATGAATGGAATGATATTAAAAATACTTAATAATCAGAATAGCACAATTAATGACCAGTTAGAATAGATACCAGTTATAGGGACAAACAGAGTCCTGGAGATTGCTTCTGTAGTAAATGCTATTTTTTTTTTGAGGAAAATTTTGGTAAAATCCATAATGTTCTAGGGGAATGACCAATGTAGACAAAGTTACTTTGAGTGTTTGAGGCAGCTATTTACCAACAAGAAAAAAATTTAATATTACAATGCCTGATGAAAATGTGCCAGTGCTTTCTGGCTGAACAGCAGCCCTGAATATACAGAAATACCAAGGACACACATGAAAAGGAGATAATTTCATTAGGTACAGAGGTATAATTTGAGAAAACTTACTTTTTTTTGAACAAAATTCTTTAAAGTTAGATACATGTATCTAAAAATTCACAATATACATAAATTATTATACGTTGAACATCCTTATTAAAATAAAAAAATTCAAAAGAGATTGACAAAAATAAAGCTGGGCACCGTGGCAATTGCCTGTGATCCCAGAGACTCAGGAGGTGAGGCAGGAGGCCAATAAATTCAAGGCCAGTCTCAGAGTATAGCAAGACCCTTTCTCAAAATTAAAATTATAAAGGTCTGAGGATGTGACTCAATGGTACTGGGTTCAGCCCTCAGTACCCCCATTCCCCCCAAAAAACAGAGACTAATAGGAACAGATGAAAGAACATAAAACACACTGCAGAGAAGAAAATATGATTGTTTCACTGAAAATAAAACAAACACAAAAACGTCTGTTTTCCAGCAGTAGAAGATAATACAGAAATGAAAAAGAAAGTGTAATCACAATTTCAGAAGTGTCAATGAGGTTGTCCTTTCGTTTCATCAACTTCATTCTTCAGTGCTGATACCCTTTGTAGCTCATCTTGGGTGTAAATATAGCAGATATAAACCTTTCTCTTCTCAGTAGTTTGCTGTAAGTAAGATACAAAAAAAACCCAAAATGGGTGTCATTATTTTGCAGGAAGCCATATGAAGTATGTAGACTTCATATTTTACAAAAAAGTTATAAATAAGAAGTTTGGTTAGAATTCTAAAGGACAATCTTAATGACTTTTAATATTACTTCATTCAATTACACACCTCTCCATGTTACCAACTGTTCGAGTTTTTAGCTGCCTGTCTCCTCCTGACCAGCGGGAGAAGTGGGGAAAGCACGTCCCTACCAGAAGGAGCCAAAAAGCTAAAGGTCAACGGGCATCACACACTCAGCCCTCCCTCGAGCACTCAGCCCTCCCTCAAGTAGGACAATCAGATGTGCCAGGGAGAAGAGTCCAAGCAGGATCTGGATCTTGTTTATTGAGGAAGCACACACAGCTTATACACTGCACAGGAGCCAATCAGGATAAAGGTCAGAGGGGTGGAGTGAGTTCACGTGTACACCCATCTCATAGTCTGTAAGAAAGGCAAGAGCTGTCCAGGAGGGCGGAAGAGTTCTGGATCTATCCTGGTGATGGTCTGTTTTTTCCGTCACCACCCACAGCTCTGCCTCCTGGATGATCACCAGGTGCCATCCCAGCCACAAGTGCAGTCCCAAGACCAGGAAGCGGACAGCAAGACATGACCTACAACCAACCTATACTAGCTTTCAACTGTGGTATCTTCAGGTGCAAAAAAGGTATTTCTAATTGTTGTCTTTACAATAACACTACATATAAGTACAGAACCTGAAACAGGGTCATACTCAATAAATACCTGATGAATGAATGAATTCTTAGGGGATAGTTGTTCTTGCATTTGCTCACTCACCCAATAATTACTGTATGTTTAACTGTGCCAAGCAAAGCTCTAGGCACCAGAAGATAGCAGTGCACAAAGAAAGGGGGGAGGGAAATCCCTTCCCTCCACTGAACCTACTACTTCTAGTGGGAAAACTAAGCAACATGCAAATAAATAAATAAATAAACAAACAAACAAATAAATAAATAATACAGATTGTGTGAGGTACGAATGGGGTTAAAATCTTAAATCATAAGATGATTAGAAAAGGTTTTCCTGAAGTGATAGCTGAACTAAGTCCAGAAGGAAATGAAGGAGTGAGTCTCTAGCAAAGAATAGAAGCAGGAGGTATAGTTTAGGAGAAAGATCTAGAGAGTATAGCACCCTAGAAGACAAGGGAAAAAAATATACGAAGAAGTAGTGATAAACTAGGTCAAATATGAAATATTGCTAAAAGATCAAGTAAGAAAAGAACTAAGAACTGATCATTGGAGTTAGCAATGGAAAGGTATTTGGGATCTGACAAGAAAAATTGCAGTGGAATGAATGGTTGGTTTGGAAACCTTTCTGAAGGTGGTTCCAAGAGAATGGAAGAACCAAAAGGTGAGAAAGATAAAGGAGGAAGAGTTGGGATTTTGGCCTAGGATTTTAAGAGATAGAAGGGAAATAATAAAAACAAAGGGTAGAGGGGAATTACAAAGAATTAGCCCAAAATTTCAGTGTGATTTCCTCTTTAAGCATTGTCAAAAATCCTGAGCTGTGCACAAGCAGAGTAGGACTCTCAGAAACCAAGTGGAAATAAGCAGATGATTGTTAAAGAGCTGAGCAAGGATATCAACAGTTTCACACTGCTAGGGAAATGGAAGTAGGGATTCAAGCCTTCTCAAGGTGTAGAGGCCTTGCTAAATGCCCTAGGCTATCAGCTGAAGTCTCAGAAGAGCTACTTCCTTAGAAGTATGGGTATAATCTTGGAGTAAGACCTAGGCTCTACAAGTCAAAACCATTGTCTAGGCTTCTGCCATAGATTTGGAGACTCTATCTTAGGAGTAAGCTACAACTAAAAAATGTCAACTCTAACAAAAACCACCCTTAAATAGATCAAAGTTACCTTCCAGAAAAAAGAAAACACATTGCATTATCTTTAAAGGAAGACAAAAGGATGAGGTGTAGCTCAAGTGATAAAGCACTTGTTTAGCATGTGCAAGGCTCTGAGCTCAATCACCAGCACAGGAAAAAACAAAATCAAAAACCAAACACAAATACAGCTGGGCCTTGAAATTTCAATCACATTTAACGCTTAAAATTTGTATGAAAGCAAAGTAATAGAGTCAAATGACTGAAAATCAAGAGGAAAAATATAGATAATAGCAATAGATGCTCAAGTGAAATAATTTATCTGATATGTACTTTAAAATAGTTGTGATTAACATATTTTAAAACATAAAGTTGGAGATTACAAACAACTGGAATGTATAAATAGAACCAAATGGAAATCCTAGAACTGAGAAACATAACTGACATGAAGAATTCAAAAAATGGATCAAATAGCAGATGAGGCTCCTCCTACCAATTCTCCCTCCTCCCTCTCCTTGCACAGGTATTGAACCTGTAACACAATCTGAAGGCTCTCCTGGTCTCTTTCTCTTCCTTTCCCTTTATTCTTTACAAGTGTTCCCTTCAATAAACATCTAATCCTATTTTGTGCTTCTTAGAGGATTTGAACTGATACAAGGATGGTGAACTGGCTTTTGAGGGGAAACAGTAACACTAAGGACAATGGAATGTTGCTAAGTTCTATGATGGTTGAAGAAATCAAATGACAGGTCCATATCCACTAATCAGTAATTTAAAGCAAAGTCAGAGAACCCCCTTACAGGGTTTTAAACAAACCCTCATTTCTTATTGTTGAAGGGCAGAGGGAACTGAAAACAAGGCACAGGATTTAACTATAAGACGGACAAATTTTCAGAGAAGGATGAGCTATATGAGTCTAGGAAACTATTCTATGCCAAAATCAGGGTCCTGATGGAGAAGAGAACAGGTGGTGAGTCTAGGATGGGGTATCTCCACACACTCACTTGAGGTTCTTCAATCCCACTTTAACCTGTATGGTCTGGGCAACAGCAAATAGCTAGATTGCTGGTCAGTGGTTTAGAAGAAGCAAGAGAGCAACACCGGAAGTCTGAAGACAGGAAGGTGTAGGGAAGAGGCATGTGAATGGACCTATGGGAGTAGGCACTCTGTGTGATCACCTTTTCATCCCATATTCACCAGGGAATGCCCACTGCAGAAAAGACACCGAACAACCAGAAGGAAAGGATGAATTGGCCAGGGATGTCAACCAGTTTCTGTCACTGACCACTCAAAGCTTGGCAAATGGGCTCCTGAACAGAACCACTATGTTGGCAGTGATGGAGACTATGTCAGGGCTAAACAGTCTTGGGCTCTTTTTCCTCACCAGTGTTCATGTAGCCACTGTCAGTGTCAACTGCCTGATGTACCAGCAACAGAGGCCAATCCTGAGCTCCTATGGGAGTGGATTATTGATTAAAAAAATGAGTTTGACCTGATTTTCCTGTCTTTTCTTGCCTTTTTGTCATATTATGACATAGCACAAAGGCATTAACAGATGCCAGACCCCTGCCTTTGGGCTTCCCAGCCTTCAGAAATATGAGCCAAATAAACTTCTATGTTTCTGATTTACCAGTCAGTGGTATTCTGTTCTAGCAGTAGAAAATGGATAAAGGCTTGTGTTCAAGGCTTCCTTCACCTTCAGCTAGAACTGCTTCTCATCTAGATGACTGCTTCTGATCTAGATGACTTACTGGTAGGATGATCCAATCCTTCATCCTTGGGAGGTGGGAGACTATAAAAACTGTGCCCTTATTAGGCTATGGTTGCTAGACTTGCCCAGTTACAGTTAAAATTGTGCATGACAGTAGGAAGATGTCTCAACAAATTACCTAAGTGCCAAATGATTTATTTCTGTCTCCATTATATAGCAATGTCTGTATCACTTTATACACTCTATAATATCCTGCCAATATAACTTTTTCCCTGGATTGTTGGCATGAAGAGCCCAAGTAATCAGATGGTAGTCAGAGAACTAAGTTTGTGGGTTTTTTTTTATGTTGTTGTTTAGTTTTTTTTGGGTAAGTATGTGTGGTGCTGGGGATTGAACTCAGGGATTTGTGCACAGAAGGCAAACACTCTACCAACTAAGCTATATCCTAAGCCCTAGAGCATTAAGTTTTGAGAACCTTATAACACAAGCATACCTACTCTGGGAATCAGAACATCTAAACCCACAGAGCTTAACATTGTCTGGAAGGGAAGCATAATTCCCTAAGTGAACCAGTAACGACAATATGAATCCAGTCATGAGAGCAGAGTCCTCATGCATGCTCTAATCACCTCATGAAGGTTCTGCTTCTCAACACTGTTGCACTGGCAATTAAATGTCAACCTGAGTTTTGGAGGGGATACTCAGCCATGGAATAGAGGAAGGAGATGCTGACTACCTATTATGTCCTCAGGAACAAATATGATAAGAAAATTTCAATTTGTGTACTAATCTTCCTACTAGAAATTTTGACCAAGCAGAATCTTGTAGAAGGTATATTTTGGGCCGTGAGTTTAATATGAGAAATAAGCAGGTTTCCGCAGTGGAAGAGGTGGACTTAGTGGATGTTGTTCTCCACTCATATGTCATATCTCACCTGCAAACTGTTGTGCTGACTTCTAATGGTTCACAAGTGCCCACTTATGCAGAGCATGCCCTCAGCCAACTGGGAACCTCCTCACTTAAGAGGTTTTCCCCTATCAAAGCTGATGACTGACTGGCACGGGGCTAGGAATGGCCAACCTCCTTGCCTCAAAGTATAATCAACTCTGTGGTGCAATTTGCTCAGTTTTCTCCAGGGATCAGAATGAATTTGACTCCAACTGACACCTGGTCCTTAATGGCAATTTTGTGCTGATCCATGTCCTTCCTTCTGGAGGCACTACCTCACAAAATCACTTGTATAGGAATTCCCTTCTTGGCTCTATTTCCAAGGAACTCAACTTAAGAAAAAAATATAAAACAAAAAAGTTCTCCTATGAACTTAAAGTGAAAATAGATAATAAATTAAAATTTTTAAGAAATTTCACTTAATACTGATGCAAGAAGCAGATAATAAAATCAAAAAGGGTATGGACAATTTGAGTATCAGTGTTAACACATTTATTTAAATTTACATATATAGAATATGATTCCCAACCACTGTAAAATATACATTCTTTTCAATTGCACATAGAATACTTACCAATGCAGACCATGTGCTGGGCCATAATGCAAGAATAAGCAAATTTCCAAGGACCGACATCATAAAGTATGTCCTCTGGTTACAGTAGAAATGAGCTGGACATCCATAACAGAATGGTAACTTGAAAATCTCCAAATGTTTGATTTGAAGAAATAATTATAGGTAAATCAATAATAACAACAGCAACAAAAACACACAATGGAAATAAGAAAATAATTTGAAGTCACAATGCAGTTGCTACTATCAATTTTAAAGTTAGTGCTGTTAGAACAGTAAATTTTCAATTTTAAATTTTCTAGAAGAAAACAATTATTAATCAGCACAAAACAGAAAAGTTCATGTTGTCAGCTAAAAGGAACCACAACTGGTTGAAATTCTATTTACCTCTACCAGCTATTGCTAGCATGTGATCAGCATCCTGATGAAACTGATTACCCATGAGTGGGGGGTGGGGGGAGTCAAACCAAGAAAACTCACAGACACTGGCATCCACAATGAGAAGAGCTTTGTTCATTACTACTCTGAGTTTAGCTTTTTTTCTTATAACTACACCACAAACACATAAGGGATAAGCCTGCAGGTAAATTTCCACAGAGCACCCTTCCTGAATATTTCTTTCAGAAGCTCCTTGGAAGTATATGCTTAGAAATTCCTACCTAGGAGGCCATGATAAATAAATATTTTACAGTCATTCTCTTCCCATATTAACTAGTTAACAAAACAAAAAAACCTATTTGGACTTCAGCTTCTATTAGTAACCCTAATGTGAGAACACATATTTTTAACATAGTACTGTTGCGCTTACTGCTACATTTAAAATAAATGAATCCATTTATATGACATCTCTGTAGTTAATCAGAGAAAACTAAAAAATTTATGTTTTCCCCCAGTAAAACCATGACCTAAATATAAAGCTGTAACTAATAAACCACCTGGCATTTGGATTTACAGCAGCCCAAGATAATATCATATGACCAGCAGAAGTTGAATATTTTCATGATGTTGCTTAAGAAGTTCTTCTGTCCACTGCAACAGGCCACATTCAGTTTTAAATTCAGCTATTACTTGATGCTTCTTTTTGAAAACTGTACTCTTGCTTCGAAGTTTATGGACATTGTTTTAACTATAAAAACATAATATGTAATTAAATGAGTAGACTAGTAGGTAAGTATTATGTATACCTAGCTATCAGTATTATATGTACCTTGATGTGTTAGAAAACTGTTCTCTTCTCATTAACACATGTGTAATAAACATAATAACTTAGTTTTATTAGAAAACTTGGAATAATTTAACAGCTGATTTAAAACACTATAGGAAGAACCTGGCTATTGTGTTTAAATCACTTCAAAACAAATGCAAGCTACTATATTACTGTACATAGGATAATTATTTGGGAATCTTCTTATCCTTTTTGATGCCCAGTGCTTCTTAAAGCTACTTGGTTTGGGGGCTTAATAAATAATAGTACAAATAATGAAGTAATGAACATAATAGAATTCAGCCCCCACTCTGAAAATTTCCATGGCTGGTTTGCAGTAACTGCTCTAAAATATGAAGTCATAGCCACATACCTTGCAAATTTTCCTTTTAAAGAAGAAACATGGCAAAGGCCATTTGCTGCTGGTGAGCTTGGGCGAGGGCGGAGCTGGGTAGAGCCCAGACTCTTGGAAGAACTCTGCAGACTCTCTGGTCCTACAACTTGGCCTCCTGGAGCCTGCATGTTCCTGGGTGCTCTTTGTGTGGCCTGTCATGCTGCTCTGAGGAGTGCACTCCCTCTGCCGCCCCCCATGCAATAGGAGGGAAATCGGAGATTCTGGGAGTGTACCTTCACTGCCATGCCCAAGAATAAAGGTGAAGGAGGTGAAAAGAGGCAGAGGAAGGAATGAGAATGAGTCTGAAGAAAGAGCTGGTGTTCAAGAGGACGGGCAAGAGTGTGCTCAGGGAATCAGAATGATGGGAAATGGACCATTAGAAGCAATGAATTTCAATGGTGTGAAGAGGTTTGTCACATCAGAGGGAAATTGAGAAAAAAAGGTTTGGAGAAATACACCAGACATTATATTGGTTGTTCTCCAAGACAACCAGAATAACAAAGCTGATGTAATTTTAAAATACAAAGCAAATTGAAGCTAGAAGTTGGGGTTTACTGCGAGCTTCTGGAGCAGCCTAAAATCAATGAGCCTGATACATACGGTCCTGGAGATGATGAATTCAGTTTGATGACATTGGATTTGATGATGAAGACTTTGATGGTATCTAAATTGAACTCAACACTTTATATTCCATTTTTTTCTAAACATTGTCCTGCAGTTTGGATTTTGACCATAGCCCTCAAAGAAGATTAAATTTTCATTAGCATGATCATACTTTGTTAAGGCAGACTGTGATTTGTTTCTAAGGTATTTGTTTCCTTAAAAAATGATAATGCTGAATAACCTGAGTGAAATATTAGGCCTACTTTGTGCTATCTATGCAATGGAGCTTACAGATAGATGAGCACATCTATTCGGAAAAAAAAAAAAACAAAATCAAAACACCAACCACAAACACACACACACACACACACACACACACACACACACACACACAAAACATTACTACCTTTCCTACTTTGACCACTTGCAGTACGGAATGGATGTTTTGAATAAAAAAGGAATAAATATGTAATCCTGATATATACAGCTTCAAAATCCCTAGAGTAACTGTGTGTTCTATTGAAAGTGTGCTGGGCAAAGTGCCCCAAGTGAACTCTACACTGGGCATCTCTAGTCTCTGGAACATCTAGGCTAATCTCCCCTTCTGTGTTGCTGTGGTCCAAAACTGTTTTTAAAAGGTAAAATAAATGGTTTTGGTGAAAGAACAAAACCAACAATTACTCCAAGTGTTGTGTCTGACTGGTTATCATTTGACATTCATTATACATGCTACGTAAGGAAAGGGTAGTCAGGTTCGGATTAATTATAGTTCCACACAATTAAACATTAGATGGCCACCAAAACAGCTAAGGAAGAAAGGAAACACATTATAAGTGCTTTTCTTCCACTGGAAGTTTGTTCTAAATATCATCTGGATTTTAGAAAATTTTTAATATTATAGCAAAAACAAAACATGATAAATATGTTGAATCTTCAGACACATTCAATAATTTCTATAGAACATATTTCCAAAAAGAGTCAAAAGAAACATAAGCTTCTGATCTATTCTGCTAAAATGCCTTTCAACCAGCTATTTATTATACTTTTATAATCAATCTTATAAGTAAGCAAAATAGTGTCTTGCTTTTTATTTGCACATCTTTATTAGAAAACTATATTTTTAAGTCATATTTATTGTGTATCTGTAGAAATTTTTTTTCAAATTCTTTTTTTTTATTGGTTGTTCACAACATTACAAAGCTCTTGACATATCTTATTTCATACATTAGATTGAAGTGGGTTATGAACTCCCAATTTTACCCCAAATGCAGATTGCAGAATCACGTCGGTTATACATCCACAATTTTACATAATGCCCAATTAGTAATAGTTGTATTCTGCTACCTTTCCTATCCCCTACTATCCCCCCTCCCTTCTTCTCTCTCTACCCCATCTACTGTAATTCATTACTTTCCTTGTTTATTTTCCCATTCCCCTCACAACCCCTTATATGTAATTTTGTATAGCAATGAGGTTCTCCCTTAATTTCCATGCAATTTCCCTTTTCTCTCCCTTTCCCTCCCATCTCATGACTCTGTTAAATGTTAGTCTTTTCTTCCTGCTCTTCCTCCTTGCTCTGTTCATAGTTGCTCTCATTATATCAAAGAAGACATTTGGTATTTGTTTTTTAGGGATTGACTAGCTTCACTAAGCATAATCTGCTCTAGTGCCATCCATTTCTTTGCAAATTCTATGATTTTGTCATTTTTTATTGCTGCATAGTACTCCATTGTGTATAGTTGCCACATTTTTTATCCATTTATCTAATGAAGGGCATCTGGGGTGGTTCCACAGTCTAGCTATTGTGAATTGTGCTGCTATGAATATCGATATGGCAGCATCCCTGTAGCATGCTCTTTTAAGGTCTTCAGGGAATAGTCTGAGAAGGGCAATAGCTGGGTCAAATGGTGGTTCCATTCCTAGCTTTCCTAGGAATCTCCAAACTGCTTTCCAAATTGGCCGCACCAATTTGCAGTCCCACCAGCAATATATAAGAGTACCCTTTTCTCCACATCCTTGCCAGCACTTTTTGTTGTTTGACTTCAGAGTGGCTGCCAGTCTTACTGGAGTGAGATGGTATCTTAGGGTGGTTTTGATTTGCATTTCTCTGACTGCTAGAGATGGTGAGCATTTTTTCATGTACTTGTTGATTGATTGTATGTCCTCCTCTGAGATATGTCTGTTGAGATCCTTGGCCCATTTGTTGATTGGGTTATTTGTTATCTTATTGTCTAATTTTTTGAGTTCTTTGTATACTCTGGATATTAGGGCTCTATCTGAAGTGTGAGGAGTAAAAATTTGTTCCCAGGATGCAGGCTCCCTATTTACCTCTCTTATTGTTTCTCTTGCTGAGAAAAAAACTTTTTAGTTTAAGTAAGTCCCATTTGTTGATTCTTGTTATTAACTCTTGTGCTATGGGTGTCCTATTAAGGAATTTGGAGCCTGACCCCACGATATGTAGATCGAAGCCAACTTTTTCTTCTATCAGACGCAGAGTCTCTGATTTGATATCAAGCTCCTTGATCCATTTAGAGTTAACTTTTGTGAATGGCGAGAGGAAGGGTTTCAGTTTCATCTTTTTGCATATGGATTTCCAGTTTTCCCAACACCATTTGTTGAAGATGCTATCCTTCCTCCATTGCATGCTTTTAGCCCCTTTATCAAAAATAAGATACTTGTAACTTTGTGGATTAGTCTCTGTGTCCTCTATTCTATACCATTGGTCCACCTGCCTGTTTTGGTACCAGTACCATGCTGTTTTTGTCACTATTGCTCTGTAATATAGTTTGAAATCTGGTATCGCTATACCACCTGATTCACACTTCCTGCTTAAAATTGCTTTTGCTCTTCTGGGTCTTTTATTTTTCCATATGAATTTCATGATTGCTTTATCTATTTCTTCAAGAAATGCCATTGGGATTTTGATTGGCATTGCATTAAACCTATAGAGAACTTTTGGTAATATCGCCATTTTGATAATGTTAGTTCTGCCTATGCATGAACAGGGTATATTTTTCCATCTTCTAAGATCTTCTTCTACTTCTCTTTTTAGGGTTCTGTAGTTTTCATTGTATAAATCTTTCACCTCTTTTGTTAGGTTGATTCCCAAGTATTTTATTTTTTTGGAGGAGATTGTGAATGGAGTGTTTTTCCTCAATTCCGTTTCAGAAGTTTTGTCGCTGATATACAGAAATGCCTTTGATTTATGCGTGTTGATTTTATATCCTGCCACTTTGCTGAATTCATTTATTAGTTCTAGTAGTTTCTTTGTAGACCCTTTTGGGTCTTCTAAGTATAGAATCATGTCATCTGCAAATAGTGATAATTTAAGTTCTTCTTTTCCTATTTTTATGCCTTTAATTTCTTTCGTCTGTCTAATTGCTCTGGCCAGTGTTTCGAGAACTATATTGAATAGAAGTGGTGATAGAGGGCATCCCTGTCTTGTTACAGATTTTAGAGGGAATGCCTTCAACTTTTGTCCATTCAGAATGATGCTAGCCTGAGGCTTAGCATAGATAGCTTTCACAATGTCAAGTACGTTCCTGTTATCCCTAGTTTTTCAAGTGTTTTGAACATAAAGGGATGCTGTACTTTGTCGAATGCTTTCTCTGCATCTATTGAGATGATCATATGGTTCTTATCTTTAAGTCTATTGATGTGGTGAATAACATTTATTGATTTCCGTATATTGAACCACCCTTGCATACCAGGGATGAATCCTACTTGATCATGGTGCACAATTTTTTTGATGTGTTTTTGTATTCGATTCACCAGAATTTTATTGAGGATTATTGCATCTAGGTTCATTAGAGATATTGGTCTGTAGTTTTCTTTCTTTGAGGTGTCTTTTGTTTTGGAATCAGGGTGATGTTGGCCTCATAGAAAGAATTTGGAAGAGCTCCCTCTTTATCTATTTCCTGAAATAACTTGAAAAGTATTGGTATTAATTCTTCTTTAAAGGTTTTGTAAAACTCCGCTGTATACCCATCCGGTCCTGGGCTTTTCTTGGTTGGTAGTCTTTTGATGGCTTCTTCAATTTCATCCATTGATATTGGTCTGTTCAAATTGTGTGTATCCTCCTGACTCAGTCTGGGCAAATCATATGACTTAAGAAATTTATCGATGTCTTCACTATCTTTTATTTTATTGGAATATAGGTTTTCAAAATAATTTCTAATTGTCTTCTGTATTTCTGTAGCATCTGTTGTGATATTGCCTTTTTTATCCCGTATGTTAGTAATTTGAGTTCTCTCTCTTCTTCTCTTTGTTAGCATGGCTAAAGGTCTGTCGATCTTATTTATTTTTTCAAAGAACCAACTTTTAGTTTTGTTAATTTTTTCAATAGTTTCTTTTGTTTCAATTTCATTAATTTCCGCTCTGATTTTAATTATTTCTTGTCTTCTGCTACATTTGCTGTTGTTTTGCTCTTCCTTTTCTAGGGCTTTGAGATGAAGTGTGAGCTCATTGATTTGTTGGTTTTTTCTTTTTTTGAGGAATGACCACCAAGCGATGAATTTTCTGCTTAAAACTGCTTTCATTGTGTCCCATAGATTCCGATATGTTGTGTCTGTATTTTCATTTATCTCTAAGAATTTTTTTATTTCCTCCTTTATGTCTTCTGTAACCCATTGATCATTCAGTAACATATTGTTCATTTTCCATGTGATGTAGGATTTTTTCTTCCTTCTTTTATCATTGATTTCCAGTTTCATTCCATTATGATCAGATAAAATGCATGGTATTATCTCCACCCCTTTATATTTACTGAGGGTTGCCCTGTGGCATAATATATGGTCTATTTTTGAGAAGGATCCATGTGCTGCTGAGAAAAAAGTATATCCATTTGATGATGGTTGATATATTCTATATATGTTAGTTAAGTCTAGGTTATTGATTGTGGTATTGAGTTCTATAGTTTCTTTATTCAACTTTTGTTTGGAGGATCTGTCCAATGGTGAGAGAGGTGTGTTGAAGTCACCCATAATTATTGTGTTGTGATCTATTTGATTCTTGAACTTGAGGAGAATTTGTTTTATGAATGTCGCAGCACCATTATTTGGTGCATAAATATTGATAATTGTTATGTCTTATTGGTGAATGGTTCCTTTTAACAGTATATAATGTCCTTCTTTATCCCTTTTGATTAACTTAGTCTTAAAGTCGATTTTATTCGATAAGAGGATGGCCCCCCCTGCTTGCTTACGAGGACCGTGTGCGTGGTATATTTTTTCCCATCCTTTCACCTTCAGCCTGTGTATGTCTTTTCCAATCAGATGTGTCTCCTGGAGGCAGCATATTGTTGGATTTGTTTTTTTAATCCATGATATCAGCCTATGTCGCTTTATTGGAGAGTTTAAGCCATTAACATTCAGGATTACTATTGATATATGGTTTGTACTTCCATTCATGTTTGATTATTTATCCTTTTTTTAAAAAAAATTTAGTTTGTTTCTCCATTATTATTTTTCCCCTCGCCCTCTGTCTTTACCGAGGCACTTCCCTCTGATGGTTTTGGTTATTGTTTTTCATTTCTTCCTCGTGTAGTGTTTTGCTCAAAATGCGTTGCAATGCTGGTTTTCTGGCTGCAAATTCTTTTAACTTTTGTTTATCATGAAAGATTTTTATTTCGTTGTCATACCTGAAGCTTAATTTTGCTGGATACAGAATTCTTGGTTGGCATCCATTGTCTTTCAGTGTTCGAAATACATTGTTCCATGACCTTCTTGCTTTCAGTGTCTGTGATGAAAAATCAGTTGTTAACCTTATCAGTTTACCCCTGAATGTAATCTGTCTCCTTTCTCTTGTAGCTTTTAATATTTTCTCTTTGTTCTGTATATTGGATATCTTCATAAAAATGTGTCTTGGCTTTGGTCTACTGTGATTTTGTGTGCTCGGTGTCCTTTATGCATCTTCAATTTGTATATCTGTTTCCTTTTTTATTTCTGGAAAGTTTTCTGTAATTATTTCATTCAGCAGGTTACTCATTCCCTTGGTTTGAATATGTGTACCTTCTTCTATCCCGATGACTCGTAAGTTTGGCTTTTTTATGTTATCCCATAACTCTTGGATGTTTTTCTCGTGATTTTTTACCAGCCTTTCTGAGTTGGCTAGACTCTTTTCAAGATGAAATAATTTGTCTTCATTATCTGACGTTCTGGCTTCTACTTGTTCCACTCTGTTAGTGATACTCTCAATTGAGTTTTTAATTTGGTTTATAGTTTCCTTCATTTCTAAGATTATGGTTTGATTCTTTTTTATAATCTCTATCTCCTGACAAAGGTGCTTAACTTCTTCTTTTATCTGTTTGTGTAATACATTCTCAATGTGTTTTTTCGCTGCTTGAATTTGCTGTCTCGTATCCTCTTTAAGGTTCCATTCCATCTGTCTAAGGTGTTCCTTGAGTTCTTTATATGACCATTTTTTCTGATGACTCTAGGTCCTCCTGAATATTTAGGCTGTCCTGCATTGTTTGTACTCCTTTTCTTCCTTGCTTTTTGAAGCTGCTCATGTTACTTTTTGTTCTGTTTGACTGCTGAGTTACTGTTTACTCCTATAAATTTATTTGATGCTTGGGAGGAAAGGTATTAGAGGGGAAGGGGAAAAGTCACTAAAGAGAATGAGAGTAAGCAGGTAGTATTCAAGGAAGGGGGGATAAGATAATTGAAAAGAAATGAAAAGACAAAAGAAGAAAAAAATAGGAAATAAAAAAGGAAAAAATTTTTTTTAAATAATAAAAAAAAATTAAAATTGGAAGAAAAAAAATTTTAAAAAAATTGTAAAAAAAAATTAAAAAAACAATAAAGAAAAATGAAAATGAAAGTAAACCCCACATCAAAATTAAAAACAACAACAACAACAATAAAACAACAACAACAACAACAAAACTAATAAATGCAGTCTTAGAGTTTGATTAACTTCTCTTCCAGTAGGTGGCGCTGTGACCACCAGGCCAAGTTTCTCTTATCAATACGCGGAAACCAATCACTGTGCAGCAGCTCCTCCTCCCAGACTGGGCGAGTCTCCAATCCTGGGTGCCTAGGGCGTCCTCTTGTGGCTAGTCACTTCCCCACTTTTCCTCTAGCCAGGCCCCTCTCACAGGTGCCGCTCACCCCAATACTGGGTATACACCAGGTCTGCTGCTCCCGGGAGCCCTGTTGTCATGAATGACTGGGCACACTCTTCCAGTTTGCCATTCCCTCAGACCCTAGGTTTGTAGAGCTTGGGGCTGAGAATCCTCAGCGAATTTTACTGCCCCTCCGGTAGCCACACCCCCGGTAGCTGGTGCTAGAGACCTCAGCTGTCAGCACTGGTGGGAGCGGTAGTCCCGCGCCACGGGTCCCGCGCCACCTCTAATTCCCTCGGTCTGGCTACCGTGCTCACGGGAGAGCTGGGAGGGGCCCTTAAGGTTTCCCCGATGTGTGGAGAGGGAAGGCTAGGGAATTACACACCTGAAGCCGCAGGTTTCAATGAAGTTATCTCCTCCACCGCAGTCTGATGATGTCAGTTGTCTGCCATGGTGGTATCTCTTGCAAATGGCGACATTTCGTTTCCCTTTGCCGGGTGACCAATGCAATGGGTGGGTCCTTACTGTCTCTCCCAAGCCCCGTTTCAAACCTGTGGCCACTACTTATGAAGGTTCGGTTGGCATTTACCTCCGTAGGATCAGAAGGGCTGACCGGTTGTTTCAGCCGGATGGATTAGTGCTGAGTCACAGCTGTTTGTCTGCGGGAAGCAGGCGAACGGGAGCTTGAATTCAGCCGATCCAGGTTCAGTGTGTGTTCTGAGTGGCCCAGATTGCTTGTTCCAGATTCACGTCAGCTCAGCATTGCCTAGTGATCCTGAGCAAACAGAATTAGGCTGTTTACGACTCCCTATGCCTGCACAGCTGAAGAGGTCAGAGACTTGATCTCTCCACGCCCGCCGCCATGTTGGAATCCCCTATCTGTAGACATTTTTTTAAAAAAGGACTTGCCTGTCTTTGGCCCAAATTTTTATTTATTTATTTATTTGTCTTTTTCTTGTACATCTGGAACAGTGACTCTCAAACTTTCTGATCTCATGAATCTTTTATATATTCCTAAAATTATTGAGGATATGAAAGACATTTGGTTTATGTGCATTTTATTGCTATTTTTCACATTAGCAATGACAACTGAGAAAATTTTAAAATACAAGAAAAAATAAGTACACATTCAATTCATGGCCAGAGAGATGGCATGATCACAATCGAGCCTCTGGTAACCTGTACTGTGCACTCATGTGAGAATGATAGTAACAACTTCCTCTCCTTCCCCTAGTTGTTCATAGTAGTGACAGTGGTGGCTTGGAGAGGCGGCAATGGGGAGGATCAAGAGCTGTACACAGGCACAGGTCAGAGGGCCCAGGGATCTAGAATGTAAGAAATGAGGGGCCTTGGGAGTTATGCAGGGAGTGGATCACTGGGTGATGACTAAGGACACAGCAGAGTGAGAGGTGAGTTATGGAGATACAGATCAGTCAGCTGAATGAATAACAATGTGGAATGATGGGGCTGGAAGCTGAGGAACATGGAGGCACAGGCTAGCAGGCATGACAGCTGAGGACAGAGGGTAGTGGGGAGCCATGGGAGACATTGGCACTGATGAAGATGCAGGTTGGGATGGAGATAGAAAGTTGGTGTGAGGCCACAGTAATTGGTAGGTTGGCTAGATTTCTCAGTGATAGAAATAATACTTTAAAACTAGCAAAGGCCTGGCTGCAGACAAACACCTGTAATCACAGTGTCTCTGGAGGCTGAGGAAGGAGGATCCCAAGTTCAAAGCCAGCCTCTGCAAAAGTGAGGTGCTAAGCAATTCAGCGAGACTCTGTCTCTAAGTAAAATACAAAATAGGGCTGGGGATGTGGCTCAGTGGTCTAGCGTTCCTGAGTTCAATCCCTAGTACCAAAAGATAATTTTAGCTGTTCAAGAAATTCCTTTGTCAGAATGTTGGCAGATAGGAGATAAATCATTTCTGTGCTTATTCCTGAGTATTGCCTCAAGTATAGCAATATAATGAAAATGATAACCAGTTAAAATGATAACCAAAGTGAAATGGGAAAAAAGGCATTTTTAGACACTTCTTCTTTTTATTAATAAAAAAACGCCAAGTGAAAAACAAATATGTATAGCACTTGTCATTAGCAATCAGAAGAACTAAAATTCAGAGGTCAAATATAACATCTGGAATATTAACTTTTATAGTAGCAAGTATAAAAATGTATATACTTCATTACCAAAATTCAAAAACTCCTAACTGAACTCTAAATAGAAAATGCCAAAGGAAGATAAATCACTGTGTATGTCTAGGGCTTGTGAAATATATACTTAATTTCATATAGTCACGTTCCTAAATCAAGAAATGAAGTTCTACGTACAAGTCTACATACAAATAAATGGCCACTACAGCTTATAACAAGCCCTCAATTTCAGTTCATTACATCTACCATATAGTCCTGTGACCATTAGACACCTTATCCATTCTAACTGTGCCTCAGAGCAGTCAGGGTACCACAGTATCCCCTTTTAGAAGCCCAGCTGCAAAAGTGTTGAGACATGCCTTCAGATCTCTGCAGCACACTAACTGGGTGACTTTGGGAAAGTTATTAAATTCCTTTAAGTCTGTTTCCTCACTTAAAATAGAAATAATACTTACTTCATAGGCATTTTGAGAGGATGAATTAGAGTAGACTGTATGCTACAAAAGATAAATTTTACCATTTAAACCATTTTAAAGTTACAGTCCTGTAGTATTAAGTACAGTCACATTGTTGTGCATTAGTTACCAAGGATGTTTTAGAAGTACTCAAGACTAAGGGCCTAGGAACTGCTCAGGGAATGGCTGCTAAAATAATGATAATTAGTCCTATCTCATTTAATCTTGGATTTGTGTAAATCATTAAGCCTTAAAGATAAATCATTATTTCTGCTGAATTTTGTAAAAAAATTCTGGTTTCAATTGTCAAGCTATAAACTATATTTCTAGCTTTCAAATTCTTCATTCAAGTGAGTGACCTAAACATAAAAACTTTAGAAGTCAGCACTTCTAAAGGCCAATTATGGTTCTAAGAATGTTACAGGTATAATTCTTCTAGGAGGTATATATACAGCAACATTCACATTTTACAGCTGAGTGCAAAGAGATTAAGAAATTTACCAAAGTCTCTCAGTTCATAAATGACATGGCCAGGAATGGCATTCAAACAACTGAGTTCTAGAAAATGTGCTCTTTAACCATTCTGCCATCCTGCCTCTGGGTACGTAATACTACCCACAGGAATGATTAGAAAAAAATGCCAGATATTAGGGTTGAATGAGCCTTTGAGATTTTCAGAAGCTTTAATATCCATTCTTTCATTGTCCTAGAGCCCCTCAAGAGCAATTACTCCCACTTTACAGATGGAAAACAGAAAAATTAAGTAATTTGTTCAAGGTCAGCAGAAACTTGTAGGAGAGACCTGGATCTCAGCTTGTCTACGTGTTAGCTGTGTGATTCTTTAACTTCCCTCAGTCAACTGTGAAACAAATACTAATAACATCTCTTTAAGAAGCAAAGAAGTATGTGTAAAGTACATAGCATAGAGTTTAGTATTAAAAGTGCTCAAAAATGTTAATCGTTTGTTTTCCTTATTTGATTACAAGGGTTTTAAGGTAGACTAATTCTACAATTATTAGAATGTGTAAGAGAACTTAGCAGATAGTTTAATATAAAAACCAATATAAAATTTAATCAAATTTCTATACATAATTTAAAAAAAATTAAAAACATTTTTATAATAGTATAAAATTTTAAAATATCTAAAAATAAACTTCACAATGTAAAGGATCTTTCAGGAAAAAATATATTATTGTGAAGCAGTGAAATCTAAAGAAATTAATCAAAAGATTTCGTATTGTAATGGTATTAATTCACCCTATATTGGTTTATAAATTCAATACAATATTTTAAAAATTACCCAAATTGTTGAAAAAAAGTTTTAAAAAAATTGTAATGCAAATAAGTAAATAAACAAATAAATAATTTAAAAATAATACAAAAAATCACAATTCTAAAAAATGTTTTATAGTTCTATTCTACAAAATGTAAAGAATAAGGCTGACTGAGACACTCTGGTAGAAGAACAAAGTAGAAGGATCCAGCTCTATCAGATTTTAAAAGCTGGAAAAACATCTTGTTCACACAGAAATATACTACAACAGTACAGAAAAGAAAAGCCAAGAAACATGTTCACAAATGCTTGATATATCACAGATGGCACAGCAGATCAGTATATAAAGCAATTTTTTTAGGTGGGGGGAAATACTGGGGACTGAACTGAGTTAAATTCCCAGGCCTTTTTTTTTTCCTTTAAACAAGATCCAACTAAATGGCTCACCTTGAACTTACAAATATCCTGCCTCAGCCTTGAAAGTCACTGCACCACCACACCTGGCCAAAGCTGTTCTTTTCAGTAAATGCTGCTAGAGCAACAGGTTATCTGTATGAAGCAAACATAAAATGGACCTCTACTTCCACTAATCAAAAATTGACACTAAGTTGAATAAGATCAAAAAAGCACAAACCATAAACAAAAAGTATTGATAAATTTTAGCATGTTAAAATCTTCATTCAAAGAACAATGTGTTTTTTTTTAAAAAGAAAAAATACAAGATATTTGAAACCCATACAAAACGAAAAAGATGTAAAACAACAAATGCATGGAAAATACCTGTAAATTAATGAGAAAAAACATATATGATCTAATAGAAAATATGCAAAAGACCTGACTGGATACTTCACAAAAAGAAGAAATACAAAAGATTCTCAAAATCATAGTAACCAGAGAAATGCAAATGAAAACCACAATAAGATACCATTCATTAAATAAATACCCTTCAGATTGGCAAAAATAAAAACTCTACAATAGGAAGAGGTGGTGAAGATATAGAGCAACAAAAACTCATACTCTTCATGATGGTACAAATTGGTACAACCACTTTGGAAAACAATTGGTAGCATCTAATACTACTGAATTAGTAGTATTAGACTCAGCAATTTCACTCCTAGATTCATCAACCATTTTAAAAATACAAGTAACCATATACCAGGACACATAAACAAGAATGTTTATACCTACACTTTAACAGTCCAAAGCTCCCAAAATCTTCATCTTCATGACTGAATAAGTAACTGTGGAATACTCATAAAATGGACTTCAATACACCAATACAAATGAACCACAATTCATTTGAGGAATCTCACAAACGTTTAAAAAATGAAGCAAAACTCAAAAGAATGCATGATAAAAACATAAGACCAATAGTGTCAAGTTCAATCTATGAAGGCATACATATGTGGTAGAAGTATAAAGATCAGCAAGGAAACTACCCCAAAGTCAGGAGAATGGATGAGATGAATGTAACTGGAAAAGGACATGGGTGGTGTCAACATTGCTAGTATTCTACTTCTTCCCTGGGTGGAGGTTATATCACTATTTGCTTTATAATTGTTACTGTTCATGTTTAATACACTTTCTGAATGTGTACTTTAAAATAATAATAGGAATACAAGGGATCTTCATTATCAAAATATTTGTTATCCAGCTAGGTGCAATGGCACATGACTGCAATCCTAGAAACTCGGCTGAGGCAGGAGGATGATAAGTTAGAGGCCTGCCTCAGCACATTTGCAAGGTTCTGTCTCAAAATAAAAAAATTAAAGAAATTGGGGTGTGGGTCTGTGTTAAAGCTCCCCTGGGTGCAATTCCCAGTGCTAGAACAATTTTTCTGATCCCAATGCCAGCAATTCTATGGTTGCTTAGGGAGCCAAAGCCATCATGAAAGGACATTTACTAATGTGCTGATCACTAAATGCTAATCACACAAACTTCTCCACTTGATTTACAACAGCAGTTTCTCTTGCTTGTTGTAAAAATCCATAAAACAAATACATTTGCAAATTCATTCCTTCAACAAATATTTACCAAATTCTAAAGCTTGCCAAACACTGTTCTCATGGTACCAGCAAGGTCCAAGATAAGTAAAAGGCCAGAGAGAGAACCTGAGAACTTTCCTTTCCACCCCCATTTGGCCTTGGCCTTCTTACTCTCCTACCAAGTTTCACACACCTAGAACCTGAAAGCAGCAATCCAAGGCACACATCAAGTCATTATGAAAATCATTACCCTAGGGAGGAATCACCCCTTGGATTCACTTGATAAAATCATGATTTCCTGTTTTTAAGTAGACAGAGATCCCCTTATCAAAAACTCTCAGTCAAGGCACTAGTTTTAACAATGGTGATGATTTTTACACTGCCCAAAGTGGGGTTAAAAACTTTCAAGGATTGCTTTGCCTGGGATCCAGAGACCAGAGGCTTACAATATTTTAGAAATTATATACATATATATAGATTTTGTATGTACTGTAGTTTTTCTCAGGTTAAAGTTCATACCTTCATGGATTCTCAAGCTGTTCAAACAAAAAGAACAGCTGTGAATAAGAATAGCTCCCAAGAAGTTGAATAGTCCAGCTTTTGAGTAGTGTAGTCACTGCTAGGTCATCTGAATTGAAACTCAGTCCTATCTATATGACCTCTAGCAATATATTTTAAGCCATTTTCTTTAATTTTCTAAAGTTAAGGGAAACCATTTATTCCTTGTGTAAACATGATCTTATATTGCATCTCAAAATACAAAACAGGACTAAGCAGTTCTTCTCTGGGAGAACAGAGGCAGAGGTTCACTTCTCCCTCACCTTGCTCCCTCTTCACCTTGCCCCCTTCAACCCTGCAGAGACCTAAAGTTCATGACCTATAGTCTTCACTTCTTTACACCCAAGTCTCTGATTCTGAAGGTATATTCTAGAACACTGATTTGTGCCAATAATTACTTAGCCCTTGCTTTCAAAGGAGGATAGAAGCCACAAGCATAAATGAAAGAAGATTTTTCTTTCTCTTAACAACCAAGGGAGTGGGGGGAGGCTTTGTAAGACACAGTGAGAGAAAAACAAAATGCTTTATTCAGATAAATTAAAATGGCTGTCACTGATATGAAATGAAGCTCAAACTGAGTTATAAAAACCTTGAATTTACCCCCTAAACTGAACCAAAATTGCTTATATGTTACCAAAATAGCTCCACTAGAACAAAAGTAGATTTGCATTACTTCATATGAGAATACAAGTTAGAGGTTAGATTTGTATAACAAAAATTACATGCTCTATAAAATCTCTGGATACCCAAATGTGTTCTGGTTTGGGTATGAAAAAAACCAAATCTAGCTGGTGTTGGTAAGCAAGCCAAGGACATGCACAGCAGACAAAAAGCTGTCAATAAAAACTACTAGACAGGCCATTGACCCTATGGGAGTCAAAATTCTCCACTGTGACCAGCATCACCAGCACAGGGGGACAGGGGGTTGGAGGAATTATGTGCAGCAGTGAAAAGAAAGGAAACTGCAGTAGAATGCAAAACAGCCAGCAGCAGGGGAAGGGTGTCCACTCCTCAGCTTTGTTGCCACAGACCCATTCCTGGGTGCCAGGTATGTTGCAGCATCTTGAAGCCAGGCACTCTGTTCCTCTGGGAATTCTACAGGACCTGTTACCTCTCTGAATAATGGAGAGGCTCTTTAATGGGGCCAGGCATATATATATATATATATATATATATATATATATATATATATATATATATATATATATATATATATATATAATAAAAGGGTAAGGAAGCAGTGCTTTGGGAAACTAAAGAAAAAAGCAGTAGGAGCTGCCATGCAGAATATCTAAAGGATTGCAAATGAAAGCCAAACTTAGATCACTACCCAGTCTTTCCCATATCACTATTGAACCTTTCTCAGAGAGCTGAGGATGTGGCAGGTGAGGCTTGAGTATAGGTCAACACAAGGACTAGATTGGGTAAGTGAGAAGCACATACCAATATAAATAATACATTAGTTATTAATATAATTAATAATAACTAATTGGTTTCTGAGGCTTGTAAGCTCATCTTCTTAACTATAACAAAAGAAGTTGAGATAATGACCTATTTCTTCGAGACATAGTAGTTTCTCAGGCAGGATGACAGGGATCACAGGCCTCAGTGCAGAATGGGTGCATGTGGCAATGACCCAGTGATTTCATTCCTAGACATATATTGGGGGAAGAAAACATACCTATAAAACCCTGCACAATAATATTCATAGCAGTATTATTCCTAATAGTACCAATGTGGAAACAATAACTAACATGTTAATGGATAATTAAAATGGGCTGTGTCCATACAATGGAATATTACTCAATGAAGTACTGCTACATGCTACAACATGAACAGACCAGGACGACATTACACTACAAGAAGCATACACAAGGTCACATATTATGATTTTGTTCATAGGAAACATCCCAAACCCAGCATCACACCTAAAAGACACTGCAGTCCCATTAGTAATCACTCTCACTGTCTTCTACTCTCAGTCCCCAGTAACGACTAATCTACCTTTCATCTCTATGGATTTGCCTATTTTGAACAGTTCTTATAAATTATATAAGATGTGACACTTTTGTCTCAGTACAGGAACAAAATAGTGGCTCCATAAATATTTGCTGAACCAGTGGAGAAGCAGTATAAAAAGAATTTATGGTCTAGGAAAAGGTCACACAATTTTAGAGGTATAAGAAACTTTAAATGTCATCTAGTCCAAATATCTAATATTCTAGATGAGGAAATCCAGATCCCCCAAAATCTTGGGGTGACCCCCAGGGATAGTCAGACATAGAGTGACAGAAGTGAGAATTAAAACACAAAAAAGGTTTGATTTACAATGTAGGAGTTTTTGTAGGCTGACTCTCCATAATAAAATTTCCTTTTTCTTTTACTTCATCTAATATGATGCAGTGATCAGTACCTCTTTAGGTGTAGGGCTTGCTTACTTGCTTGTGTCTAAACATGGCTGGGTCTCTTTCTGGTGTTTTAGGATGAACTTGTTTCAAAAAAAAGACTCAAATCATTTCTCAATATGACCAGGCCCCTTTCAAACTCTAGTCTTCTGTTGCTACCATTGTTTCTCCCTTTGAGAAGCTGTTTTGTGGAGATCTCCTACTAAAATACAAGCCCTGCTTAATTTTTTGTGTTTTTTTTTAAACACGAAGGTAATTTTTTAATCAGAGGGAGAAAAGGCCATATTTTAATACAAAACCAGATGTGACAATGCATACCAAAGAACTATAATAGTCTTTAAGATGAAGAAAGTGCAATGACAGAAATCATGATACAGTACACCTCTAAGAAGCCTACAACAGACTAAGAAATAAACACACACACCTCCCCAGTACCCCCACATACATGTATGTACAGGCTGTATGAGCAATGATTTTTAAAACACATTGGAAGAACGGGATGAACATACCCACGTGTGCAAATGTACATGTTTTCCTTAGAAACATAGCATGGTTTTCTTTCATTTTACTAAGCTTACAGAAATTCAATCTAGAACTATTCCATGCCTAACACATGTAAAGGAAAGGGTATAAAGTAAAATTTTGCATTTTCCTGGGAGTTGTTGATTGCATTTTTTTGGAGGGTGTTAAAATCTACATACAAATAGAGGTTGTTATGATGCTTGCCATTTACTTTAATAGATTACCAAAACACTTTATACAGCACCATTTACATTACAGCAAATACGTTATACCGACAATGGTGGCCAGGGGATCAGTGCTTCCAAACTTCTCCAGTACTTACATGTGGAGATCTAAAGAGGACAATATATCCAGAAGATAAGGAATGGTTTGCTCCCCACTGACAAAGTGCTCCCTGACCAAAGAAAAGTCCCTATAGGCAGTATCTTCTGGTCAGCCCCAGTCATTGTCAAGGAGTCCAAACCCTCGAGGCTCTTCACTGGACCTTGCAGTTCTCACTACTCCTGGGCTCAGGTGCAGCACCTGGGCTTGGGGCAGGATGGCCTGGCCTGGCTCTCAGGCCCTCTCTGGGGTTGGCAGCCGAGCTTCTCTCAGGAAGATGGTTGACAGAGATTTTGTGGTGGACTCTTGGAAGGCAGAGCCTGAACCACCATGGCTCTGTTGAGCAACCTTGACCTTTTATGATCTGCTGCCAAGCCCTGCTTAATTTTGAAAGTTCACAAGCTGACATCCCCAGGAAGTATGACTCTAGAGTTCACTCATTCTCAGAGAATAGCTTCTGACATGTATTTTATTCCCTTGTTCTGATGCATTATCTAAAGACTAGAAAGATATTTCACAACTATGGACTTTAGGAACAGAACTCTAAAATGACTTTTGCTTATATATTTGTTAGGATATTGGATCCACAAACATGTGAAACTCCACAGTGTATCCAAATTATACACTCCTGTTTGATGTTTTCTCCTTGACGAAGATTGATGATCTTCTTGAGAATAAAGATTTCTGTGATCCTTTGCGGAAAAAAAAAATTGACTCCAGCCTTACCACTTGAACTCCATCTCAAACACTCTATTTTATAATCATGGCACAATTACTATTTTACCCCTCTAGTTTGTGAATCCAATACAAAGATTAACCAGCTGTTGCTTTTTTTAAATTGAGAAGTAAACCATCTTTCACCCTCCATTCCAAGTGAAGCAAAATCCATAATCTATTAAGTTTGTCTAATGATTTCTTTTTTTAATACTAAGAAATTCCATACATTTTCACCAAAGGTCTAAAACCTTAGGTTTTACAGGAAAATCTCCTATCAACTGAACAATATCCAACAGATAAATTCTGAATTTCAACTAGATGACCTTTTTTTTTTTACATATATGTGATATGAAGGATAGCTTTGCTCAAAGGAAGTGCACATCAGGAAAAGTGGGTTGAAAAGATTCATAAAGCTAGAGGGGAACTGATTTCCTTTACTATAAGTTCAACCCTTTCATTTTAAAGAAGAGGAAAGTGAACTTAGCAAAGGAAGGACAGTCTTCTCAAGGAATAGTTGTAGAACAAGAGGATGTCCCAGGCAGAGAGAAAGGAAGAAAAGGGGGGAAGAAAAGAACCTCACCCTAAAACTCACACCAGGTACAAATATTAATTCAAACTGATCATGGATTGAAATGTAAAACATAAACCCATAAAGAAAAGGAAAGTGAAGCTCAACAAGGGATCTTGATTTGCCAAAGTTCATCCAGTGACTTAGACTTGTCACAGAGTTTGTTTCAATACATTATTATTCACCAGCTTAGCAAATTCCATTTGGCCCTAATAATTCTCTACTCAGGCTCACTCAGAGTAAATGGTTGCCACTCTGTTGACTGGATATTTGTTCATGCTCTTTTGGTCTTGAAAAATCTGATTCATGCTTCTTCAATTACTCATCAGCCTTCAGTAGCCAACTGCCCTGTGCCAGCCATCGTGCAGGGTTAGAAGCTTGAAGTCATGTTTCCCACCTCAAGGGACTCAGGGTTCATGGGGGAGAGAGTGGAGTCTCACGCTAATGAGATTTAAACCCCTTCAGGGGCAACAACCAGCTTTTCCTTCCTTTTTTCCCCAGGTGAGCACAGCCAGTGGAGCGCTGGGCACACCTGGCACATTTTGGTGATTGGCCAGTCTTGAGGTCCAGGACACTGGCTGCCCTGGTCTGTTGGGAGGACTGAAGTCTACAGAGATTAAGGGGCAAACCCTCCATAAGGTGAGAGAGGAGTGCAGGCTGTCCCACGCGACTGGGGGGCCACCTGGCTCATGTCTTGGTCTGCACCAGGCAGGGGATCCCGCCAATGGCAGAGAGAACCTGGCAGGCCAAGGAAGACGCCCAAAGCTCCCCAGGTGCCTCCTCTCTGGGCACAGCCCTTGGCTGCCTGGCGCCTAATGATAGCTGCTGCGGGGTCCTCACCCAGGCCTGTCCCTGCAGCGCCTCCAAACAGAACCTTAAGCTGCTAGTAGGCAGGTTACAGGGATCCCACCACGTTTCTATTTCCTTCTGGGTCTCCTTTCTGGAGTTTGGAATTTTTCCTGGTGGAAAGTCGCGGGGTCACCCACGGCCTCTCCTCTGTTGCACCCTCAGCCCCGTGTTTCTGCTTCTCAGAAAATTTAGTGCCCTTGGGGAAAACTTTAAAATTAAACTTCAAATTTCAGGAAGAAGAAAATTTCAACATGAAGAGCTCTGGACTAACAGGGCCTGCTGAAAGCCACAGCCGAGTCTGTATGGCTCCTGGGCATTTTGCCAACAGTATTGATTGACAGGCGAGGCATTATCCGCCTCTGCCGCTACTTTTGCGTTCTCGCGCTATTTTTGGACTTCCTGCGCTATTTTGAGTTCTCACGAGGATTCCCCTGGGGTTCCCGTTGGTTGGCTAAGTGCAGGAGGAGGGATTTCCCGGGGAGCTATTTCCTGCTGGGGGTTCCTGCAGGATCCTCGTGGCTGGTCGGGAGGATTCCCCAGGAGCCTGTGTGAGGTTTTTCCTGCAGTTAAAAAATAAAGTTTGTTCCTGCTTCAGTGGCTCGTGATTTGTGCCCAGCCAGACTGCGGCAAGGGCCCAACCGCCCTTTCTCTGGAGACAGGGCCTAGGACAGGGGTCAAAGCCTCCCTCTCACCCATTGCCCTGGTTCCTGGGCCTTTTCCAAACCGACCTCTCAGCTCATGAATAATCAGCCCCGCCTTCCTGGGCGTGGCCAAGGCTTCCTCATGAATAATCAGCCAGGCCTTCCTGGGAGGGGCCATGGCTTCCTCATGAATAATCAGCCAGGCCTTCCTCATAAATAATCAGCCCCGCCTTCCTGGGCGGGGTGACACTTCCTCATGAATAATGTATTTTTCTCTCTGAGCTTTCAGGAACCAGAGGCGGAGCTCCATCTCATGAATATGCAAAACAGAGGAGAATGACAGATAACGCTCACCTGCCAGGCGGGGCCCCTCACAGCCTGCTCCAGCTCTCAGTACAGAGCCCTCCAGCAGCCATTGCTGCCTCTCTCCCGCCTTTCTGAGGGCTCAGTCGCGCTTCTGGCTGGTGGGCCCCCACCAAGCTTGTGCCTCCTCGGGAAGCTGGATTCTCAGGCTGCCAAGCCTGGGTGACCGGTAGGTCAATGACAGCCTCCTGGGGCTTTCCAAGGTGGAGCTGCCCTCTGAGGTGAGGCGCCAGCTGGGTGGGTGAGGTCTCGAGGGACCTTGAGCCTCCTAGGAAGGGCCGCTGGGCTGGGGTCCCAGACACACCCGAGGTCAGCGCAGTGCTGCATGGGCCAGGGCTAACTAGACTCTGGAGGGACCTGGGGTCCAAGAGAAGGACAGGTTAGGGATCCAAAGGGCAGAGCTCCTCAGTCTTCCAGTGCATCTCCCACCTCTTCCCCACGAGTGACCCTCCATGTATAGTTATGAAAATGGGACAAACTGTACATTGAGTCCCCTTACCCTGCCCTGGAGCTGTGCCCCTTCTGCAGAGGTCGCCCCTGGCTGCAGCAAGACCAGGGAAATCAAGAGGAAGGGGATTACTGTATGTTTTCTAAATTTACATGTAAGATCACCTCTGCAATCATATAGGGCAAGATGGTATTTTTTAAAAAATGGTGTCCGAATAACACAAGCATGGAGAATAATAAACTCTTATCCTTTATCCAAGCTATACACAAAAATTTGTGTATTTAGATTTATTCTATATCTATATTCAAAATCGAAAAGAATTTTTTTTTTCTGATATTGGATTGTTGTAGGTAAGGATTGTTTATATTGCACGATGCGATGCATTAAACCAAAACAGAAAATTGATAAATCAGGCCTGATTAAAATCATAAACATTTCATTATCAAAAGATATATTTTTTTTAATTTCATGGAAATTTTATTCATCATCAAGATTTCCTTCACATTCATTCTGCTGAACAAGATCTTTCCTACTCGTCCTACTTCAACTCAAATCATCAGTTTTAGGCACAAAGGTTTTGTTTTCTAAGTCAAATTTTAACTACTTGAGGTTACTGCCACAGCAAGAAGATTTTGTTGAAAGTTGTGATGAACAGTTTTCACCATGTTAGTACAAATTAATATCCTTTCCTTAAATAAAGTTGGTCAGACAATTTTGGATTTAAAATTGGTTCCCATCATAAAACAACAGTGAGACACTGTACATCTTCAAGTCCAACACTAGGAAGTCCAATGCCATCTGGCCTTTGCCTGGATTCCATCACCACAGGCTCCACAGGGCCACAGGGACTACGGGTGTTGAGCTCTCTTTGGTACATTGCACGCAGCCATACTTACCATTTCTGTCACCACAGTGTCATTTTTGTTCGTAGAGATGCCAAGCAGCTTTATAATGGCCTAGACTTAAGGCTGCTAATAGTTGTTTTTCATCTTATGCACAATGAACTGTGACACAATAATCATGATAATAACAACTATTCAGTAAAAATAAGACAAACCCCATATTTTACTACATTTTGATTATCATACAAAAATATGCATTTTTCTATTTTAAAACAGTGTTAATAGTACCAAATGTTTTTTAAACTTATAAATTCACACACACACACACATAAAAATCTAAAGGAGTTGAAATAAATGTGTGAGGAAAGAAAATTATACAGCAATAGGTGTTCAATTCAAAAACTAAATTTAGAACAATTTATAATAATAAAAAAGCAGCTTAGTGAAGAAGGGGGAATTATTAAAATTTCAATAGCAGAAAATACTATGGTGTCTTAAAGGGGTTGGGGCTGGTTTCTAATCAAGGATTATAAAATCTTTAGTGAAAATAATGTTATTTGTACATACTGAAAATAGCTCTTGTTTTCTACGCAAAAAGTTGGCTTTAAAAACATTGCATTTATCCACAAAATGATAAATTTCCTAAGACACTTTTAAGAAAAAACTATTTTTAAAAGGCATACAATTAAAGTAGAAATAGCTGTTTAGTACACATATAGGTAAAACTATCCTGAAAAAAAACTTGTTTGGGGAAAGGAAATAAGCTAACTAGATACTTTACTATAATTTTTTTTTTCAAAATTCTTAAGATGGCAGTTTAAGGAACTTTAACATAGTCAGATTTGAATACATGTATCTTTTAAGCAAATGGGGGTTTGTTGGGGGGAATGGCACTAAATGCCACTACCAGTAGCACCATTTTAAGGAGCTTAAGCTTGGACCTTGGCTAGGTTCTTGTAGTTTGAAAACGGGAATTTCAGATCAGGAATATACCTTTTTAAATTTATTGGTCTCCTCTTAATATTGCTGTCAAAAGTCAGGAAAGCATGTGAGGGAGTTCTTTGTATTAGAACAGCAGTATTTTGAGAGAAGTACACTTTTATTTCTCCTGCTCTTTATTTGTAAGCATTAAGAACTTTATGAGAAGCACTTCTGTGCAGGTGCCCTGACTTGTGACTTCACTAGTTATTTCCATGGTGTGTGCCTGCCAGCAACACTTCACCAGGCTGGGAATGCTGACAGGGAAGCCAGGATGCCTCCAAGCAGGCCTTGGGGTCTATGCAGATAGTACTCTACTGTCTAGGAACCAGTCTGCCAGAGCTAGGGCTGGATGGCCTGACAAACTTCTCAGGATTAGAACTCAGGCTGCTGTGTCCTCAGTGATTTTAAACTTATAAATTTATAGAAATTTGCTTTGGGAACTCCTGGCTACTGTTATGAAGCTTAGTATGAAAAACCTATTTTCAGTATTTTAACCTTCTAATTTTAAAAAGTGAAATTAGATTTCCTGTGTTATTCATATCTTAATGTCAAAGGCACTTCTTTTATTATCTACGGTGAATACTTGAAAGTTACAGTACACACTGTTTTAAAGTTAGTCCTGTGGATTTAAAAGCAAGTTCATGATTTCAAGACACAGTAATCTAAGTACCCAAACAAAGTGATCTAAAATAATAAATTTGTTCTCAAAATAATGAATGAATTGAGCTCAATTTGAGAAACAGAAAGTGACCAGAAAAAATACAGGAATACCTACTGAAGTCTTTTGGGGGTTTTCCTAGAGATTCCTGGAAGTTTACTAAATACTAATTTCTTAACTTTCCTGATGTCTACTTCTTTAGGTTGGTAATCCAACCAAGTATCTAGTAAGCTTTAGTAGGGGATACAAAGAATGAATGCAGACAAAATAAATATGGTAGAGAAAACCTGATTGGTTTGATCATAGTTAAAAGAATGGAGAACGTTGTCTGCACATCACCTAAAATAAGCCAGAACTCTAATGCTAGAGAACATAAAAAACAAAAATTACATTTCTCTTAAAGCCACGATAAAGAGAGAGTGATTCAACATATTTTTAAAATATTAGTGCAAATTTCATCTATTATTCTTATATATAAAATTATCAGTTTTAAATGCCTAGGTTAACAATTTTGATTCAGAGGGAAAAATTTATAGAGCTTCCCTTCAAATGTTCAGAAAATACTACATTTTAGTCTTCATTTGCAAGTGTCTCAGTAGATAACCATATTTTGGCCCCACTTAAAAATTTGCTTAATGGCATTCCTGAAATACTTCGTCTGCACAGATTTCCTACAGGAGAAAATGGAAAGGAAGAGGAGAGAAACTCTGGTGTCCCAGAGGTATCATGAGGGCCACTGGCTCTGATATACATCCTGCTGTGGTCCAGCTCTGCATAGCAGGCTTCTAACGGGCGCCGCAGCATCCTACTGAGCACATCAACTTCATCAGCCAGAAGGGAGAGCTTGTGAAAGGCGGTGATGGAGCCCCCAAAGTTGATCTGAGCCTCGGGGATCCAGCAGAAGTAGCATAGTTTCCACACAGTTTTATGTGTGTTCCAGAGAGATGCAGCAGTATAACCCCGTGCAGGTCGGCTGATTTAGAAAACCATTCTCTAAAATACTGCTCCATATCACTGTTCTGGCCGTCGGTGTGCTGAAGTGGATCTGGCTTTAGTTTTAATATTAATGAATTTCTCCTGGGCAGTAATTCTTGGTCACTGATGATTCCATTCTTTATGGAAGATGGCATTCCTCTTAGTGTGGAGCTGTAGCTTTTCTTCGTTCGCTTAAAAACTTCATTGAGCCATTCTGTATGCAAGGTGTGCTCTTTCCAATGTAGAAGGGGTTGTGGAAAAGCATCCGATCCTTTGCTGTGAACTGAAGAGACCAGCCCCAAAATGAGGGGAATTTTAAGCCATTTTCATCACCCAATTGGATATTTTTGCTTATAGCAAATTCTGTGCTTTGCTTCACCCGTTGGTGAGGAGAGTTGAATAGGAAGGTGCTAAACAGTGAAATCCGGGTACTGTCACAAAGCACTGCTAAGTAAGTCTCAGAAAACTCAAAGGCTGCCGGGTATTGTTCTAACAGTTGCCATGTTGCATCCAAGAAGAGCAAAAATAAGGGAGACTCTTTTTCTGATCTCTTCAAATGGTTGCATCTGTCTAGGAACTGAAATCCTGAAATCCTGACCCATTCCTTCTGTATCAGACTCTGAAATCCAGTATTTGTCCTAAAATATGGATCCAGCATCACTTGCACAAGAGAAGCTATAAGACAGCTTAAGTCTCTTCCCTCTTCCTCTTGTAGTATTATGGAGAGATGTTTGCTTTCTAGCATGTACACAAGTTCTGCTGAATGTTTAAGAAAAGCCCTGACATATTCTAACCACCAAGTATTTTCTAGTGAGGACAGCCATTTCTCTTCAGTTTCTTTGAAAGGCTCATTAACACATAGTTGCTTAAGTTTTACAAATGCCGCCTGTATTTCTTGAATATTAGGCAAGATCTTACCCAAATCTGATTTGTAAACATCACTTCTTTGTGGATGACTTTTAGTTATTGCATTACAAATCCTCTGGTCAATTTTCCTCTGCTGCAACACATCTTTGATAAGGGCCATTCGCACAAGAGCACTGCCATTTGAGTGGCTCCAACACCAGAGTGGCATCCTTCTTCCAACAAAAGAATGGGAAAAGATTTTCAGATCTTGGTCTGCTAAAGAACTTGGCACTACAAAGTATTCTGGAAGGCAAGTTAGATATCATGTAACCCTCATTAATAGAACAAAGTCTCCACCCAGAAGCACCAGTCCTCTTGATCTCTCTGTCCCAATCTGAGTAAGTTTCAAATAGTGGAGTTCTCTGGCCACTAGCTCCATTCCCTCCTCCTCCTCCACATCCTGAGGGTATTCCATTAATTTTGTTAGCTGAATTGTGGTATTTTTTCCCAACATATTCAAATGCAAAGAGTAGCTGGAGGTCTGTTGGCTGGGAATAATGAGCTATTGCAAGGCATACCTTTTTGGCCCTTTCAGGACCTGATTCATCAAAGTGAAATCTGACAATTCTGAAATCTTTACAATAAATAATTAACTCCGCTGGATTAAATTTCAATTTCTGGTTGGGGCCTAGTACTTTCTGCTTCCTCTTATGGTCATTTACTGTGACAATTTGTTCAATACATGTTAAAGGGACATCATGTTCTCCAAGAAGAAGGTTTCTGTAATAGAATTTCTGTAATGGCATTGGGTCATCCGTAATAAAGGCGATTTTGAAGTTACTGCACACCAGCTTTCCCCACAAATCATACTGACTTGTGTCTGTTGCAATGCATTTTCTCACAAAATTTACTTCATTTACAACAATTTCTCCTGGCAAAAGAACTGGCTCCAGTTTTTTAATCTTCGGTTCCGAATTGATCTTATCATCAGCCTGGGGCGGCGGCAGGAAGTAAGACCTGAAGGTGGGTCTGGGCGGCATGGTGCCGCTGTCTTTTCACCCCGGCCCAGTCGCGGGCCAGCCTCAGCTTGGAAGCCTCTGAACTCCTCTGGCCTGAGAGCTCCCGGAGCGGCCGCCCAGGCCCAGTTTGCTGCCTGCCCCGCCGGGTGGACAGTAGGGCCCAAAAGATATCTTTAAGGCTGTAAATACATCAGCTATCAACTAATACAGAATCTGTACAGAGAATATACAAAGGAACCCTACAAATCAATAAGCAAAAGACATTTCAATGTTAAAATGAGCAAAACACTTGAGCTAGCATTTCACAAAAGACATTCTATAACAATCAACATAGATCCTAAGAGGTGCTCAGAATATGACCCAAGAAATGCAGATTAAAACCACAAACAGATGCTCAGCAAAATGGTTAATCAATTTCAATGGTCAATCAGGATTGCTGAGGATATGCAGTCACTGGAACTCTCATGCATGCAATTTGTTAGTTCCTTGTGAAACCAAACATACACCTATTCTAGGACTCAGGACTATACCACATGCTCAAGAGAGATTAGTTCCCTGCCAATGAATGACTTTTACAAGAACATTCCTGGCAGCATTATTCCTGAGAGCCAAAAGTTGGACAAAATACAAACATCCACCAACAGAAAACAAAACATTTTTTATATAATCGTACAATGGACCATGTCAAAAATAATAAAAATATAAACTACTAGTACACAGAACACCACAGCTAAGTCTCCTAAACATTATGCTGAGAGGAAAAGCTATACATAGGGCTGGGTGTGGCTCACTATTGGAGCACATGCTTTGCATGCACAAGGCCCTGGCTGCAATCCCCGGGAAATGCACACACACACACACACACAAACTCACACACACACATGCACAGCACACAGGAAGCAGGTGGAGCCAGTGGGGAGGCCCTATGCTTTAGGTCCTGCACCATGACCCCACATGGCCCATCATGGTGGTAACTCCCGCTGAAGGGACCCAGATCCAAGAGAAGGGAAGCTAAAAGCCTATGGCCCAAGGCCTAGGCCACAGTAGCACAGCACCCACCTGGCCTCCTGAGTAGGCGTGGCCTTGAAGAATCTGCCCCATGATAGCACATGACAAGTGCCACTCAGAAAAGGCTCTGGGGCAAGGAAGGATGCAGAGAATGGGGCTCTGCTACTGCCACCGCAATGCCAAAGGCACAGGCAGAAGTTCCTGGGTCACTACCCGGACCTTTCCAGGACCAGTCCTGGACCTTTCCAGGCAGCAGGGAGGGGCCTAGAAGAAGAGGTCAGCCAAGGTGGAACAGGAGGGGAAGGTAGCAAGCAAGCAGGAGGGGGACAATGACTCAGAGAAAGAGAGTGAGGTTGAGGAAGAGAGTGAGGGCAAGAACAACCAAGAGCGTGAGGAGGGCCCTGAGAAGGAAATGAAGATGCACAAGAAAAGGAGGCAGAGGAAGACAACCAAGGAGAGTCTGAGGAGGGAGGAGATGCCACCAAGGCAGAAAGCCAATTTCACCCAGAAATAGAATAGGAAGCAGAGAGTGGCCCAGAGGAAGTGTCCAGACCAGGAGCTTGATTTGAGCGCTAATTGCAAGAAAGATAGGCAGCTCATCTGTTTGCTGTGTCTGAAAGAAAAGTGACCACAACACTCAGAGCAACCAAGAGATCTTTATTGTAGCAGTGCAACAGAGGAGAAGAGGGGGGGGAGAGAGCACGTGCCAAAGGAGACAGAGAGAGCAAGAGAGAAGAGAGAGAGGGGCCTGGCAGGAGGGAGTTTTTATAGTCCAAATCTAATGGGGTCTCTGGGTCTGCAAGCTGCCTTGTTGGCACACAAGGGGGTTAAGTGCTCCGTCTTGAGCAGGGGGTTGAGTGTTCAGCTTTGAGCAGGGGGGCGAAGCACTCAGCCTTGAGTGGGGGCTTGGGCATTTGGGCTTGAAGCAAACAGATGATAAAGAACCAGAAAGAGGGTTTGAGTGGCCAGGCCATCCTGCACCTAACTTTGTTTGGCAAGCCCTGCAGACAGCTTACTCAGCCTGTCCTGCACCTAACAGTGTCCAGTCATTGAGGATCACCAGGGCCACCAGCTCTACACTCTAGATTAAGCCTTCAAAGAACTAAGAGTAAGTATTGGGCATTGAGAGCACAGGCCTAGGGGTCAGGACAGCTGAGTTTCAATTCAGATGACCTAGCAGTGACTACACTACTCAAAAGCTGGACTATTCAACTTCTTGGGAGCTATTCTTATTCACAGCTGTTCTTTTTGTTTGAACAGCTTGAGAATCCATGAAGGTATGAACTTTAACCTGAGAAAAACTACAGTACATACAAAATCTATATATATGTATATAATTTCTAAAATATTGTAAGCCTCTGGTCTCTGGATCCCAGGCAAAGCAATCCTTGAAAGTTTTTAACCCCACTTTGGGCAGTGTAAAAATCATCACCATTGTTAAAACTAGTGCCTTGACTGAGAGTTTTTGATAAGGGGATCTCTGTCTACTTAAAAACAGGAAATCATGATTTTATCAAGTGAATCCAAGGGGTGATTCCTCCCTAGGGTAATGATTTTCATAATGACTTGATGTGTGCCTTGGATTGCTGCTTTCAGGTTCTAGGTGTGTGAAACTTGGTAGGAGAGTAAGAAGGCCAAGGCCAAATGGGGGTGGAAAGGAAAGTTCTCAGGTTCTCTCTCTGGCCTTTTACTTATCTTGGACCTTGCTGGTACCATGAGAACAGTGTTTGGCAAGCTTTAGAATTTGGTAAATATTTGTTGAAGGAATGAATTTGCAAATGTATTTGTTTTATGGATTTTTACAACAAGCAAGAGAAACTGCTGTTGTAAATCAAGTGGAGAAGTTTGTGTGATTAGCATTTAGTGATCAGCACATTAGTAAATGTCCTTTCATGATGGCTTTGGCTCCCTAAGCAACCATAGAATTGCTGGCATTGGGATCAGAAAAATTGTTCTAGCACTGGGAATTGCACCCAGGGGAGCTTTAACACAGACCCACACCCCAATTTCTTTAATTTTTTTATTTTGAGACAGAACCTTGCAAATGTGCTGAGGCAGGCCTCTAACTTGTCATCCTCCTGCCTCAGCCGAGTTTCTAGGATTGCAGTCATGTGCCATTGCACCTAGCTGGATAACAAATATTTTGATAATGAAGATCCCTTGTATTCCTATTATTATTTTAAAGTACACATTCAGAAAGTGTATTAAACATGAACAGTAACAATTATAAAGCAAATAGTGATATAACCTCCACCCAGGGAAGAAGTAGAATACTAGCAATGTTGACACCACCCATGTCCTTTTCCAGTTACATTCATCTCATCCATTCTCCTGACTTTGGGGTAGTTTCCTTGCTGATCTTTATACTTCTACCACATATGTATGCCTTCATAGATTGAACTTGACACTATTGGTCTTATGTTTTTATCATGCATTCTTTTGAGTTTTGCTTCATTTTTTAAACGTTTGTGAGATTCCTCAAATGAATTGTGGTTCATTTGTATTGGTGTATTGAAGTCCATTTTATGAGTATTCCACAGTTACTTATTCAGTCATGAAGATGAAGATTTTGGGAGCTTTGGACTGTTAAAGTGTAGGTATAAACATTCTTGTTTATGTGTCCTGGTATATGGTTACTTGTATTTTTAAAATGGTTGATGAATCTAGGAGTGAAATTGCTGAGTCTAATACTACTAATTCAGTAGTATTAGATGCTACCAATTGTTTTCCAAAGTGGTTGTACCAATTTGTACCATCATGAAGAGTATGAGTTTTTGTTGCTCTATATCTTCACCACCTCTTCCTATTGTAGAGTTTTTATTTTTGCCAATCTGAAGGGTATTTATTTAATGAATGGTATCTTATTGTGGTTTTCATTTGCATTTCTCTGGTTACTATGATTTTGAGAATCTTTTGTATTTCTTCTTTTTGTGAAGTATCCAGTCAGGTCTTTTGCATATTTTCTATTAGATCATATATGTTTTTTCTCATTAATTTACAGGTATTTTCCATGCATTTGTTGTTTTACATCTTTTTCGTTTTGTATGGGTTTCAAATATCTTGTATTTTTTCTTTTTAAAAAAAAAACACATTGTTCTTTGAATGAAGATTTTAACATGCTAAAATTTATCAATACTTTTTGTTTATGGTTTGTGCTTTTTTGATCTTATTCAACTTAGTGTCAATTTTTGATTAGTGGAAGTAGAGGTCCATTTTATGTTTGCTTCATACAGATAACCTGTTGCTCTAGCAGCATTTACTGAAAAGAACAGCTTTGGCCAGGTGTGGTGGTGCAGTGACTTTCAAGGCTGAGGCAGGATATTTGTAAGTTCAAGGTGAGCCATTTAGTTGGATCTTGTTTAAAGGAAAAAAAAAAGGCCTGGGAATTTAACTCAGTTCAGTCCCCAGTATTTCCCCCCACCTAAAAAAATTGCTTTATATACTGATCTGCTGTGCCATCTGTGATATATCAAGCATTTGTGAACATGTTTCTTGGCTTTTCTTTTCTGTACTGTTGTAGTATATTTCTGTGTGAACAAGATGTTTTTCCAGCTTTTAAAATCTGATAGAGCTGGATCCTTCTACTTTGTTCTTCTACCAGAGTGTCTCAGTCAGCCTTATTCTTTACATTTTGTAGAATAGAACTATAAAACATTTTTTAGAATTGTGATTTTTTGTATTATTTTTAAATTATTTATTTGTTTATTTACTTATTTGCATTACAATTTTTTTAAAACTTTTTTTCAACAATTTGGGTAATTTTTAAAATATTGTATTGAATTTATAAACCAATATAGGGTGAATTAATACCATTACAATACGAAATCTTTTGATTAATTTCTTTAGATTTCACTGCTTCACAATAATATATTTTTTCCTGAAAGATCCTTTACATTGTGAAGTTTATTTTTAGATATTTTAAAATTTTATACTATTATAAAAATGTTTTTAATTTTTTTTAAATTATGTATAGAAATTTGATTAAATTTTATATTGGTTTTTATATTAAACTATCTGCTAAGTTCTCTTACACATTCTAATAATTGTAGAATTAGTCTACCTTAAAACCCTTGTAATCAAATAAGGAAAACAAACGATTAACATTTTTGAGCACTTTTAATACTAAACTCTATGCTATGTACTTTACACATACTTCTTTGCTTCTTAAAGAGATGTTATTAGTATTTGTTTCACAGTTGACTGAGGGAAGTTAAAGAATCACACAGCTAACACGTAGACAAGCTGAGATCCAGGTCTCTCCTACAAGTTTCTGCTGACCTTGAACAAATTACTTAATTTTTCTGTTTTCCATCTGTAAAGTGGGAGTAATTGCTCTTGAGGGGCTCTAGGACAATGAAAGAATGGATATTAAAGCTTCTGAAAATCTCAAAGGCTCATTCAACCCTAATATCTGGCATTTTTTTCTAATCATTCCTGTGGGTAGTATTACGTACCCAGAGGCAGGATGGCAGAATGGTTAAAGAGCACATTTTCTAGAACTCAGTTGTTTGAATGCCATTCCTGGCCATGTCATTTATGAACTGAGAGACTTTGGTAAATTTCTTAATCTCTTTGCACTCAGCTGTAAAATGTGAATGTTGCTGTATATATACCTCCTAGAAGAATTATACCTGTAACATTCTTAGAACCATAATTGGCCTTTAGAAGTGCTGACTTCTAAAGTTTTTATGTTTAGGTCACTCACTTGAATGAAGAATTTGAAAGCTAGAAATATAGTTTATAGCTTGACAATTGAAACCAGAATTTTTTTACAAAATTCAGCAGAAATAATGATTTATCTTTAAGGCTTAATGATTTACACAAATCCAAGATTAAATGAGATAGGACTAATTATCATTATTTTAGCAGCCATTCCCTGAGCAGTTCCTAGGCCCTTAGTCTTGAGTACTTCTAAAACATCCTTGGTAACTAATGCACAACAATGTGACTGTACTTAATACTACAGGACTGTAACTTTAAAATGGTTTAAATGGTAAAATTTATCTTTTGTAGCATACAGTCTACTCTAATTCATCCTCTCAAAATGCCTATGAAGTAAGTATTATTTCTATTTTAAGTGAGGAAACAGACTTAAAGGAATTTAATAACTTTCCCAAAGTCACCCAGTTAGTGTGCTGCAGAGATCTGAAGGCATGTCTCAACACTTTTGCAGCTGGGCTTCTAAAAGGGGATACTGTGGTACCCTGACTGCTCTGAGGCACAGTTAGAATGGATAAGGTGTCTAATGGTCACAGGACTATATGGTAGATGTAATGAACTGAAATTGAGGGCTTGTTATAAGCTGTAGTGGCCATTTATTTGTATGTAGACTTGTACGTAGAACTTCATTTCTTGATTTAGGAACGTGACTATATGAAATTAAGTATATATTTCACAAGCCCTAGACATACACAGTGATTTATCTTCCTTTGGCATTTTCTATTTAGAGTTCAGTTAGGAGTTTTTGAATTTTGGTAATGAAGTATATACATTTTTATACTTGCTACTATAAAAGTTAATATTCCAGATGTTATATTTGACCTCTGAATTTTAGTTCTTCTGATTGCTAATGACAAGTGCTATACATATTTGTTTTTCACTTGGCGTTTTTTTATTAATAAAAAGAAGAAGTGTCTAAAAATGCCTTTTTTCCCATTTCACTTTGGTTATCATTTTAACTGGTTATCATTTTCATTATATTGCTATACTTGAGGCAATACTCAGGAATAAGCACAGAAATGATTTATCTCCTATCTGCCAACATTCTGACAAAGGAATTTCTTGAACAGCTAAAATTATCTTTTGGTACTAGGGATTGAACTCAGGAACGCTAGACCACTGAGCCACATCCCCAGCCCTATTTTGTATTTTACTTAGAGACAGAGTCTCGCTGAATTGCTTAGCACCTCACTTTTGCAGAGGCTGGCTTTGAACTTGGGATCCTCCTTCCTCAGCCTCCAGAGACACTGTGATTACAGGTGTTTGTCTGCAGCCAGGCCTTTGCTAGTTTTAAAGTATTATTTCTATCACTGAGAAATCTAGCCAACCTACCAATTACTGTGGCCTCACACCAACTTTCTATCTCCATCCCAACCTGCATCTTCATCAGTGCCAATGTCTCCCATGGCTCCCCACTACCCTCTGTCCTCAGCTGTCATGCCTGCTAGCCTGTGCCTCCATGTTCCTCAGCTTCCAGCCCCATCATTCCACATTGTTATTCATTCAGCTGACTGATCTGTATCTCCATAACTCACCTCTCACTCTGCTGTGTCCTTAGTCATCACCCAGTGATCCACTCCCTGCATAACTCCCAAGGCCCCTCATTTCTTACATTCTAGATCCCTGGGCCCTCTGACCTGTGCCTGTGTACAGCTCTTGATCCTCCCCATTGCCGCCTCTCCAAGCCACCACTGTCACTACTATGAACAACTAGGGGAAGGAGAGGAAGTTGTTACTATCATTCTCACATGAGTGCACAGTACAGGTTACCAGAGGCTCGATTGTGATCATGCCATCTCTCTGGCCATGAATTGAATGTGTACTTATTTTTTCTTGTATTTTAAAATTTTCTCAGTTGTCATTGCTAATGTGAAAAATAGCAATAAAATGCACATAAACCAAATGTCTTTCATATCCTCAATAATTTTAGGAATATATAAAAGATTCATGAGATCAGAAAGTTTGAGAGTCACTGTTCCAGATGTACAAGAAAAAGACAAATAAATAAATAAATAAAAATTTGGGCCAAAGACAGGCAAGTCCTTTTTTAAAAAAATGTCTACAGATAGGGGATTCCAACATGGCGGCGGGCGTGGAGAGATCAAGTCTCTGACCTCTTCAGCTGTGCAGGCATAGGGAGTCGTAAACAGCCTAATTCTGTTTGCTCAGGATCACTAGGCAATGCTGAGCTGACGTGAATCTGGAACAAGCAATCTGGGCCACTCAGAACACACACTGAACCTGGATCGGCTGAATTCAAGCTCCCGTTCGCCTGCTTCCCGCAGACAAACAGCTGTGACTCAGCACTAATCCATCCGGCTGAAACAACCGGTCAGCCCTTCTGATCCTACGGAGGTAAATGCCAACCGAACCTTCATAAGTAGTGGCCACAGGTTTGAAACGGGGCTTGGGAGAGACAGTAAGGACCCACCCATTGCATTGGTCACCCGGCAAAGGGAAACGAAATGTCGCCATTTGCAAGAGATACCACCATGGCAGACAACTGACATCATCAGACTGCGGTGGAGGAGATAACTTCATTGAAACCTGCGGCTTCAGGTGTGTAATTCCCTAGCCTTCCCTCTCCACACATCGGGGAAACCTTAAGGGCCCCTCCCAGCTCTCCCGTGAGCACGGTAGCCAGACCGAGGGAATTAGAGGTGGCGCGGGACCCGTGGCGCGGGACTACCGCTCCCACCAGTGCTGACAGCTGAGGTCTCTAGCACCAGCTACCGGGGGTGTGGCTACCGGAGGGGCAGTAAAATTCGCTGAGGATTCTCAGCCCCAAGCTCTACAAACCTAGGGTCTGAGGGAATGGCAAACTGGAAGAGTGTGCCCAGTCATTCATGACAACAGGGCTCCCGGGAGCAGCAGACCTGGTGTATACCCAGTATTGGGGTGAGCGGCACCTGTGAGAGGGGCCTGGCTAGAGGAAAAGTGGGGAAGTGACTAGCCACAAGAGGACGCCCTAGGCACCCAGGATTGGAGACTCGCCCAGTCTGGGAGGAGGAGCTGCTGCACAGTGATTGGTTTCCGCGTATTGATAAGAGAAACTTGGCCTGGTGGTCACAGCGCCACCTACTGGAAGAGAAGTTAATCAAACTCTAAGACTGCATTTATTAGTTTTGTTGTTGTTGTTGTTGTTTTATTGTTGTTGTTGTTGTTTTTAATTTTGATGTGGGGTTTACTTTCATTTTCATTTTTCTTTATTGTTTTTTTAATTTTTTTTTACAATTTTTTTAAAATTTTTTTTCTTCCAATTTTAATTTTTTTTTATTATTTAAAAAAAATTTTTTCCTTTTTTATTTCCTATTTTTTTCTTCTTTTGTCTTTTCATTTCTTTTCAATTATCTTATCCCCCCTTCCTTGAATACTACCTGCTTACTCTCATTCTCTTTAGTGACTTTTCCCCTTCCCCTCTAATACCTTTCCTCCCAAGCATCAAATAAATTTATAGGAGTAAACAGTAACTCAGCAGTCAAACAGAACAAAAAGTAACATGAGCAGCTTCAAAAAGCAAGGAAGAAAAGGAGTACAAACAATGCAGGACAGCCTAAATATTCAGGAGGACCTAGAGTCATCAGAAAAAATGGTCATATAAAGAACTCAAGGAACACCTTAGACAGATGGAATGGAACCTTAAAGAGGATACGAGACAGCAAATTCAAGCAGCGAAAAAACACATTGAGAATGTATTACACAAACAGATAAAAGAAGAAGTTAAGCACCTTTGTCAGGAGATAGAGATTATAAAAAAGAATCAAACCATAATCTTAGAAATGAAGGAAACTATAAACCAAATTAAAAACTCAATTGAGAGTATCACTAACAGAGTGGAACAAGTAGAAGCCAGAACGTCAGATAATGAAGACAAATTATTTCATCTTGAAAAGAGTCTAGCCAACTCAGAAAGGCTGGTAAAAAATCACGAGAAAAACATCCAAGAGTTATGGGATAACATAAAAAAGCCAAACTTACGAGTCATCGGGATAGAAGAAGGTACACATATTCAAACCAAGGGAATGAGTAACCTGCTGAATGAAATAATTACAGAAAACTTTCCAGAAATAAAAAAGGAAACAGATATACAAATTGAAGATGCATAAAGGACACCGAGCACACAAAATCACAGTAGACCAAAGCCAAGACACATTTTTATGAAGATATCCAATATACAGAACAAAGAGAAAATATTAAAAGCTACAAGAGAAAGGAGACAGATTACATTCAGGGGTAAACTGATAAGGTTAACAACTGATTTTTCATCACAGACACTGAAAGCAAGAAGGTCATGGAACAATGTATTTCGAACACTGAAAGACAATGGATGCCAACCAAGAATTCTGTATCCAGCAAAATTAAGCTTCAGGTATGACAACGAAATAAAAATCTTTCATGATAAACAAAAGTTAAAAGAATTTGCAGCCAGAAAACCAGCATTGCAACGCATTTTGAGCAAAACACTACACGAGGAAGAAATGAAAAACAATAACCAAAACCATCAGAGGGAAGTGCCTCGGTAAAGACAGAGGGCGAGGGGAAAAATAATAATGGAGAAACAAACTAAATTTTTTTTAAAAAAAGGATAAATAATCAAACATGAATGGAAGTACAAACCATATATCAATAGTAATCCTGAATGTTAATGGCTTAAACTCTCCAATAAAGCGACATAGGCTGATATCATGGATTAAAAAAACAAATCCAACAATATGCTGCCTCCAGGAGACACATCTGATTGGAAAAGACATACACAGGCTGAAGGTGAAAGGATGGGAAAAAATATACCACGCACACGGTCCTCGTAAGCAAGCAGGGGGGGCCATCCTCTTATCGAATAAAATCGACTTTAAGACTAAGTTAATCAAAAGGGATAAAGAAGGACATTATATACTGTTAAAAGGAACCATTCACCAATAAGACATAACAATTATCAATATTTATGCACCAAATAATGGTGCTGCGACATTCATAAAACAAATTCTCCTCAAGTTCAAGAATCAAATAGATCACAACACAATAATTATGGGTGACTTCAACACACCTCTCTCACCATTGGACAGATCCTCCAAACAAAAGTTGAATAAAGAAACTATAGAACTCAATACCACAATCAATAACCTAGACTTAACTAACATATATAGAATATATCAACCATCATCAAATGGATATACTTTTTTCTCAGCAGCACATGGATCCTTCTCAAAAATAGACCATATATTATGCCACAGGGCAACCCTCAGTAAATATAAAGGGGTGGAGATAATACCATGCATTTTATCTGATCATAATGGAATGAAACTGGAAATCAATGATAAAAGAAGGAAGAAAAAATCCTACATCACATGGAAAATGAACAATATGTTACTGAATGATCAATGGGTTACAGAAGACATAAAGGAGGAAATAAAAAAATTCTTAGAGATAAATGAAAATACAGACACAACATATCGGAATCTATGGGACACAATGAAAGCAGTTTTAAGCAGAAAATTCATCGCTTGGTGGTCATTCCTCAAAAAAAGAAAAAACCAACAAATCAATGAGCTCACACTTCATCTCAAAGCCCTAGAAAAGGAAGAGCAAAACAACAGCAAATGTAGCAGAAGACAAGAAATAATTAAAATCAGAGCGGAAATTAATGAAATTGAAACAAAAGAAACTATTGAAAAAATTAACAAAACTAAAAGTTGGTTCTTTGAAAAAATAAATAAGATCGACAGACCTTTAGCCATGCTAACAAAGAGAAGAAGAGAGAGAACTCAAATTACTAACATACGGGATAAAAAAGGCAATATCACAACAGATGCTACAGAAATACAGAAGACAATTAGAAATTATTTTGAAAACCTATATTCCAATAAAATAAAAGATAGTGAAGACATCGATAAATTTCTTAAGTCATATGATTTGCCCAGACTGAGTCAGGAGGATACACACAATTTGAACAGACCAATATCAATGGATGAAATTGAAGAAGCCATCAAAAGACTACCAACCAAGAAAAGCCCAGGACCGGATGGGTATACAGCGGAGTTTTACAAAACCTTTAAAGAAGAATTAATACCAATACTTTTCAAGTTATTTCAGGAAATAGATAAAGAGGGAGCTCTTCCAAATTCATTCTATGAGGCCAACATCACCCTGATTCCAAAACAAAAGACACCTCAAAGAAAGAAAACTACAGACCAATATCTCTAATGAACCTAGATGCAATAATCCTCAATAAAATTCTGGTGAATCGAATACAAAAACACATCAAAAAAATTGTGCACCATGATCAAGTAGGATTCATCCCTGGTATGCAAGGGTGGTTCAATATACGGAAATCAATAAATGTTATTCACCACATCAATAGACTTAAAGATAAGAACCATATGATCATCTCAATAGATGCAGAGAAAGCATTCGACAAAGTACAGCATCCCTTTATGTTCAAAACACTTGAAAAACTAGGGATAACAGGAACGTACTTGACATTGTGAAAGCTATCTATGCTAAGCCTCAGGCTAGCATCATTCTGAATGGACAAAAGTTGAAGGCATTCCCTCTAAAATCTGTAACAAGACAGGGATGCCCTCTATCACCACTTCTATTCAATATAGTTCTCGAAACACTGGCCAGAGCAATTAGACAGACGAAAGAAATTAAAGGCATAAAAATAGGAAAAGAAGAACTTAAATTATCACTATTTGCAGATGACATGATTCTATACTTAGAAGACCCAAAAGGGTCTACAAAGAAACTACTAGAACTAATAAATGAATTCAGCAAAGTGGCAGGATATAAAATCAACACGCATAAATCAAAGGCATTTCTGTATATCAGCGACAAAACTTCTGAAACGGAATTGAGGAAAAACACTCCATTCACAATCTCCTCCAAAAAAATAAAATACTTGGGAATCAACCTAACAAAAGAGGTGAAAGATTTATACAATGAAAACTACAGAACCCTAAAAAGAGAAGTAGAAGAAGATCTTAGAAGATGGAAAAATATACCCTGTTCATGCATAGGCAGAACTAACATTATCAAAATGGCGATATTACCAAAAGTTCTCTATAGGTTTAATGCAATGCCAATCAAAATCCCAATGGCATTTCTTGAAGAAATAGATAAAGCAATCATGAAATTCATATGGAAAAATAAAAGACCCAGAAGAGCAAAAGCAATTTTAAGCAGGAAGTGTGAATCAGGTGGTATAGCGATACCAGATTTCAAACTATATTACAGAGCAATAGTGACAAAAACAGCATGGTACTGGTACCAAAACAGGCAGGTGGACCAATGGTATAGAATAGAGGACACAGAGACTAATCCACAAAGTTACAAGTATCTTATTTTTGATAAAGGGGCTAAAAGCATGCAATGGAGGAAGGATAGCATCTTCAACAAATGGTGTTGGGAAAACTGGAAATCCATATGCAAAAAGATGAAACTGAAACCCTTCCTCTCGCCATTCACAAAAGTTAACTCTAAATGGATCAAGGAGCTTGATATCAAATCAGAGACTCTGCGTCTGATAGAAGAAAAAGTTGGCTTCGATCTACATATTGTGGGGTCAGGCTCCAAATTCCTTAATAGGACACCCATAGCACAAGAGTTAATAACAAGAATCAACAAATGGGACTTACTTAAACTAAAAAGTTTTTTTCTCAGCAAGAGAAACAATAAGAGAGGTAAATAGGGAGCCTGCATCCTGGGAACAAATTTTTACTCCTCACACTTCAGATAGAGCCCTAATATCCAGAGTATACAAAGAACTCAAAAAATTAGACAATAAGATAACAAATAACCCAATCAACAAATGGGCCAAGGATCTCAACAGACATATCTCAGAGGAGGACATACAATCAATCAACAAGTACATGAAAAAATGCTCACCATCTCTAGCAGTCAGAGAAATGCAAATCAAAACCACCCTAAGATACCATCTCACTCCAGTAAGACTGGCAGCCACTCTGAAGTCAAACAACAAAAAGTGCTGGCAAGGATGTGGAGAAAAGGGTACTCTTATATATTGCTGGTGGGACTGCAAATTGGTGCGGCCAATTTGGAAAGCAGTTTGGAGATTCCTAGGAAAGCTAGGAATGGAACCACCATTTGACCCAGCTATTGCCCTTCTCAGACTATTCCCTGAAGACCTTAAAAGAGCATGCTACAGGGATGCTGCCATATCGATATTCATAGCAGCACAATTCACAATAGCTAGACTGTGGAACCACCCCAGATGCCCTTCATTAGATAAATGGATAAAAAATGTGGCAACTATACACAATGGAGTACTATGCAGCAATAAAAAATGACAAAATCATAGAATTTGCAAAGAAATGGATGGCACTAGAGCAGATTATGCTTAGTGAAGCTAGTCAATCCCTAAAAAACAAATACCAAATGTCTTCTTTGATATAATGAGAGCAACTATGAACAGAGCAAGGAGGAAGAGCAGGAAGAAAAGACTAACATTTAACAGAGTCATGAGATGGGAGGGAAAGGGAGAGAAAAGGGAAATTGCATGGAAATTAAGGGAGAACCTCATTGCTATACAAAATTACATATAAGGGGTTGTGAGGGGAATGGGAAAATAAACAAGGAAAGTAATGAATTACAGTAGATGGGGTAGAGAGAGAAGAAGGGAGGGGGGATAGTAGGGGATAGGAAAGGTAGCAGAATACAACTATTACTAATTGGGCATTATGTAAAATTGTGGATGTATAACCGACGTGATTCTGCAATCTGCATTTGGGGTAAAATTGGGAGTTCATAACCCACTTCAATCTAATGTATGAAATAAGATATGTCAAGAGCTTTGTAATGTTGTGAACAACCAATAAAAAAAAAGAATTTGAAAAAAAATTTCTACAGATACACAATAAATATGACTTAAAAATATAGTTTTCTAATAAAGATGTGCAAATAAAAAGCAAGACACTATTTTGCTTACTTATAAGATTGATTATAAAAGTATAATAAATAGCTGGTTGAAAGGCATTTTAGCAGAATAGATCAGAAGCTTATGTTTCTTTTGACTCTTTTTGGAAATATGTTCTATAGAAATTATTGAATGTGTCTGAAGATTCAACATATTTATCATGTTTTGTTTTTGCTATAATATTAAAAATTTTCTAAAATCCAGATGATATTTAGAACAAACTTCCAGTGGAAGAAAAGCACTTATAATGTGTTTCCTTTCTTCCTTAGCTGTTTTGGTGGCCATCTAATGTTTAATTGTGTGGAACTATAATTAATCCGAACCTGACTACCCTTTCCTTACGTAGCATGTATAATGAATGTCAAATGATAACCAGTCAGACACAACACTTGGAGTAATTGTTGGTTTTGTTCTTTCACCAAAACCATTTATTTTACCTTTTAAAAACAGTTTTGGACCACAGCAACACAGAAGGGGAGATTAGCCTAGATGTTCCAGAGACTAGAGATGCCCAGTGTAGAGTTCACTTGGGGCACTTTGCCCAGCACACTTTCAATAGAACACACAGTTACTCTAGGGATTTTGAAGCTGTATATATCAGGATTACATATTTATTCCTTTTTTATTCAAAACATCCATTCCGTACTGCAAGTGGTCAAAGTAGGAAAGGTAGTAATGTTTTGTGTGTGTGTGTGTGTGTGTGTGTGTGTGTGTGTGTTTGTGGTTGGTGTTTTGATTTTGTTTTTTTTTTTTTCCGAATAGATGTGCTCATCTATCTGTAAGCTCCATTGCATAGATAGCACAAAGTAGGCCTAATATTTCACTCAGGTTATTCAGCATTATCATTTTTTAAGGAAACAAATACCTTAGAAACAAATCACAGTCTGCCTTAACAAAGTATGATCATGCTAATGAAAATTTAATCTTCTTTGAGGGCTATGGTCAAAATCCAAACTGCAGGACAATGTTTAGAAAAAAATGGAATATAAAGTGTTGAGTTCAATTTAGATACCATCAAAGTCTTCATCATCAAATCCAATGTCATCAAACTGAATTCATCATCTCCAGGACCGTATGTATCAGGCTCATTGATTTTAGGCTGCTCCAGAAGCTCGCAGTAAACCCCAACTTCTAGCTTCAATTTGCTTTGTATTTTAAAATTACATCAGCTTTGTTATTCTGGTTGTCTTGGAGAACAACCAATATAATGTCTGGTGTATTTCTCCAAACCTTTTTTTCTCAATTTCCCTCTGATGTGACAAACCTCTTCACACCATTGAAATTCATTGCTTCTAATGGTCCATTTCCCATCATTCTGATTCCCTGAGCACACTCTTGCCCGTCCTCTTGAACACCAGCTCTTTCTTCAGACTCATTCTCATTCCTTCCTCTGCCTCTTTTCACCTCCTTCACCTTTATTCTTGGGCATGGCAGTGAAGGTACACTCCCAGAATCTCCGATTTCCCTCCTATTGCATGGGGGGCGGCAGAGGGAGTGCACTCCTCAGAGCAGCATGACAGGCCACACAAAGAGCACCCAGGAACATGCAGGCTCCAGGAGGCCAAGTTGTAGGACCAGAGAGTCTGCAGAGTTCTTCCAAGAGTCTGGGCTCTACCCAGCTCCGCCCTCGCCCAAGCTCACCAGCAGCAAATGGCCTTTGCCATGTTTCTTCTTTAAAAGGAAAATTTGCAAGGTATGTGGCTATGACTTCATATTTTAGAGCAGTTACTGCAAACCAGCCATGGAAATTTTCAGAGTGGGGGCTGAATTCTATTATGTTCATTACTTCATTATTTGTACTATTATTTATTAAGCCCCCAAACCAAGTAGCTTTAAGAAGCACTGGGCATCAAAAAGGATAAGAAGATTCCCAAATAATTATCCTATGTACAGTAATATAGTAGCTTGCATTTGTTTTGAAGTGATTTAAACACAATAGCCAGGTTCTTCCTATAGTGTTTTAAATCAGCTGTTAAATTATTCCAAGTTTTCTAATAAAACTAAGTTATTATGTTTATTACACATGTGTTAATGAGAAGAGAACAGTTTTCTAACACATCAAGGTACATATAATACTGATAGCTAGGTATACATAATACTTACCTACTAGTCTACTCATTTAATTACATATTATGTTTTTATAGTTAAAACAATGTCCATAAACTTCGAAGCAAGAGTACAGTTTTCAAAAAGAAGCATCAAGTAATAGCTGAATTTAAAACTGAATGTGGCCTGTTGCAGTGGACAGAAGAACTTCTTAAGCAACATCATGAAAATATTCAACTTCTGCTGGTCATATGATATTATCTTGGGCTGCTGTAAATCCAAATGCCAGGTGGTTTATTAGTTACAGCTTTATATTTAGGTCATGGTTTTACTGGGGGAAAACATAAATTTTTTAGTTTTCTCTGATTAACTACAGAGATGTCATATAAATGGATTCATTTATTTTAAATGTAGCAGTAAGCGCAACAGTACTATGTTAAAAATATGTGTTCTCACATTAGGGTTACTAATAGAAGCTGAAGTCCAAATAGGTTTTTTTGTTTTGTTAACTAGTTAATATGGGAAGAGAATGACTGTAAAATATTTATTTATCATGGCCTCCTAGGTAGGAATTTCTAAGCATATACTTCCAAGGAGCTTCTGAAAGAAATATTCAGGAAGGGTGCTCTGTGGAAATTTACCTGCAGGCTTATCCCTTATGTGTTTGTGGTGTAGTTATAAGAAAAAAAGCTAAACTCAGAGTAGTAATGAACAAAGCTCTTCTCATTGTGGATGCCAGTGTCTGTGAGTTTTCTTGGTTTGACTCCCCCCACCCCCCACTCATGGGTAATCAGTTTCATCAGGATGCTGATCACATGCTAGCAATAGCTGGTAGAGGTAAATAGAATTTCAACCAGTTGTGGTTCCTTTTAGCTGACAACATGAACTTTTCTGTTTCATGCTGATTAATAATTGTTTTCTTCTAGAAAATTTAAAATTGAAAATTTACTGTTCTAACAGCACTAACTTTAAAATTGATAGTAGCAACTGCATTGTGACTTCAAATTATTTTCTTATTTCCATTGTGTGTTTTTGTTGCTGTTGTTATTATTGATTTACCTATAATTATTTCTTCAAATCAAACATTTGGAGATTTTCAAGTTACCATTCTGTTATGGATGTCCAGCTCATTTTTACTGTAACCAGAGGACATACTTTATGATGTCGGTCCTTGGAAATTTGCTTATTCTTGCATTATGGCCCAGCACATGGTCTGCATTGGTAAGTATTCTTTGTGCAATTGAAAAGAATGTATATTTTACAGTGGTTGGGAATCATATTCTATATATGTAAATTTAAATAAATGTGTTAACACTGATACTCAAATTGTCCATACCCTTTTTGATTTTATTATCTGCGTCTTGCATCAGTATTAAGAGAAATTTCTTAAAAATTTTAATTTATTATCTACTTTCACTTTAAGTTCATAGGAGAACTTTTTTGTTTTATATTTTTTTCTTAAGTTGAGTTCCTTGGAAATAGAGCCAAGAAGGGAATTCCTATACAAGTGATTTTGTGATGTAGTGCCTCCAGAAGGAAGGACATGGATCAGCACAAAATTGCCATTAAGGACCAGGTGTCAGTTGGAGTCAAATTCATTCTGATCCCTGGAGGGAACTGAGCAAATTGCACCACAGAGTTGATTATACTTTGAGGCAAGGAGGTTGGCCATTCCTAGCCCCGTGCCAGTCAGTCATCAGCTTTGATAGGGGAAAACCTCTTAATTGAGGAGGTTCCCAGTTGGCTGAAGGCATGCTCTGCATAAGTGGGCACTTGTGAACCATTAGAGGTCAGCACAACAGTTTGCAGGTGAGATATGACATATGAGTGGAGAACAACATCCACTAAGTCTACCTCTTCCACTGTGGAAACCTGCTTATTTCTCATATTAAACTCACGGCCCCAAATATACGTTCTACAAGATTCTGATTGGCCAAAATTTCTAGTAGGAAGATTAGTACACAAATTGAAATTTTTTTATTATATTTGTTCCTGAGGACATAATAGGTAGTCAGCATCTCCTTCCTCTATTCCATGGCTGAGTGTTCCCTCCAAAACTCAGGTTGACATTTAATTGCCAGTGCAACAGTGTTGAGAAGCAGAACCTTCATGAGGTGATTAGAGCATGCATGAGGACTCTGCTCTCATGACTGGATTCATATTGTCGTTACTGGTTCAGTTAGGGAATTATGCTTCCCGTCCAGACAATGTTAAGCTCTGTGGGTTTAGATGTTCTGATTCCCAGAGTAGGTATGCTTGTGTTATAAGGTTCTCAAAACTTAATGCTCTAGGGCTTGAGATATAGCTTAGTTGGTAGAGTGTTTGCCTTCTGTGCACAAATCCCTGAGTTCAATCCCCAGCACCACACATACTTACCCAAAAAAACAAAACAACAACAAAAAAAACCCCACAAACTTAGTTCTCTGACTACCATCTGATTACTTGGGCTCTTCATGCCAACAATCCAGGGAAAAAAGTTATATTGGCAGGATATTATAAAGTGTATAAAGTGTATAAAGTGATACAGACATTGCTATATAATGGAGACAAAAATAAATCATTTGGCACTTAGGTAATTTGTTGAGCCATCTTCCTACTGTCATGCACAATTTTAACTGTAACTGGGCAAGTCTAGCAACCATAGTGTAATAAGGGCACAGTTCTTATAGTCTCCCACCTCCCAAGGATGAAGGATTGGATCATCCTACCAGTAAGTCATCTAGATGAGAAGCAGTCATCTAGATGAGAGGCAGTTCTAGCTGAAGGTGAGGGAAGCCTTGAACACAAGCCTTTAGCCATTTTCTACTGCTAGAACAGAATACCACTGACTGGTAAATCAGAAACATAGAAGTTTATTTGGCTCATATTTCTGAAGGCTGGGAAGCCCAAAGGCAGGGGTCTGGCATCTGTTAATGCCTTTGTGCTATGTCATAATATGACAAAAAGGCAAGAAAAGACAGGAAAATCAGGTCAAACTCATCCTTTTAATCAATAATTCACTTTCATAGGAGCTCAGGATTGGCCTCTGTTGCTGGTACATCAGGCAGTTGACACTGACAGTGGCTACATGAACACTGGTGAGGAAAAAGAGCCCAAGACTGTTTAGCCCTGACATAGTCTCCATCACTGCCAACATAGTGGTTCTGTTCAGGAGCCCATTTGCCAAGCTTTGAGTGGTCAGTGACAGAAACTGGTTGACATCCCTGGCCAAGTCATCCTTTCCTTCTGGTTGTTCGGTGTCTTTTCTGCAGTGGGCATTCCCTGGTGAATATGGGATGAAAAGGTGATCACACAGAGTGCCTACTCCCATAGGTCCATTCACATGCCTCTTCCCTACACCTTCCTGTCTTCAGACTTCCGGTGTTGCTCTCTGGCTTCTTCTAAACCACTGACCAGCAATCTAGCTATTTGCTGTTGCCCAGACCATACAGGTTAAAGTGGGATTGAAGAACCTCAAGTGAGTGTGTGGAGATACCCCATCCTAGACTCACCACCTGTTCTCTTCTCCATCAGGACACTGATTTTGGCATAGAATAGTTTCCTAGACTCATATAGCTCATCCTTCTCTGAAAATTTGTCCATCTTATAGTTAAATCCTGTGCCTTGTTTTCAGTTCCCTCTGCCCTTCAACAATAAGAAATGAGGGTTTATTTAAAACCCTGTAAGGAGTTTCTCTGACCTTGCTTTAAATTACTGATTAGTGGATATGGACCTGTCATTTGATTTCTTCAACCATCATAGAACTTAGCAACATTCCATTGTCCTTAGTGTTACTGTTTCCCCTCAAAAGCCAGTTCACCATCCTTGTATCAGTTCAAATCCTCTAAGAAGCACACACCAAAATAGGATTAGATGTTTATTGAAGGGAACACTTGTAAAGAATAAAGGGAAAGGAAGAGAAAGAGACCAGGAGAGCCTTCAGATTGTGTTACAGGTTCAATACCTGTGCAAGGAGAGGGAGGAGGGAGAATTGGTAGGAGGAGCCTCATCTGCTATTTGATCCATTTTTTGAATTCTTCATTTCAGTTATGTTTCTCAGTTCTACGATTTCCATTTGGTTCTATTTATAGATTCCAGTTGTTTGTAATCTCCAACTTTATTTTTTAAAATATGTTAATCACAACTATTTTAAAGTACATATCAGATAAATTATTTCACTTGAGCATCTATTTCTATTATCTATATTTTTCCTCTTGATTTTCAGTCATTTGACTCTATTACTTTGCTTTCATACAAATTTTAAGTGTTAAATGGGATTGAAATTTCAAGGCCCAGCTGTATTTGTGTTTGGTTTTTGATTTTGTTTTTTCCTGTGCTGGTGATTGAGCTCAGAGCCTTGCACATGCTAAACAAGTGCTTTATCACTTGAGCTACACCTCATCCTTTTGTCTTCCTTTAAAGAGAATGCAATGTGTTTTCTTTTTTTCTGGAAGGTAACTTGGATCTATTTAAGGGTGGTTTTTGTTAGAGTTGACATTTTTTAGTTGTAGCTTACTCCTAAGATAGAGTCTCCAAATCTATGGCAGAAGCCTAGACAATGGTTTTGACTTGTAGAGCCTAGGTCTTACTCCAAGATTATACCCATACTTCTAAGGAAGTAGCTCTTCTGAGACTTCAGCTGATAGCCTAGGGCATTTAGCAAGGCCTCTACACCTTGAGAAGGCTTGAATCCCTACTTCCATTTCCCTAGCAGTGTGAAACTGTTGATATCCTTGCTCAGCTCTTTAACAATCATCTGCTTATTTCCACTTGGTTTCTGAGAGTCCTACTCTGCTTGTGCACAGCTCAGGATTTTTGACAATGCTTAAAGAGGAAATCACACTGAAATTTTGGGCTAATTCTTTGTAATTCCCCTCTACCCTTTGTTTTTATTATTTCCCTTCTATCTCTTAAAATCCTAGGCCAAAATCCCAACTCTTCCTCCTTTATCTTTCTCACCTTTTGGCTCTTCCATTCTCTTGGAACCACCTTCAGAAAGGTTTCCAAACCAACCATTCATTCCACTGCAATTTTTCTTGTCAGATCCCAAATACCTTTCCATTGCTAACTCCAATGATCAGTTCTTAGTTCTTTTCTTACTTGATCTTTTAGCAATATTTCATATTTGACCTAGTTTATCACTACTTCTTCGTATATTTTTTTCCCTTGTCTTCTAGGGTGCTATACTCTCTAGATCTTTCTCCTAAACTATACCTCCTGCTTCTATTCTTTTGCTAGAGACTCACTCCTTCATTTCCTTATGGACTTAGTTCAGCTATCACTTCAGGAAAACCTTTTCTAATCATCTTATGATTTAAGATTTTAACCCCATTCTTACCTCACAGAATCTGTATTATTTATTTATTTGTTTGTTTGTTTATTTATTTATTTATTTGCATGTTGCTTAGTTTTTCCACTAGAAGTAGTAGGTTCAGTGGAGGGAAGGGATTTCCCTCCCCCCTTTCTTTGTGCACTGCTATCTTCTGGTGCCTAGAGCTTTGCTTGGCACAGTTAAACATACAGTAAATATTGGGTGAGTGAGCAAATGCAAGAACAACTATCCCCTAAGAATTCATTCATTCATCAGGTATTTATTGAGTATGACCCTGTTTCAGGTTCTGTACTTATATGTAGTGTTATTGTAAAGACAACAATTAGAAATACCTTTTTTGCACCTGAAGATACCACAGTTGAAACCTAGTATAGGTTGGTTGTAGGTCATGTCTTGCTGTCCGCTTCCTGGTCTTGGGACTGCACTTGTGGCTGGGATGGCACCTGGTGATCATCCAGGAGGCAGAGCTGTGGGTGGTGACGGAAAAAACAGACCATCACCAGGATAGATCCATAACTCTTCCGCTCTCCTGGACAGCTCTTGCCTTTCTTACAGACTATGAGATGGGTGTACACGTGAACTCACTCCACCCCTCTGACCTTTATCCTGATTGGCTCCTGTGCAGTATATAAGCTGTGTGTGCTTCCTCAATAAACAAGATCCAGATCCTGCTTGGACTCTTCTCCCTGGCACATCTGATTGTCCTACTTGAGGGAGGGCTGAGTGCTCGAGGGAGGGCTGAGTGTGGGATGCCCGTTTACCTTTAGCTTTTTGGCTCCTTCTGGTCGGGGCATGCTTTCCCCACTTCTCCCGCTGGTCAGGAGGAGACAGGCAGCTAAAAACTTGAACAGTTGGTAACATGGAGAGGTGTGTAATTGAATGAAGTAATATTAAAAGTCACTAACATTGTCCTTTAGAATTCTAACCAAACTTCTTATTTATAACTTTTTTGTAAACTATGAAGTCTACATACTTCATATGGCTTCCTGCAAAATAATGACACCCATTTTGGGTTTTTTTTGTATCTTACTTACAGCAAACTACTGAGAAGAGAAAGGTTTATATCTGCTATATTTACACCCAAGATGAGCTACAAAGGGTATCAGCACTGAAGAATGAAGTTGATGAAATGAAAGGACAACCTCATTGACACTTCTGAAATTGTGATTTCACTTTCTTTTTCATTTCTGTATTATCTTCTACTGCTGGAAAACAGATGTTTTTGTGTTTGTTTTATTTTCAGTGAAACAATCATATTTTCTTCTCTGCAGTGTGTTTTATGTTCTTTCATCTGTTCCTATTAGTCTCTCTTTTTTGGGGGGAATGGGGGTACTGAGGGCTGAACCCAGTACCATTGAGTCACATCCTCAGACCTTTATAATTTTAATTTTGAGAAAGGGTCTTGCTATACTCTGAGACTGGCCTTGAATTTATTGGCCTCCTGCCTCACCTCCTGAGTCTCTGGGATCACAGGCAATTGCCACGGTGCCCAGCTTTATTTTTGTCAATCTCTTTTGAATTTTTTTATTTTAATAAGGATGTTCAACGTATAATAATTTATGTATATTGTGAATTTTTAGATACATGTATCTAACTTTAAAGAATTTTGTTCAAAAAAAAGTAAGTTTTCTCAAATTATACCTCTGTACCTAATGAAATTATCTCCTTTTCATGTGTGTCCTTGGTATTTCTGTATATTCAGGGCTGCTGTTCAGCCAGAAAGCACTGGCACATTTTCATCAGGCATTGTAATATTAAATTTTTTTCTTGTTGGTAAATAGCTGCCTCAAACACTCAAAGTAACTTTGTCTACATTGGTCATTCCCCTAGAACATTATGGATTTTACCAAAATTTTCCTCAAAAAAAAAAAATAGCATTTACTACAGAAGCAATCTCCAGGACTCTGTTTGTCCCTATAACTGGTATCTATTCTAACTGGTCATTAATTGTGCTATTCTGATTATTAAGTATTTTTAATATCATTCCATTCATATTTATGTACTTTTATATAACTTACCTAACCATATGTATTTAAATAGTACAAAATTATTGTAGTCTGTATAGGCAAATTTGGAATTTATTTGATTCATTCAATGTTAGGGCTTCAAATGGTTTTAAAAAACCAAAGTTTTTTTTTTCCCATTAAAGTCAGGTACAGATCAAATGGGAGACACTCTTTCTAACTGCTTAATGTTCTAAGTAGTGTTGGACACCTTATAAACCAGGCAGTTTCCAGGAACTCTTAACCTTATTTACTCAGTGGTAAAATGGGGATAATAGTACTTATTTAGTGGATCACTGAAAGAATAAACTGGGTCAGGGCTGGTGTTGTGACTCAGGGGTAAAGCGCTCAGCTAGCATGTGTGAGGCTCTGGGTTCAATCCTCAGTACCATGTAAAAATAAATAAAATAAAGGTATTTTTTAAAAAAAGAAATGAGCTGCATTAAATAAATTATTTAGTAAGTACCTTACATATGAAGATCATCCTGAAAATGGTGACTCTCCTGATCCTGGATCCTTCCGTCAACACTTTCAACCCATTCTTGTTAACTTCACCCTAATTTCCTAGAATTTGAGTCACTGTGACAAAGGAATTTTTTAATTTATTTTTTTATTCTTAAGGGATGCTGAGGATTAAAGCCAGGGTCTTGCACATACAAGGCAAGTGCTCTACCACTGAGTCACCACCCCAGCCCACAATAAAGGATTTTGCACACTTAAGCATTGGATGCACACTGGCAAGTTGCCAATTCTTCAGCCTTTTTCTTCCACTCCTCACAATTGTGGGATGGAATGTGATTCTATACCCTCCACTTTCTTAGATTCCAATAGTCACTTAACAGACTCTAGTTTCTCAGTGGTCTACCTTGAGATGGTTTTATCTTACTGTTACTCTGTCTTAAAGAGTTTAGTGTCAGCTTGCTTTCAGGGTGGTTTGTATACTCCCAATAATGGGAAAAACAGGTATTATAAAAAATTTTTTTAAAAAACTGTTTTTATAACTCGACTCTAAGCCAGTGCATGTGGTACTGATGTTACTGACCATGACCACAAAGATTGCCCAGCAGATGAATAGCAAGATGGGAGGAGCCCTCTGGAAGGTGAAGGCATTACCTTCTCTTTTATTTGTACAAGGTGAAGTTTAAGAGTCTACTTTTTTTAATCTAACCATTAACTTTTGTTAATATTCTGTTCTAAATTTACTACTTTTTTTGAAAAAAGTTGGAAAAGACAATGTTCATTGATATTGATTGTTTCCTCAATATTTTAAATCAGTGAAGGCAAGTGAAGGATTTGTGGAAAGCACCAATGAGGAATTAGACAAGTGAGTAAGCTTTGGCAGATATTCAGTTGGTCACCATCTGTGCACCAAACAGAAGAGGTGGACGTGATTCATATTCATTGGGAGTTTAGACAAGTAGTTCTTAGACATGAGCTGTCCCAATTTTCTGGCATAGTTATACTCCCTACTCCCAAAATATTTTGCATGAATGATTAATTCATTTTTTTCTAGCAGAGCACAAAAGAAGCAGCTTACAATACCTGCTTTTGTGTAGTTCTTTGGGTGAGACAGTTGGCATCACAGGGCTCTCAGCATATCATGAGATAGAGATTAAGTTGTTGGCCAAGCCACATTCTCATCTGGAGGCTTGTGGTCCTCTTCTAGGCTCTTGTGGGTGTGGCAGAAGTCATTTCCTTCTGGAGGTAGCACAGAGGTCCCAATGCCTTGCTGGCTATCAGCTCCAGGTCAATCTAGGCTCTTAGAGGTTGTCCACATTTCTTTGCACACCCCCTTACCTCCCATCTTCTGACCAGCCAGGGCACATCAGGTTCTTGCTGCTAGAGGCCTGTAAGTATAGAATCTTGACTTCTTCAGGCCTTTCTATGTAACATACCCACTAATGGAGATGTGCATCTGTATTTCCACACTTCCCCTTTTTCTCCTTGAACCATTCCCCCCTTATCCTTAGAGTAGAAAACATACAACACTTTAAAATGAGTGTGTAGCCCTTGTGTATTTGATATGTGGTCCTCACAGATTTCCCACTGTCACCACCACAATAGATGTCTGTGTTCTATTAGAGAATAATTCCAGAGTGTTCTTTAGGGAAAATCCATCTTCATTTGCACACATTACATCATTTTCCCAAGGCATTCTCCATTTCAACACAGTATTTTGTATGCATTTTTCTTTGAAATTGGAAAATAATGTTTCAATAATAGGAAGACAGTGTCACCATGCACTGAGTGGACATTTGGAAACATTTTCTAGGTCCAAATACTGGCAGTGCAGCAGAGAAAACAGAACTAAATGCCAATGGTAAATCACGGAGGTTAAATCCTGATAAGAGGCAGACACAGAAGGATAGCACACAATGTCAGGTGATCAGGTGTGCTCACTCTGAAGTGAACAGTAAAGGGATAGCAACTTGGGATATCTTATGATTTTAGTGGACATGTTGAAGTTGTCACAATAGCTGTCACTCTTGCAAAGCAAGTTGCTCCCACAGATGATTATCTGGATGAGCCATCGCTTAAGACACAGAGACCAAAGCAGGAATCTCCAGGAACTTGGTTACATTTCCCAGCAGATGAAACTACAGTAGTCATGCAGGTTAACAACATGAATAATTTGTAGTAATGTTAACAGTTCTTATTGATGTGTACTCAAAAGCCCTTATAAGGTGATGAAGATATCAGAAGAGAGTGATACCTTGATCATTATAGATATGTGAAAGGGTTGATACTTAATTGGATTCTTTGGCTACTGGTGTGCATATGTATGTATGTATAATGGACATATATACACATATGGGTTTTGTCATATATTAATTCAGAATCCAAATGATTCTGAAATTTTAAGATTCCAGCTCATTTATTTTTTCAGCAAACAGGTGGTAATCTCAATGTATCTTCTAGGCACCAGGAGAGGAGCTTGCGGATGGATTGATGAGCTGTTTGCCAGTTCAGCCTTGGGGTTCATTTACCAACTCTACATCAGTAGTTTTCCACAAGTGGAGATAGTGCCCCCAGAGACCATTCATTCATGACTGAAAACACTTTTTTGTTGCCACACTGGGATGGCGGTGTGCTGGCATGTAGTCCAGCAGGTAGAGATAAGAAATGCTGCAAAACATCCCACTGTGCATGACACAACCACACACCCCCCCACATCACCAAGAGTTGTCTGTCTCAAATTTCAATAGTCCTGTTGTTGAGAACCATAGACTAAATAAATAAATAAATGAAAGAGACCCTGGACTACTCTGAAGTTGGAGGCTGTGATTGAAACTGTCTTGAAAGTTACAGTGTTGAAAGGTGAACCCTGACATTATCAAAAATAGCAGAGGCCAGATTGTCTCAAGTGGGGGTTGATTTACATCCTTGTAGGTGCCTTGAGTTGCTGGTTTAGAAACATAATCACGTGTGCCACAATCTTTTGTGGTCTACTGAGATGGAGTGGAAGATGGTCAGCTTCAGGCCTTGCTTGACCATGTAATACCCCAGCTCATGAGCTACTTAGAAAATCAGTACACACATAGGTGAGCACATAAATTGTCCAGTTCAGATGATGTAAGCTGTACTGAGAAAAATGTGTTCTCAGGGAGGGGAAAAAAAAACAACAACAAAGTGACATGTGAAGAGATAGAAAGGGCTTGATGCACACAGTGGGCTTCAGTGATTCGCACTAAGTCAGGGTGCAGAGAAGTGTTGTGGCAGCATCTTTCCCTTGTTTCTTTTTATGGAGCACTGTGTGGAGCACTCGTCAGCCTTACAGGTTCATAGATTTCTGTGAACAACAACATTTCTGTGGATTGTAGGTATCACTCCTTTGATCCCAGAGTTTCTAAGTCTCTGTGCTGGGGCTCCCTCTCCCCTGTCTCCTCAACCTTTCTGTTTGTGGGGCTTGATGCCTGAGGTTGAGAGGAAAGGCCCCTTTACCTAGGATAAGGGTGGCTCTGAAAAGACTCCTCCTCCTTTGCTGCTCTGTTTGGTAATGTGCAACCAAGACTGTAAACTGGGCTTTTGGGAAGGTGGATACTGTCTTGAGGCTTTTAAACAGGTCCTAAGTGTGTGATGTTCTCTTGCCCTGAATTATTTGGAGATGAGATTGAGTAAACATCTTATCCTAATTTTTCTTCAAGTATCAAGCTAACTTTCATTGTGGTGAAGATATGAATAAACACCAGGATTTTTGTTGAAAACAATAATGGACTTGGAAATCCATTTCTAGGAACTGTGATCAACATGGTGTTAACCACAGAGCAATGGTAAGACAGTTTTGTTTTTAAATCTATGACATTCTCAGTTCACCTTGGCCAAATCACTTAATCCCAGTAACTTCATCTTAGAAGCATTTTCTGATTCTTGACAACTGATTTGATCTTTCACACTTGGCCAGGGTCACTGCATTTTGATTTAGAAATTGTGACTGGTCTTGTGGTTAACATTCTTAATCAAGCTTTTGTGTCTGTGACAAAATAAAGGTTAACTTTAATGTGGCCCTAAAATGACTTCAGGTATGAATATGAACGTAGAAAACAGGTTGAGGTTGTAGCTCAGTGATAGAGCACTTGCCTAGCACACATGGGGCACTGGTTTGATCCTCAGCACCACATAAAAATGAATAAATAAAATAAAGGTATTTTGTCCTTCTATAGGAGACAATATAGAAAAACAGTATCTCTTATGACATGGAGATGGACAATGATGCATTACAAGGTACTATTAATATTGAATAAGCTAAAAATACAGAGTTTTATATTGTCATCTCTACTATCCATGAACATCTGCAATAATTTAGATCAGTTATTTATGTTGGCTTGATGTTCCAAGTGTTATCCCATTGTAACTGAACCATCATCAGCAGAGTTTTGCATCCATTGTTTATGTGAAGCCACATGCTTTCTCTGGAACCACACAGGTTGCTCTTTGCATTCAAAAGGATTCTTTGAATAGACCTAGGAAACAATGTAGGAGAACTATATTTTCTTGTACTCTTCTAAACAAAGTGATATTTGGACAGGGGGCAGAGATTAGTTTCAAATATACCAGAGGGTATGCTAAGACATAATTTGCTTTAATTATTGATTTAGGTTTGCAATTTGTGCCTGTCTTACTAAAAATGACAAAGCATTTAAAATTTTTAAACAGGTAAAATCCATGGCCAACAGTGATGAATATACTAGAGGAGCTAGGCCCATAATTAAACATGAGCCAAGGCAAATGTTCTTTTTTGAAGTTAGAATTTGGTTTATATTAATTTTCTAGAAATGTAAAAGATTAATTTGGAAGGAAAGAATGGAACATTGTTATGAAACTTTCTGAATGTTCCCTATAAATGAAATGTGTACAAATGTCATTCTTGATGTTATTAAACTTAAAATGGTATGATTCAATAAAGGTATTCATGTTTAAGTCATTGAATTGAGTACCTTAAATATATATTTTATGATTAAATTGTTGTTTTTCTAAGACAAATGGAAATATTACTGAAATTAGGGCACTATTTTATTACATTAGCCTATTAATCTTTTATAAATTGGGTGAAAGCAAGTTGGGCATGGGTATTATACTATGACAGGTCTGGGAGCAGCTGTGCTGCTCATGGATGTCCCTGAAATGAAGAACATCCTTCCTCAGTTAGTTACATGTTGTAAACTCCCCCCAGTGAAAACAGAGCCTCCTTCCTCAGCTAGTGACCCCCAGCATGACCAGAAACATTTCCACTGTTGAACTTCAGAATTTTCAACAATGAGGATAAGTAGTATTAAATTTTGGATTCAAGGAAAGTAGTCCTGACTTGCAAATCTAATTAGCAACACTTCTTTTTTTTTCCTTTGATCACACTAGAAATATTTTAATTTTCAGAAAGCAGAATGCACAAAGAGAACTTTAAACGCTCATGTTTCAGGCTTGACACTGAATTTTTGTCTGTCTCATGAAGAACTTTGAAAGAAGTTAGAATCTTCCCACATGATGTATTGGTAATGTGAATTTTCAAGATTTTCATGTGCAGTAGGGCTAAGCTAGGAGCACAGGTGAGGGCTCTCTAATCCCCCAAGCTGGTAACAGAAGATCATTAAACCTGGATAGAGCTGGGTGGCAGTTGGGGCTTCAAGAGCCAGACTGGGATCCTTCAACCACTCCTTCCTCTGCCTCCCCAGGGCTCCACGTCATATTTAAGCAGCCACAAAAACTCAGAGCAAACTCCACTCTAAGCCATAAAAAACAATAAGGCACAGTTAATGGTCCAAAATATGTTATTTCTGCATTCTGTCCCCAAGAGGTCCTCCTAAGTTATTACCTAGAAAGAAACGTAAAATCACACCTAAAGCTATGTGTTTCATAGAAACAAAGAAATTGAGCTTTTTTTCCCCCTATACCTCCCTGTAATTTAAGGCAATGGGTCTTCCTAGCTAGAAATGAGGTTGCTACTCAGAGATCAGAGAGGCTGCCCCTCAGTAGCTTGCACCAGTGTGATATGGACATTTGAATACAGGTGGCTGCAGAATTTGTGGGGCCTGGTGCAAAATGAGCATGTGAAACCTCTTGTTAAATATCTTAGGAATTTCAAGACGACAACAGATGTGCATTAACCAAAAGTAGGGAACTTCTGAATAGTGTGCTGGGTGGCTGCAGAGATGACATGTCTGTGGGGCCAAATCTGCACAGGCAGGATGCTCTGAGGAGCAGAAGGACAAGGCTCCTGCGCAGACTCCTGCCTTTGCTTGGCCTCTTCAGACAATGGAGATTGTGGGAAGATGAGAAGAAATTGTGGGGCGGCTTCTGAGGGAAAAGGTGGAGTGGCCAAGGACAGAATCCTCCACAGTGGTGCTCCTGGTCCTGATGTGCCTGGGGTCCTGGAGGGCCCAAGAATCAGAATTAATTTATTTAATTATTGGGAAGAACAAAGACTCAAATGTGCAAAGACTCAAATGTGCAAGAGAATGCTGATATTGAAGAAGGGGTGGACACAAGGCAGGGGTTCTAGGCAGGGAATTATCCTCATTGTATTTTCATTGAATCAACTGTGTGTGTGTGTGTGTGTGTGTGTGTGTGTGTGTGTGTGTGTGTGTGTTTATGTGTGTGTGTTTGTTGCATACGTATGAATATATATACATATATTTTATTATTTTTAATGAAGTACAATGCACCAAATTTAGATAAAATATTTTTTTCTCCTAACCTGCTCCTCCCTTTTCTCCACCTTGGTATTTTTTAATCACTGTCTTTCTCATTTATCAAGACAGAAACAGGGAGTCATCTTTGACACCTCTCTAATATCCTATCACTTCTACTATCAGTGTCTCTCTTGAGCCTACACAGGCACCTTCCACTGATGTTTCCATTTTTCCTGGTCATGATTGACCACAGCCTCTTCAATTCCTGCCTTTTACATTATGTAGCCAGGTGTTTGAGTCCTTCTTTTGCCACATGTTAGCTGGGTGACTTCTCTGAACCTCAGTTTCCTCTTCTATAAAATAAGAATAATACTATTTATCTTAAAGGGTTGCTGTTAGAACTTGAAATGAGAGTAGGGTTTTACCATCATCCCTTGATTTTGCATCCTCAGGCTGTAGTATAAATATCACTTTTAAAGAAAATTCTTAATTAAAGAGAATTTAATGTTACCACTTGAATTTTGTGCCCAAAATATATTTGTAACCTACACATATATTAGGACTTCATTTTCCATGTTTCCCTTTGTTTTGCCAGATAATTTTTGCCAATATTGGAAATGTTGGCCTTGTCTAAATCATTGTATTGAATAGTTAAACTGATTTTCAGGTATGAGAATGACCTGGCTCAACACCAGACTGTGGAGGCTGATATCAATGGCCTGCTAAAGGTGCTGGACAAGCTGACCCTGGCCAGAGCTGACCTGGAGATGCAGATTGAGAACCTGACTGAAGAGCTGGTCTATCTGAAGAAGAACTACAAGGAGGTCAGGAGTTGTTTTATTTCTTCCACACTAAAATTAAAGTTTCAGATTTGCAAATCTGGAGTTAAAACATGGCCTGTTAAAGTGGCCATTTGTTTTTGGATGTGCCTGTATGTGTCCATTGCTGCTGCTGCTGTTGATAATGTTTTCTACAAAGGTGTAACAAATTAGAGGCACTTTCTGATTTTGTCACTTTCATTATTAGGTAATGAATTATGTAATAAGAATTTTAATTATCTTGATTGAGTGATTTTGAAAAAATATATATGGTATTTCAAAAGTTAGAAAATAAACAAGTCTACCAGTAATATAAAATGCTATCTATACCACACATGGAACTCTGATGGGCCACGGTGTATAATAGGGGCTGCTGTAGAGAATGGACACTGGCAGGAAATTCATAAAGGAGGCCACTCACACCCTGCAGGCCTGGGCACTGCTTTCAGCAACATGCATGCTAGGCCTCTTCTTCCTGTACAGACAGTAGACTCTCTAGAAGGAGGGCCAGCTAATCCTTCTGACCCATATAGATTCTGCAGCATATAGATAGGGTCCACAGTCACTTAAAGGGCCAGTGAAAATATCTTAAACTTTTTCAGCATGCTCAAATACATTGCCTTTTTTTGGTTCTAATTAGTTATGTATGAAAGTAGAATGCATTTTGACACTTAATACGTAAGTTCAGAATAACTTCTCATTTTTATGATTGCACATGATATAAAGTTACACCGGTTGTGTAATCATATATGCACATGGGGTAACAATGTGTGATTTATTCTCCTATGCTACCTACCCCCATACCCCTCTCCTATTTTCATTGCCCTGTGTCTAATCCAAAGTGTCCCTATTCTTCCCTGGACACCTTCCCTTATTGTGAATTAGAATCTACATATAAGAGACAACATTTGACCTTTGGTTCTGTGGGGTTGGCTTATTTTACTTAGCATAATATTCTCCAGCTCTATCCATTTACCAGCAAATTCCATCATTTCATCCTTTAAGGCCTAGTAATATTCCATTATGTTTATATACCACTGTTCTAGTTGTAAGTTCTTGGTGCCCTTTGAGTTGAGTTTCTCACAGGGTGAGAAATACGAGTTTAATTTCATTTTGCTAAATATGGATTTCCAGTTTTCCCAGCACCATTGCTGAAGAGGCTATCTTTTCTCCAATATTTGTTTTTGATGCCTTTGTCTAGTATGAGATAACTGTATTCATGTGGGTTTGTCTCTGTGCCTTTTAGTCTATACCATTGATCTACATGTCTGTATTGGTGCCAATTCCATGCTGGTTTTGTTTTTATTGCTCTGTAGTATAATGTAAGGTTTATTTATTTCCATATAAACATCACTTTTTTATTATTTTGGTACCAGGGATTGAACTCAAGGGCGCTCAACCACTGAGCTACATTCCCAGCCCTATTTTGTGTTTTATTTAGAGACAGGGTCTCACTGATTTTTTAGTGCCTCATCGTTGCTGAGGTTGGCTTTGAACTCACCATCCTCTTGTCTCAGCCTCTGTAGCCACTGAGATTACAGGTGTGTGCCACTGTGCCCAGCTAAACATCAGTTCTTTAGGGATCCCTTTCCTGCCTTGCTCACTGATGGCTCCCACAGGGCCCCAGATTCCTCTGAAGCATTCATAACATGAATCTGTCTTTGCACACCTGTCCTCTCCACAAGAAAAAGTACTCTACCTTATATGCCTGAGGAGGTGCCTGCCATGGAGATGGAGCTCCCAATGTCATATGACTGTATATTCACACATAGTCAAAGGTTCTTCCCAACTGTAAGTAAGTGAGCAGATGACCACATACATAAATGAATACTAAAGACACCACTTCAGAGAGTCTATTAACCATGCATGCAGGGGTGCTCACTTCATCAGAGCCAATCCCTTTTGTAAGAAACAGACCTTGGTCAGATAATGCCACTCCAGGCAGCCTTGCAGAGCCAGGAAACCAGGTCCCCAGGTCAACAGAACAGAATACAGAGGGTATGGAGCAAATGTATGGCAGTGCGGGACAATGTATGGCAGGAGGACACCCCAGGGAAATGAATGAAAATGGTATTTGATGGTCATTGGCCCAGGGTCACCTGAGTGGCTTGTCCTCTGGCCCTAGCAGCTCCCTACCCAGTCTTCCCCACTAAGACAACTGGGCAAGACATGAGTGATCCAGTGCTCTGTGAAGACCAACACAGGCCTAGGGTTGGGTGGTTCCTTTTTGTGTCATCTTTGTGAAATAAAATATATATGCAAAATACATACAGTATATCTGTGGGGGTTGAAGAATTGTACTATTAATGTGGCTGACACCCACTTCCCAATCAGGACCTGCAGCCTCCCCAGCACCATGGAATCACACACATATTCTTTCTGACCTGCTTGCTCCACCCCTAAGATGGCCTTGGCCCTGGCTTTTGTCATTAACTTGTCCTCACACCCCAAAGAGTAGTTGGTCTCTCCTGGCTTTGAAGGTGTCAAGGATGGGAACATACAGCACATTTTGCTCTTTCCACTCGGTACTTGTGAGTTGTCATCTGGTTGTGCGTAGCCTGTTTACTCACTGTGGCTGCATTAAATCCTGTGAATTAATCTTCCTTTCTGGATATGTATCATGACGGAGTCTTTTTTTCCCTGTTTATTCTTTAAGGTTTCCATACCTGTTATTTTTCTATAAGTTATCTGGTTACCCACTTGCCTGAAAAGTAACTTTAAAAACAACCTGAAAAATAACTTTAAAGAAAACCCATTACCTTGTCATGTTATTGGTTTGCATTCCATTGCTCACGACTAACTGTTACCTAATACCCCTGCCAAGGTTGGAAACCCAAAATCATATGAGGGACAAGGGTGATTAAATCAAATTATTACCAGTGAAATGCTCTTGATTATGAGTTAAGGCCTATCCAGGGGGTCACAATATCTGATGTAGGAGAAACAGATTCTAATACCATCTTAGAGGCAAATGCCTGTGAGAAAAACAAGAAGTCATGACTATCACAATTAGATTGATACAACAGGAGACACAGCAATATTGGATACAATGAGTTGTATCCAGACACCAGAAATTTCCTCCACCTGAAAGTTCTAGAAAACCACCAACTAAAAAGTTGTCTCTGTGGCAAAGATGGTGAGGACAGGGCACCTATTGGGAAACACAAATCTCTTTTTTTGTGGGGGCTGGGTACCAGGAACTGAACCCAGGGGCAATTCACCACTGAGCAACATCCCCAACCATTTTTTATATTTTATTCAGAGACAAAGTCTTACTGAGTTGCTTAGGGCCTTGATAGTTTGCTGAGGCTGGCTTTGTACTTGCAAAGTTGCCTGCCTCAGCCTCCCCAGCCACTGGGAGTACAGGCGTGTGTAGAGTGGCCTCTCCTGCCACATATAGGGCAAGAAGTCTTTGGAAGCCTGCCGTCAATTAGGTGATCTTTCTTCTAGTGCCTTCACTTTCTGTAATGAAGACAGATGCCTTCAGAGGCTCAAAGGTCCTGTGGGGAGAAAAGGGGGTGGCTATTAAGAGCTGCAGTCAATAATTGAACTGGTCTCTTGTTCCTCTTTTCTTTTTTCATAGGTCCCTTAAAGTTTCCTCCTTTCAAAAAGTTTTAAAAAGTTTCCTCCTTTAAAAAAGACCTGGATGGCTACCTTTAAGGGAATTCCCATGGCCTGCTACCAATTTTGTAATTTATAATATCTGGAGCAAATTGGAGAATAAATTTGTCTTTTGAAATAAGTTGCCCTTCCAGAGATATAGGATCTAAGTGTGTATATTTTACTAATCTTTTCTTCAATATTTCTACAAAAGCCATGGGATTTTACCTCAATTCCTTATCAATTGATGCCAATGGCATTGAATAGGTTTCATTCTACTGTTTTTAAGTCTTTCCTTGAGACAAATGATCACATGATCCCTGTGCCAGCTTCCAGGTGATTCATTATAATTCCAGTGAGGATGCTCACAGGTATACAGTGTTAGTCATATATTTACATAGATCATCTCCCAAACCTTAGCAGTTTCTGTCTCCTGATGACTCTCTCTGTTTTCTAGAGTCTGACTCAAAATTCCTGTTACATCTCTCTAGATTACTTCAAAAGCCTTGGTCAGATGTGTAAATCCCTCTATATATTCATTAGGGTCATCAATATACCTTCCTAAATCCTGTTGGAATTGTTTTAGATCTTACATAGAAAAAGGTACCTGCATTCCTACCAGTCCAGATTCTCCATTTGTCTCTTGCAATGGATGTAACCTGGCAATGGGCTGAATAGGGACAGGATTATGATGAGGGATACCAGTATGGCAGGGAGTGGGAGCAGTACATAATGGTGAGTTCAGAGACAGTGGGAGAATTCTATTTTGACAGATATATAAAGTATACTGTTGAGAGGGATTCCAACATGGCGGCTGGCACAGAGAGATCAAGTCTCTGACCTCTCCAGCTGTGTGGGCATAGGGAGTCGTAAACAATCTAAATTCTGTTTGCTCAGGATCACTAGGCAATGCTGAGCTCACGTGGATCTGGGGAGATCAGTCTGGGCCTCTCAGAACACACACTGAGCCCAGATAGGCTGAATTCAATCTCCCATTCGCCTACTTCCCGCAGACAAACAGCTGTGACTCAGCACTAATCCATTCGGCTGAAACAACTGGTCAGCCTTTCTGATCTTATGGAGGTAAATGCCAACCGAGCCTTCATAGATAGTGGCCACAGGTTTGAAACAAGGCTTGGGAGAGACAGTAAGGACCCACCTCTTGCATTGGTCACCCAGCAAAGGCGAACGAACTGTCGCCATTTCCAAGAGATACCACCATGGCAGAGAACTGACGTCACCAGACTGCTGAGGAAGAGATAACTTCATTAAAACCTGTGGCTACAGGTGTGTAATCCCCTAGCCTTCCCTCTCCACACATCGTGGAAACATTAAGGGCCCCTCCCAGCTCTCCCGTGAGCACGATACCAGATGGAGGGAATCAGACGTGGCATGGGACCCGCAATGCGGAACTCCCAGCTACCGCTCCCACCAGTGCTGACACCTGAGGTCTCTTGCACCAGCTACCAGGGGCATGGCTACAAGAGGGCAAGTAAAATTCGCTGAGGATTCTCAGCCCCAAGCTCTACAAACTTAGGGTCTGAGGGAATGGCAGACAGGGAGAGTGTGCCCAGTCATTTTTGGAAACAGGGCTCCAGGGAACAGCAGACCTGGCATGTAGCCAGTATTGCGGTGAGCGGCACATGTGAGAGGGGCCTGGCTAGAGGAAAAGTGGGGAAGTGACTAGACACAAGAGGAGGCCCTAGGCACACAGGAATGGAGACTCACCCAGTCTGGGAGGAGGAGTGGCTGCACAGTGATTTTGGTTCCGGGATATTGACAACAGGAGAAACTTGCCATGGAGGGCACAGCGCCACCTACTGGAAGAGAAGTTAATCTCTAAGACTGCATTTATTAGTTTTTTTTTTCTGTCTCTTTTTTTTTTTTTTGATTTGGGTTATTTCTTTCATTTTCATTTTTCTTTCATGTTGTTTTTTAATTTTTTTCCTATTTTTTCAATTTTTTTCTTCTAATTTTAATTTTTATTTTTTATTATTATATTTAAAATTTTTTTTCTTTTTTTATTTCTATTTTTTTCTTCTTTTGTCTTTTCATTTCTTTTCAACTTTCTTATTCCCCCGTCTTTGAATTCTACCTGCTTACTCTCATTCTCTTTAGTGACTTCTTCCCTTCCCTTCTAATACCTTTCCTCCCAAGAATCAAATAAATTTATAGGAGTAAAAATTAACTCAGCAGTCAAACAGAACAAGAAGTAACATGAGCAGCTTGAAAAAGCAAGGAAGAAAAGGAGTACAAACAATGCAAGACTGCCTAAATATTCAGAAGGACCTAGAGTCATCAGAAAAATGGTCATGTAAAGAACTCAAGGAACACCTTAGACAGATGGAATGGAACCTTAAAGAGATATGAGACAGCAAATTCAAGGAGCGAAAGAACACATTGAGAATGAATTACATAAACAGATAAAAGAAGAAGTTAAGCATCTTTATCAGGAGATAGAGATTATAAAAAATAATCAAACAATAATTCTAGAAATAAAGGAAATGATAAACCAAATTAAAAACTCAATTGAGAGTATCACTAACAGAGTGGAGCAAGTAGAATCCAGAAAGTCAGATAATGAAGACAAAATATATCATCTTGAAAAGAGTCTAGCCAACTCAGAAAGGCTGGTAAAAAATCACGAGAAAAACATCCAAGAGTTATGGGATAACATATAAAAACCAAACTTACGAGTCATTGGGATACAAGAAGTTACAGAGATTCAAACCAAGGGAATGAGTAACTTGCTGAATGAAATAATTACAGAAATCTTTTCAGAAATAAAAAAAGGAAACAGATATAAAAATTGAAGATGCATACAGGACACCGAGCACACAATATCACAGTAGAACAACACCAAGACACATTGTTATGAAGATATCCAATATACAGAACAAAGAGAAAATATTAACAGCTACAAGAGAAAAGAGGCAGATTACATTCAGGGGTAAACCAATAAGGTTAACAACAGATTTTTCATCACAGACGCTGAAAGCAAGAAGGTCATGGAACAATGTATTTCAAACACTGAAAGACAATGGATGCCAACCAAGAATTCTGTATCCAGCAAAATTAAGCTTCAGGTATGACAACGAAATAAAAATCTTTCATGATAACAAAAGTTAAAATAATTTGCAGCCAGAAAACCAGCATCGCAAAGCATTTTGAGCAAAACACTACACGAGGAAGAAATGAAAAACAATAACCAAAACCATCAGTGGGAAGTGCCTCGGTAAAGACAGAGGGCGAGGGGAAAGATAATCATGGAGAAACAAACTAATTTTTTTTAAAAAAAAAGGATAAATAATCAAACATGACTGGAAGAACAAACCATATATCAATAGTAACTCTAAATATTAATGGCTTAAACTCTCCAATAAAGCGACATATGCTGGTATCATGGATTAAAAAAACAAATCCAACAATATGCTGCCTCCAGGAGACACATCTGATTGGAAAAGACATACACAGGCTGAAGGTGAAAGGATGAGAAAAAATATGCCATGCACACGGTCCTCGTAAGCAAGCAGGGGTGTCCAATCTCATATCGAATAAAATTCACTTCAAGACTAAGTTAATCAAAAGGGATAAGGAAGGACATTATATACTGTTAAAAGGAACCATTCACCAACAAGACATAACAATTATCAATATTTATGCACCAAATAATGGTGCTGCGACATTCATAAAACAAATTCTCCTCAAGTTCAAGAATCAAATAGACCACAACACAATAATTATGGTGACTTCAACACACCTCTCTCACCATTGGACAGATCCTCCAAACAAAAGTTGAATAAAGAAACTATAGAACTCAATACCACAATCAATAACCTAGACTTAACTGACATATATAGAATATATCAACCATCATCAAGTGGATATACTTTTTTCTCAGCAGCACATGGATCCTTCTCAAAAATAGACCATATATTATGCCATAGGGCAACCCTCAGTAAATATAAAGGGGTGGAGATAATACCATGCATTTTGTCTGATCATAAAGGAATGAAACTGGAAATCAATGATAAAAGAAGGAAGGAAAAAATCCTACATCACATGGAAAATGAACAATATGTTACTGAATGATCAATGGGTTACAGAAGAAATAAAGGAGGAAATAAAAAAATTCTTAGAGATAAATGAAAATACAGACACAACATATTGGAATCTATGGGACACAATGAAAGCAGTTTTAAGAGGAAAATTCATTGCCTGGAGTTCATTCCTCAAAAAAGGGAAAAACCAACAAATAAATGAGCTCACACTTCATCTCAAAGCCCTAGAAAAGGAAGAGCAAAACAACAGCAAATGTAGCACAAGGCAAGAAATAATTAAAATCAAAGTGGAAATCAATAAAATTGAAACAAAAGTATTGAAAAAATTAACAAAACTAAAAGTTGGTTCTTTGAAAAAATAAATAAGATCGACAGACCCTTAGCCATGCTAACGAAGAGAAGAAAAGAGAGACCTCAAATTATTAACATACGGGATGAAAAAGGCAATATCACAACAGATGCTACAGAAATACAGAAGACAATTAGAAATTATTTTGAAAACTTACATTCCAATAAAATAGAAGATAGTGAAGACATCGATAAATTTCTTAAGTCATATGATTTGCCCAGACTGAGTCAGGAGGACACACACAATTTGAACAGACCAATATCAATGGATGAAATTGAAGAATCAATCAAAAGACTACCAACCAAGAAAAGCCCAGGACCGGATGGATATACAGCGGAGTTTTACAAAACCTTTAAAGAAGAATTAATACCAATACTTTTCAAGTTATTTCAGGAAATAGAAAAAGAGGGACCTCTTCCAAATTCATTTTATGAGGCCAACATCACCCTGATTCCGAAATCAGACAAAGACACTTCAAAGAAAGAAAACTACAGACCAATATCTCTAATGAACCTAGATGCAAAAATCCTCAATAAAATTCTGGTGAATCGGATTCAAAAATATATCAAAAAAATTGTGCACCATGATCAAGTAGGATTCATCCCTGGGACGCAAGGCTGGTTCAATATACGGAAATCAATAAATGTTATTCACCAGATCAATAGACTTAAAAATAAGAACCATATGATCATCTCAATAGGTGCGGAAAAAGCATTCAACAAAGTACAGCAGCCCCTTATGTTCAAAGCTCTAGAAAAACTAGGGATAACAGGAACATACCTTGACATTGTAAAAGCAATCTACACTAAGCCTCAGGCTAGCATCATTCTGAATGGAGGAAAATTGAAGGCATTCCCTCTAAAATCTGGAACAAGACAGGGATGCCCTCTCTCACCACTTCTGTTCAAGATAGTTCTTGAAACACTGGCCAGAGCAATTAGACAGACAAAAGAAATTAAAGGCATAAAAATAGGAAAACAAGAACTTTGAGTGGTCAGTGACAGAAACTGGTTGACATCCCTGGCCAATTCATCCTTTCCTTCTGGTTGTTTGGTGTCTTTTCTGCAGTGGGCATTCCCTGGTGAATATGGGATGAAAAGGTGATCACACAGAGTGCCTACTCCCATAGGTCCATTCACATGCCTCTTCCCTACACCTTCCTGTCTTCAGACTTCCGGTGTTGCTATCTAGCTTTTTCTAAACCACTGACCAGCAATCTAGCTATTTGCTGTTGCCCAGACCATACAGGTTAAAGTGGGATTGAAGAACCTCAAGTGAGTGTGTGGAGATACCCCATCCTAGACTCACCACCTGTTCTCTTCTCCATCAGGACACTGATTTTGGCATAGAATAGTTTCCTAGACTCATATAGCTCATCCTTCTCTGAAAATTTGTCCATCTTATACTTAAATCCTGTGCCTTGTTTTCAGTTCCCTCTGCCCTTCAACAATAAGAAATGAGGGTTTATTTAAAACCCTGTAAGGAGGTTCTCTGACTTTGCTTTAAATTACTGATTAGTGGATATGGACCTGTCATTTGATTTCTTCAACCATCATAGAACTTAGCAACATTCCATTGTCCTTAGTGTTACTGTTTCCCCTCAAAAGCCAGTTCACCATCCTTGTATCAGTTCAAATCCTCTAAGAAGCACACACCAAAATAGGATTAGATGTTTATTGAAGGGAACACTTGTAAAGAATAAAGGGAAAGGAAGAGAAAGAGACCAGGAGAGCCTTCAGATTGTGTTACAGGTTCAATACCTGTGCAAGGAGAGGGAGGAGGGAGAATTGGTAGGAGGAGCCTCATCTGATATTTGATCCATTTTTTGAATTCTTCATGTCAGTTATGTTTTTCAGTTCTAGGATTTCCATTTGGTTCTATTTATAGATTCCAGTTGTTTGTAATCTCCAACTTTATTTTTTAAAATACGTTAATCACAACTATTTTAAAGTACATATCAGATAAATTATTTCACTTGAGCATCTATTGCTATTATCTATATTTTTCCTCTTGATTTTCAGTCATTTGACTATTACTTTGCTTTCATACAAATTTTAAGTGTTAAATGGGATTGAAATTTCAAGGCCCAGCTGTATTTGTGTTTGGTTTTTGATTTTGTTTTTTCCTGTGCTGGTGATTGAGCTCAGAGCCTTGCACATGCTAAACAAGTGCTTTATCACTTGAGCTACACCTCATCCTTTTGTCTTCCTTTAAAGATAATGCAATGTGTTTTCTTTTTTTCTGGAAGGTAACTTGGATCTATTTAAGGTTGGTTTTTGTTAGAGTTGACATTTTTTAGTTGTAGCTTACTCCTAAGATAGAGTCTCCAAATCTATGGCAGAAGCCTAGACAATGGTTTTGACTTGTAGAGCCTAGGTCTTACTCCAAGATTATACCCATACTTCTAAGGAAGTAGCTCTTCTGAGATTTCAGCTGATAGCCTAGGGCATTTAGCAAGGCCTCTGCACCTTGAGAAGGCTTGAATCCCTACTTCCATTTTCCTAGCAGTGTGAAACTGTTGATATCCTTGCTCAGCTCTTTAACAATCATCTGCTTATTTCCACTTGGTTTCTGAGAGTCCTACTCTGCTTGTGCACAGCTCAGGATTTTTGACAATGCTTAAAGAGGAAATCACACTGAAATTTTGGGCTAATTCTTTGTAATTCCCCTCTACCCTTTGTTTTTATTATTTCCCTTCTATCTCTTAAAATCCTAGGCCAAAATCCCAACTCTTCCTTCTTTATCTTTCTCACCTTTTGGTTCTTCCATTCTCTTGGAACCACCTTCGGAAAGGTTTCCAAACCAACCATTCATTCCACTGCAATTTTTCTTGTCAGATCCCAAATACCTTTCCATTGCTAACTCCAATGATCAGTTCTTAGTTCTTTTCTTACTTGATCTTTTAGCAATATTTCATATTTGACCTAGTTTATCACTACTTCTTCGTATATTTTTTTCCCTTGTCTTCTAGGGTGCTATACTCTCTAGATCTTTCTCCTAAACTATACCTCCTGCTTCTATTCTTTTGCTAGAGACTCACTCCTTCATTTCCTTCTGGACTTAGTTCAGCTATCACTTCAGGAAAACCTTTCCTAATCATCTTATGATTTAAGATTTTAACCCCATTCTTACCTCACACAATCTGTATTTTTTATTTATTTGTTTGTTTATTTACTTATTTATTTGCATGTTGCTTAGTTTTCCCACTAGAAGTAGTAGGCTCAGTGGAGGGAAGGGATTTCCCTCCCCCCTTTTTTTGTGCACTGCTATCTTCTGGTGCCTAGAGCTTTGCTTGGCACAGTTAAACATACAGTAAATATTGGGCGAGTGAGCAAATGCAAGAACAACTATCCCCTAAGAATTCATTCATTCATCAGGTATTTATTGAGTATGACCCTGTTTCAGGTTCTGTACTTATATGTAGTGTTATTGTAAAGACAACAATTAGAAATACCTTTTTTGCACCTGAAGATACCACAGTTGAAAGCTAGTATAGGTTGGTTGTAGGTCATGTCTTGCTGCCCGCTTCCTGGTCTTGGGACTGCACTTGTGGCTGGGATGGCACCTGGCGATCATCCAGGAGGCAGAGCTGTGGGTGGTGACGGAAAAAACAGACCATCACCAGGATAGATCCAGAACTCTTCCGCCCTCGTGGACAGCTCTTGCCTTTCTTACAGACTATGAGATGGGTGTACACGTGAACTCACTCCACCCCTCTGACCTTTATCCTGATTGGCTCCTGTGCAGTATATAAGCTGTGTGTGCTTCCTCAATAAACAAGATCCAGATCCTGCTTGGACTCCTCCCTGGCACATCTGATTGTCCTACTTGAGGGAGGGCTGAGTGCTCGAGGGAGGGCTGAGTGTGGGATGCCCGTTGACCTTTAGCTTTTTGGCTCTTTCTGGTCGGGGCGTGCTTTCCCCACTTCTCCCGCTGGTCAGGAGGAGACAGGCAGCTAAAAACTCGAACAGTTGGTAACATGGAGAGGTGTGTAATTGAATGAAGTAATATTAAAATTCATTAAGATTGTCCTTTAGAATTCTAACCAAACTTCTTATTTATAACTTTTTTGTAAAATATGAAGTCTACATACTTCATATGGCTTCCTGCAAAATAATGACACCAATTTTGTGGTTTTTTTTTGTATCTTACTTACAGCAAACTACTGAGAAGAGAAAGGTTTATATCTGCTATATTTACACCCAAGATGAGCTACAAAGGGTATCAGCACTGAAGAATGAAGTTGATGAAATGAAAGGACAACCTCATTGACACTTCTGAAATTGTGATTACACTTTCTTTTTCATTTCTGTATTATCTTCTACTGCTGGAAAACAGATGTTTTTGTGTTTGTTTTATTTTCAGTGAAACAATCATATTTTCTTCTCTGCAGTGTGTTTTATGTTCTTTCATCTGTTCCTATTAGTCTCTCTTTTTTGGGGGGAATGGGGGTACTGAGGGCTGAACCCAGTACCATTGAGTCACATCCTCAGACCTTTATAATTTTAATTTTGAGAAAGGGTCTTGCTATACTCTGAGACTGGCCTTGAATTTATTGGCCTCCTGCCTCACCTCCTGAGTCTCTGGGATCACAGGCATGTGCCATGGTGCCCAGCTTTATTTTTGTCAATCTCTTTTGAATTTTTTTATTTTAATAAGGATGTTCAACGTATAATAATTTATGTATATTGTGAATTTTTAGATACATGTATCTAACTTTAAAGAATTTTGTTCAAAAAAAAGTAAGTTTTCTCAAATTATACCTCTGTACCTAATGAAATTATCTCCTTTTCATGTGTGTCCTTGGTATTTCTGTATATTCAGGGATGCTGTTCAGCCAGAAAGCACTGGCACATTTTCATCAGGCATTGTAATATTAAATTTTTTTCTTGTTGGTAAATAGCTGCCTCAAACACTCAAAGTAACTTTGTCTACATTGGTCATTCCCCTAGAACATTATGGATTTTACCAAAATTTTCCTCAAAAAAAAAAAATAGCATTTACTACAGAAGCAATCTCCAGGACTCTGTTTGTCCCTATAACTGGTATCTATTCTAACTGGTCATTAATTGTGCTATTCTGATTATTACGTATTTTAATATCACTCCATTCATATTTATGTATTTTTATATAACTTACCTAACCATATATATTTAAATAGTACAAAATTATTGTAGTCTGTATAGGCAAATTTGGAATTTATTTGATTCATTTAATGTCAAGGCTTCAAATGGTTTTAAAAAACCAAAGTTTTTTTTTCCCCATTAAAGTCAGGTACAGATTAAATGGGAGACACTCTTTCTAACTGCTTAATGTTCTAAGTAGTGTTGGACACCTTATAAACCAGGCAGTTTCCAGGAACTCTTAACCTTATTTACTCAGTGGTAAAATGGGGATAATAATACTTATTTAGTGGATCACTGAAAGAATAAACTGGGTCAGGTCTGATGTTGTGACTCAGGGGTAAAGCGCTCAGCTAGCATGTGTTAGACTCTGGGTTCAATCCTCAGTACCATGTAAAAATAAATAAAATAAAGGTATTTTTAAAAAAAGAAATGAGCTGCATTAAATAAATTATTTAGTAAGTGCCTTACATATGAAGATCATCCTGAAAATGGTGACTCTCCTGATCATGGATCCTTCCATCAACACTTTTAACCCATTCGTGTTAACTTCACCCAAATTTCCTAGAATTTGAGTCATTGTGACAAAGGAATTTTTTAATTTATTTTTTTATGGGTTTTGTCATATATTAATTCAGAATTCAAATGATTCTGAAATTTTAAGATTCCAGCTCATTTATTTTTTCAGCAAACAGGTGATAATCTCAATGTATCTTCTAGGCACCAGGAGAGGAGCTTGCGGATGGATTGATGAGCTGCTTGCCAGTTCAGCCTTGGGGTTCATTTACCAACTCTACATCAGTAGTTTTCCACGAGTTGAGATAGTGCCCCCAGAGACCATTCATTCATGACTGAAAACACTTTTTTGTTGCCACACTGGGATGGCGGTGTGCTGGCATGTAGTCCAGCAGGTAGAGATAAGAAATGCTGCAAAACATCCCACTGTGCATGACACAACCACACACCCCCCCACATCACCAAGAGTTGTCTGTCTCAAATTTCAATAGTCCTGTTGTTGAGAACCATAGACTAAATAAATAAATAAATGAAAGAGACCCTGGACTACTCTGAAGTTGGAGGCTGTGATTGAAACTGTCTTGAAAGTTACAGTGTTGAAAGGTGAACCCTGACATTATCAAAAATAGCAGAGGCCAGATTGTCTCAAGTGGGGGTTGATTTACATCCTTGTAGGTGCCTTGAGTTGCTGGTTTAGAAACATAATCACGTGTGCCACAATCTTTTGTGGTCTACTGAGATGGAGTGGAAGATGGTCAGCTTCAGGCCTTGCTTGACCATGTAATACCCCAGCTCATGAGCTACTTAGAAAATCAGTACACACATAGGTGAGCACATAAATTGTCCAGTTCAGATGATGTAAGCTGTACTGAGAAAAATGTGTTCTCAGGGAGGTGAAAAAAAAAACAACAACAAAGTGACATGTGAAGAGATAGAAAGGGCTTGATGCACACAGTGGGCTTCAGTGATTCGCACTAAGTCAGGGTGCAGAGAAGTGTTGTGGCAGCATCTTTCCCTTGTTTCTTTTTATGGAGCACTGTGTGGAGCACTCGTCAGCCTTACAGGTTCATAGATTTCTGTGAACAACAACATTTCTGTGGATTGTAGGTATCACTCCTTTGATCTCAGAGTTTCTAAGTCTCTGTGCTGGGGCTCCCTCTCCCCTGTCTCCTCAACCTTTCTGTTTGTGGGGCTTGATGCCTGAGGTTGAGAGGAAAGGCCCCTTCACCTAGGATAAGGGTGGCTCTGAAAAGACTCCTCCTCCTTTGCTGCTCTGTTTGGTAATGTGCAACCAAGACTGTAAACTGGGCTTTTGGGAAGGTGGATACTGTCTTGAGGCTTTTAAACAGGTCCTAAGTGTGTGATGTTCTCTTGCCCTGAATTATTTGGAGATGAGATTGAGTAAACATCTTATCCTAATTTTTCTTCAAGTATCAAGCTAACTTTCATTGTGGTGAAGATATGAATAACACCAGGATTTTTGTTGAAAACGATAATGGACTTGGAAATCCATTTCTAGGAACTGTGATCAACATGGTGTTAACCACAGAGCAATGGTAAGACAGTTTTGTTTTTAAATCTATGACATTCTCAGTTCACCTTGGCCAAATCACTTAATCCCATTAACTTCATCTTAGAAGCATTTTCTTGACAACTGATTTGATCTTTCACACTTGGCCAGGGTCACTGCATTTTGATTTAGAAATTGTGACTGGTCTTGTGGTTAACATTCTTAATCAAGCTTTTGTGTCTGTGACAAAATAAAGGTTAAGTTTATTGTGGCCCTAAAATGACTTCAGGTATGAATATGAACGTAGCAAACAGGTTGAGGTTGTAGCTCACTGATAGAGAACTTGCCTAGCACACATGGGGCACTGGTTTGATCCTCAGCACCACATAAAAATGAATAAATAAAATAAAGGTATTTTGTCCTTCTATAGGAGACAATATAGAAAAACAGTATCTCTTATGACATGGAGATGGACAATGATGCATTACAAGGTACTATTAATATTGAATAAGCTAAAAATACAGAGTTTTATATTGTCATCTCTACTATCCATGAACATCTGCAATAATTTAGATCAGTCATTTATGTTGGCTTGATGTTCCAAGTGTTATCCCATGGTAACTGAACCATCATCAGCAGAGTTTTGCATCCATTGTTTATGTGAAGCCACATGCTTTCTCTGGAACCATACAGGTTACTCTTTGCATTCAAAAGGATTCTTTGAATAGACCTAGGAAACAATGTAGGAGAACTATATTTTCTTGTACTCTTCTAAACAAAGTGATATTTGGACAGGGGGCAGAGATTAGTTTCAAATATACCAGAGGGTATGCTAAGACATAATTTGCTTTAATTATTGATTTAGGTTTGCAATTTGTGCCTGTCTTACTAAAAATGACAAAGCATTTAAAATTTTTAAACAGGTAAAATCCATGGCCAACAGTGATGAATATACTAGAGGAGCTAGGCCCATAATTAAACATGAGCCAAGGCAAATGTTCTTTTTTGAAGTTAGAATTTGGTTTATATTAATTTTCTAGAAATGTAAAAGATTAATTTGGAAGGAAAGAATGGAACATTGTTATGAAACTTTCTGAATGTTCCCTATAAATGAAATGTGTACAAATGTCATTCTTGATGTTGTTAAACTTAAAATGGTATGATTCAATAAAGGTATTCATGTTTAAGTCATTGAATTGAGTACCTTAAATATATATTTTATGATTAAAGTGTTGTTTTTCTAAGACAAATGGAAATATTACTGAAATTAGGGCACTATTTTATTACATTAGCCTATTAATCTTTTATAAATTGGGTGAAAGCAAGTTGGGCATGGGTATTATACTATGACAGGACTGGGAGCAGCTGTGCTACTCATGGATGTCCCTGAAATGAAGAACATCCTTCCTCAGTTAGTTACATGCTGTAAACTCCCCAGCAGTGAAAACAGAGCCTCCTTCCTCAGCTAGTGACCCCCAGCATGACCAGAAACATTTCCACTGTTGAACTTCAGAATTTTCAACAATGAGGATAAGTAGTATTAAATTTTGGATTCAAGGAAAGTAGTCCTGACTTGCAAATCTAATTAGCAACACTTCTTTTTTTTCCTATGATCACACTAGAAATATTTTAATTTTCAGAAAGCAGAATGCACAAAGAGAACTTTAAACGCTCATGTTTCAGGTTTGACACTGAAATTTTTCTGTCTCATGAAGAACTTTGAAAGAAGTAAGAATCTTCCGACATGATGTATTGGTAATGTGAATTTTCAAGATTTTCATGTGAAGTAGGGCTAAGCTAGGAGCACAGGTGAGGGCTCTCTAATCCTCCAAGCTGGTAACAGAAGATCATTAAACCTGGCTAGAGCTGGGTGGCAGTTGGGGCTTCAAGAGCCAGACTGGGATCCTTCAACCACTCCTTCCTCAATATCAATGGATGAAATTGAAGAATCAATCAAAAGACTACCAACCAAGAAAAGCCCAGGTCCGGATGGATGTACAACGGAGTTTTACAAAACCTTTAAAGAAGAATTAATACCAATACTTTTCAAGTTATTTCAGGAAATAGAAAAAGAGGGAGCTCTTCTAAATTCATTTTATGAGGCCAATATCACCCTGATTCCGAAATCAGACAAAGACACTTCAAAGAAAGAAAACTACAGACCAATATCTCTAATGAACCTAGATGCAAAAATCCTCAATAAAATTCTGGTGAATCGGATTCAAACACATATCAAAAAAATTGTGCACCATGGTCAAGTAGGATTCATCCCTGGGACGCAAGGCTGGTTCATTATACAGAAATCAATAAATGTTATTCACCACATCAATAGACTTAAAAATAAGAACCATATGATCATCTCAATAGATGCGGAAAAAGCATTCAACAAAGTTCAGCAGCCCCTTATGTTCAAAACTCTAGAAAAACTAGGGATAACAGGAACATACTTTGACAATGTAAAAGCAATCTATGCTAAGCCTCAGGCTAGCATCATTCTGAATGGAGGAAAATTGAAGGCATTCCCTCTAAAATCTGGAACAAGACAGGGATGCCCTCTCTCACCACTTCTGTTCAACATAGTTCTTGAAACACTGGCCAGAGCAATTAGACAGACGAAAGAAATTAAAGGCATAAAAATAGGAAAACAAGAACTTAAATTATCAATATTTGTGGATGACATGATTCTATACCTAGAAGATGCAAAATTGTCTACAAAGAAACTAGTAGAACTTATAAATGAATTCAGCAAAGTGGCAGGATATAAAATCAACACGCATAAATCAAAGGCATTTCTGTATATCAGCGACAAAACTTCTGAAACGGAAATGAGGAAAAACACTCCATTCACAATATCCTCAAAAAAAAAAAATACTTTGGAACCAACCTAACAAAAGAGGTGAAAGATTTATATAATGAAAACTACAGAACCCTAAAGAGAGAAGTAGAAGAAAATCTTAGAAGATGGAAAAATATACCATGTTCATGGATAGGCAGAACTAACATTATCAAAATGGCGATATTACCAAAAGTTCTCTATAGGTTTAATGCAATGCCAATCAAAATCCCAATGGCATTTCTTGAAGAAATAAAGAAAGCAATCATGAAATTCATATGGAAAAATAAAAGACCCAGAAGAGCAAAAGCAATTTTAAGCAGGAAGTGTGAACCAGGCGGTATAGCGATACCAGATTTCAAACTATATTACAGAGCAATAGTGACAAAAACAGCATGGTACTCGTACCAAAACAGGTGGGTGGACCAATGGTATAGAATAGAGGACACAGAGACTAATCCACAAAGTTACAACTATCTTATATTTGATAAAGGGCCTAAAAGCATGCAATGGAGGAAGGATAGCATCTTCAACAAATGGTGATGGGAAAACTAGAAACCCATATGCAACAAAATGAAACTGAATCCCTTTCTCTCACCATGCACAAAAGTTAACTCAAAATGGATCAAGGAGCTTGATATCAAATCAGAGACTCTGCATCTGATAGAAGAAAAAGTTGGCTCCGGTTTACATATTGTGGGGTCGGGCTCCAAATTCCTCAATAGGACACCCATAGCACAAGAGTTAATAAGAAGAATCAACAAATGGGACTTACTTAAACTAAAAAGTTTTTTCTCAGCAAGATAAACAATAAGAGAGGTAAATAGGGAGCCTACATCCTGGGAACAAATCTTTACTCCTCACACTTCAGATAGAGCCCTAATATCCAGAATATACAAAGAACTCAAAAAATTAGACAATAAGATAACAAATAACCCAATCAACAAATGGGCCAAGGACCTGAACAGACACTTCTCAGAGGAGGATATACAATCAATCAACAAGTACATGAAAAAATGCTCACAATCTCTAGCAGTAAGAGAAATGCAAATCAAAACCACCCTAAGATACCATCTCACTCCAGTAAGATTGGCAGCCACTATGAAGTCAAACAACAACAAGTGCTGGCGAGGATGTGGAGAAAAGGGTACACTTGTACATTGCTGGTGGGACTGCAAATTGGTGTGGCCAATTTGGAAAGCAGTATGGAGATTCCTGGGAAAGCTGGGAATGGAACCACCATTTGACGCAGCTATTGCCCTTCTCGGACTATTCCCTGAAGACCTTAAAAGAGCATGCTACAGGGATACTGCCACATCGATGTTCATATCAGCACAATTCACAATAGCTGGACTGTGGAACCAACCCAGATGCCTTTCAATAGATGAATGGATAAAAAAAATGTGGCATGTATACACCATGGAATATTACGCAGCACTAAAAAATGACAAAATCATGGAATTTGCAGGGAAATGGATGGCACTAGAGCAGATTATGCTTAGTGAAGGTAGCCAATCCCTAAAAAACAAATACAAAATGTCTTCTTTGATATAATGAGAACAACTATGAACAGAGCAGGGAGGAAGAGCTGGAAGAAAAGATTAACATTAAACAGAGACATGAGATGGGAGGGAAAGGGAGAGAAAAGGGAAATTGCATGGAAATTAAGGGAGAACCTCATTGCTATACAAAATTACATATAAGAGATTGTGAGGGGAATGGGAAAATAAACAAGGAGAGAAATGAATTACAGTAGATGGGTTAGAGAGAGAAGATGGGAGAGAAGGGGAGTGGGGATAGTAGGGGATAGGAAAAGTAGCAGAATACAACAATTACTAATAGGGCATTATGTAAAATTGTGGATGTGTAACCGATGAGATTCTGCAATCTGCATTTGGGGTAAAATTTGGAGTTCATAATCCTCTTCAATCTAATGTATGAAATAAGATATGTCAAGAGCTTTGTAATGTTGTGAACAACCAATTAAAATTTTTTTTAAAAAAAATAATAATAATAGGGCATTATGTAAAATTGTGGATGTGTAACTGACGTGATTCTGCAATCTGCATTTGGGGTAAAATTGGGAGTTCATAACCCACTACAATCTAATGTATGAAATATGATGTGTCAAGAGCTTTGTAATGTTGTGAACAACCAATAAAAAAAATAAATAAATAAAATACACAATAAAAAAAGTATACTGTTGAAAGGAAGGAAGGAGTGGTTTGGGGGTACTCTAAGCCAGTAATGTTTTTACTCATCATTGCTAGAAAGGCGTCATCAGTGCTGTACATAGCACATAAATGTTTTTGATCCCTCAGTAAAAAGAAAGCCTGTATGTAGGGGACTTCTGACCATTTTACTTCCTCTCTGCAACATGAATCTACTAGGGAAAGACTATTATAGTACAGACTTCCTAAACATAGTCTGTCAATACCTCAGGAGTCCCTCAGCAGTACTGATAGGCAAGAGAGATGAGTATATGAAGGTGTCCCTCCCATATATTCCATTTTAAACCCAGAACCAGGAGGCATCCCTGTGTGGTTCCTTAAAAATTCTGTGTGTAGAATGCCTGTCCAAATTAAATATATATCTAAGTGTGTATATTTACTCGTGCATCATTTGCTGAACCCTCTGTTGCTGAAGCTGGTAATCTTATTGAAGAAAGATGTTTAATAATACCCTTATGCCAGCCAGTTGACTTAACGTGGAGAAGTGACTCTTAATCCTTTTGCAGAGACTTTTAATAGTAAGATGGGCATGATTTTGAAAAGTGGGTGATAGGGGAGGTGCAGGGGTTTTTGTGTCACTCTGTGGAAAACATAGTCCAAAAATAACAATAGGATAAGTGACATAGAAAAGGGCAAGGACCGTTGCATTCCTTGGCTTTCCCTTGGAATAATAAATGTGAGGGGACATAGGGTTCATGCAAAAGTACCGCAGAGAAAGAACAATAACTACCATTTTGGTGAGGAAAAGACATCAGCTGAGAAAAGTTTTCCTAGCTGTGAGATATCTTAAACTAATGCCCCATGATTTCTCCTGATTTGTACATAGGTAAAGGTGGTGAAGTCATTGCCCTGCAGCGTCTGGGCTAGCCTCTAAAAGAAGGTGGTGTGATGCTCATTACTGAAGAGATTCAGGGGGACACCATAAGGCGAGAGCCACAAGAGTGGAGCCTCAATGCTTCTCTGTTGGACTTACTCAAAAGAACGCTACAAAAAAGAAAAAAAAAAAAAACAAGAGAGAGTGTACATCTGCATGTCAGCAGGAAAAAAGTTGTCACTACAGTTATTAACAGGAATAAAAGATGAACAGTGACAACAAAAATGACATCAAGCAAACAGAGCATGGGAGTGACAGGATCTCTGGAAGATAGGTGTATAAATATCCCTTAAGCAAAGAGGATCCTTTCACTTAAGCAAGTTCAGGCCCATGATCATACCTGAGGCCCTGAGGCAAATAAGATTGTAGAGCACTCTGCAGAGTCTCCTCAAGGAGGCTGTGCATGATTCAACCAGGGAAGGGACCCAACTCTCCCCTCCTCCACCTGTTACTGAACATGATCAAAGAGCCTTAAGGGATGATGTGAGTGGCCATGGAAGGAGAGGCCAGGGATGAGTGGGAAGGCATCTCTTCCAGTTCAGCAGCAGGCTTCCTGAATGTGCCTTCAGAGCCAAAAACATCTAGATCTCCTGCTCTATGCTGTCATAATGGTCCACAAAGCTGCTGTTCCCATTAGATGGGAAGGCATATTGGAGGAGCAGAAGAGTGTGCTCACAAATGCAGGTCCATTGCTGCCCTCCACGGGTGGTCTTGGAAATACCCTGGATTGCTTCAGAATCAACAAAAGCAGGAGATTGCTTAATAGAGATAATGCCAGTTATTAACTCATTTCAAAAATAGAATGAAATTTAGCAGTGTCACATTGCAACAAAATCGCAATCAATGGACACAAGTGAATGGGGTGACCCAAAGTGTAGGAGGACAAGGTGGGTTTTCTACTGAGTAAGATTTTATCAGTGGTCTCAGCTGCCCAGCTCCATCCTGGATAGGCTTCAGGAAGGTCAACAGCCTTACTGAGCTGGGCCTAGGGCATATGATAGCCCAGTAGGGTCAGCCCAGTAGTCATGGGTCAATTCCTGGAAGGAACCTCTGACCTGGGTCCCTGGAGATTAAGACTGATTCTATGCCCAAAACAGCAGATGGAGGAAGTTGGGGCTCCAACACTCCCCCTTTGCCTTCTCTTGAACCCCAATTCTCACAACAAGGCTCCCCAGTAGTCCTGAATCAGCTGCTCCATGAGAGGAAAACGTTTGCATTATCACCAAGTGCCAGTTGCTCCCAGAATCATGAGAGAGCATAAGATGATTTGAGGGGACCATGTGTGCTTTGGACCTCAGGTATTTGAGCTCTGGGAAATTTCCAACTTGGCCTGGCTCCCCATCCTACTTCCATCTTTCTCTGCACAGATGACATGGTCAGTCCTGTCCCTAGTCTCACCCTTTACAGGACCCTAAATAGAACCCACTCCATACCCTGACTTAGCCCAGGCAGAGCCTCAGGATGGAATGTTGGAATGGGACCTTTATCCTCAGGCACCCTCTTGTCTCCTCTCTTACAGGCTCTGTGTCTGTCTTTGAGCTGACACAGCTGGCCTTGGTGTCATTTGCTCTGGGACAGATGGCCACCATAGTCAGCTCTGGAGACAGCCTTGCCAATGAATATGCTGGGCACTGGTACCCGCAGAAGCAGAAGCCAGGTCTGAGTCCTATGTGGATCATCCAGCTCTTGGTGTCCACAGCTTCTTTGGTGTAAGCAGAGGCAGCACTGCCCATGGGACCCAGGTCCCTATGTTGTAGAGCTAATTCTCCTGGTGGTAGCACCAGTGTTTGTCAGCCTTGCCTTCAGAGTTCAGCTTCTCCTCCCAGGCAGCAACCAGCAGGTTCCAACACCTCCTGATCCATGCTAGGCCTGCAGAACAAGGAGGGTACCAACAGACACAACAGGGGTACACAGAGGCGAGTGGCCCTGTCACTGCCACCTGTTCCTCCAGAGAATGCCCCCTAGAGGCTCAAACAACAGAACCCAGAAGAGCTTAAGTCCCCAGTTCTCTGTGATAATGTCTTGAACTGAATTCTTCCACCACACTCTTCTGCCATGATGTTCACGCTTTCCTCAAGACCTAAGAAATGAAGTCAATTGTTTATGGATTGTGATGTGGGAGACCTTTGAGAATCAAAATAAATTTTTTATCTTGTAAATATTGGGGTATTTTTCTTTTATTTTTAAAGAGAGAGAGAGAGAGAGAGAGAGAGAGAGAGAGAGAGAGAGAGAAGAGAGAATTTTTAATATATATTTAGTTAGTTAGTTAGTTTTCAGCAGACACAACACCTTTGTTTGTATGTGGTACTGAGGATGGAACCTGGGCCAACATAGGCCAGGTGAGCATGCTACTTCTTGAGCCATATCCCCAGCCCTCGGTCTTTTTCTTTATTCTTTCTTTCTTTTCTTTTTTTTTTTTAACAGTAGAATGCATTTTGACAGATTGTACACAAATTGAGCACCAATTCTTCCTCTGGCACTACATATGGCAGAGTTTCTCCAGTAGTGTAATCATACATGTATACAGGGTAATAATGTCTGTCTCATTCTACTGCCCTTCCCATCCCCACAGCCCCACTTCTCCCCTCAGTTCTCTCAACACAAACCAAAGTGCCTTTCTGATTCTACCTGATCCTCCCAGCCCCATTATGGATCAGCAATAGCTTATCAGAGAAAACTTTCAGCTTTTGGATTTGGGGGATTGGCTTATTTCACTTAGCATGATATTCTCTAGTTCCATCTATTTACCTGCAAATGCCATAATTTCATTCTTCTTTTAGGTTGAATAATATTCTATAGTGTATATGTGCCACATTTTCTTTCTCCATTTATCTGTTGAAGGGCATCTAGGTTGGTTCCACAGTTTAGCTATTGTGAAATGAGCCACTCTAAGCATTGATGTGGCTGCAACACTCAGGTGTGCTGATTTTAAGTCCACTGGGTATAAACTGAGGAGTGGGATAGCTGGGTGCTTCTAGTCCAAGTTTTCTGAGGTATCTTCATACTGCTTCACATAGTGGCTGGAACAATTTGCAGTCTCACCAGCAATATATGAATGTAAATTTTTTCCCACATCCTTCATGACACTCGTTATTGACTATATTTTTGATACATTGCCAATCTGGAGTGAGATGACATCTTATAGTAGCTTTGATTTGCATTTCTTTCATTGTTAGAGATGATGAACATTTTTTCCAATGTGTGTGGATTTCTTCTTCCATGAAGTGTCTATTTAGTTCCTTAGCCCATTTATTGATTATGTTATTTGGCTTTTGGTGTTCAGGATTTTAAGTTCTTCATATATCCTAGAGATTAGTGCTCTATCTGAGGTTTGTGTGGTAAAGGCTTTTTCCCATTCTGTAGAATCTCTCATCACGTTATTGCTTGTTTCCTTTGCTGAGAAGTTTTTAGTGTCTGTCCATCCCATTATTGATTCTTGATTTTACCTCTTGCACTTAAGATTCTTACTCCCATCAGAATGGCAGCCATCAAGATTACAAACAACAATAAAAGTTGGCCAGAATGTAGGGGGAAAGGCACACTCATACATTGCTTGTGGGACTGTAATTTGGTGTAGCCAATCTAGAAGTAAGTATGGAGATTTCATGGAAACTTGCAACATAACCACCATTTGACCATGCTATCCCACTCTTTGGCTTAGAAGAATAACAGCTTACTACAGGAACACAGACACATCAATGTTTATAGCAGCACAATTTATAATAGCTAAATTGTGGAACCAAACCAGATACCCTTCAGTAGATGAATACACAGAGAAACTTTTATTTATATACACAATGGAATATTACTCAGAACTAAAAGACAATAAAATAATAGAATTTACAAATAAATGGTTGGAGTAGGAGAATATAATTCTAAGTGAAGTAAGCCAATCCAAAAAAATCCAAAATACCAAAGGCCAAATGCTTTCTTTGATATGAGGATTCTGACTCATAATGATGATAGCAGGGCATGGGAGGAATGGAAGAACTTTAGATAGGGCAAAGGGAAAGGAGGGGAATGGAGAGGGCATGGGGGTACAAATGATGGTGGAATGAGTTAGACATCATTACCCTAAGTACATATATGATGACATGAATGGTGTGAAAATACATTTTGCACAACCAGAGACTTGAAAAATGGTGCTCTCTACATCTAATAATGAAAGGAATTGCATTCTGCCATCATATATAACAAATTAAAATGAATAAATATTTTAATAGAAAAGTGAATAAATAAACAGGGGGAGGCCATCCACCTTGTTTTCATGAAATTAAGAAATAAAGCCCACAGCAGCCATGGCAGTGGAATTTGGCGACCATGCCAGTGGCTTTCTCCACAAGGAGGTGGTCCGATTCATTAACAATGAAGCTCTCCTGAACAGTGGTGGCCCAGAGTTCTACATGGCCTTTCGCTCTCATCCCTGGAACAAGGTAGAGGAGTGGCCTTGAACTGTGGTGTTGGACTCTCAGGTGCTTCGAGACCTCAGAGGGAATGCACCTGAAGTGCCCTTGCCCTGGGTGTGCAAGCAGTGGCCAGGCAGCGGGAGCAGCAGGGGCGTTGTGCCTTTCTGCTGCAGGATCAACTGGAGGAAGGTGAGGCGTCTTGCTGGGCTTTGGTGTCTGAGCTGCAGCGGCTGTATGAGGGCCGTGATGATGCTACTACTCAGCTGCACTTCACTCAGGTTGTCTTGTGAGAGGCTACTTCAAGCTGAGAGGTCAGTCTTGGCAGATCCATTGCCCTCAAAGGTTGAACCTGTTATGGGAGCCCAACAGCATGGTGCTGTGGCATGGTCCCTGGAAGGAGAGGAGCAGGCAGAGGTGGTAGCACCTGGAGCAAAGGGCATGCCACATTTGGAGGCCCAGATGCCAGCCCCAGCACCTTTGCTTTATGTGCAAGGACATCCATGTCCTTGGCTCCAGGCAATGCAACCCCATGTGAAAATGTATGTGCCCCATCCACTGTCAATCCCAGTGGGATGCCCATACTCAACATCTCTACAAGCCCCTGTAGTAATGGAATCAGAATCAGCAGGAACAACAGCCCCAGCAGTGGCAGCAGTTGAACCCCAGGTGCCTAGTCTAGTGACCTATCCACCAGCTTGTGGGATCCAGTGGAGTGCCGGGAGAGAATGGCTCTTCAATGTGTCCAGAGTTACCGGTGTGTCCAGAGTAACCAGAGTTGCCTTGTCCAGAGTTGCCTGAGTTGCTGGGGCCAGGCAGAATATCCTGAGAACCACCCAGGCATATGCAACCTGGGAGATAGAAAAAGCCCCAAGCAAAAAGAAGGTCCTGAAGGTCCACAGGGAAAGACTTCCCTGAGGGAAAGCATTAGCCAAAGCCAAAAAGAGGGTCAGGAGAGACCCCAGGGGAAAGACTCCATGTGGGAGAGCATTAGCCTTTGCCTGGTGCTTTTAATTTAAAAAAAAAAAGAATGTCGTTGGGATTTTAATAGGAATTGCATTAAATCTTTGTAAAAGTTTTGGTAGTATGGCCATTTTGGCTATATTAATTCTGCCTATCCAAGAGCATGAGAAATCTTTCCATCTTCTAAGATCTTTTCTATTTTTTTCCTTAGTGTTCTATAGTTTTCACTGTAGAGGTATTGTACTTCTTTTGTTAGATTGATTCCCAAGTATTTGACTTATTTGAGTGTAGGGTCAATGGGGAGGTTTTCCTACTTTCTCTTGCTGTGGATAAATCGCTTATATATAGAAATGCATTTGATTCATGGGTATTGATTTTATATCCTAATTTGCTGAATGTATTTATTGCTTCTAGAAGCTTTCTGGAGGAATGTTTTGGATATTCTAAATATAGAAGTATGTCATCAGCAAATAGTGATGATTTGAGTTCTTATTCTATGCAAATCACTTTAATTACATTCATCTGTCTGATTGCTCTGACTAGAGTTTCAAAGAGGGCATCCCTGTCTTGTTTCTGTCGTTGGATGGTATGTTTTCTCTTTTTCTCATTTAGTAATAATATTGGCCTTGGATTTAGCATAGATAGCTTTTACAATGAGAAGGCATTGCATACATTGTTTGTATAGATCTCACCATGTGCATGTTCAACCATGAGTTTTTGTGGTATGAGATGACAGGATAGGATGAGAAGCAAAAGAATGAATTCCACAGCAGGAGTCATGGAAGAGGAAGATTAATTCAACTGACTGGATTAAATCCTACTGAATAGAAAATAGTTTTGTTTTCAAATTTAAAATAAGGGGTATGTGATCTTAAAATTTCTCCTTCCTGAAAATTTCTTCAACCCTTAAAGGATAATACTTTGTATATATTTTCATTCTGAATCAAAAAGACATTTTAATTTTTTCTATCTACAAATGTTTGGAGGTTCAGAAAGATTGAGACATGTACAGGCTTAGAATTAAAAACAAAGAATGAAATCTTCTTTGATTCTCAAAACTATAGCTATGCGTCCCTTTCATCCCATGATTTTTTGAACAATGAAATAATTTTGGGAGTAAATCCTTTTTTCCTAATTTAACTTATTTTCATAAACAAGAAATATTAATATGTGGGACTTGGTTTCAGTTTTTGAAGCAATTCACAAACTATTCAACAACACACTTGGATATGAAAATACACTTACTAAGAGAGCAGTAGCAGCTCAGAATATAGCATGTGCTCACAATGAAAGTTCCATGTTGTCCAGTCACCATGGTAATGTGGGATGCACATCTTACCTTCCATTTCCACTCAGTTGGTGTGGAGAGCGAGGTGGTGAGAAGACTAGGGAGGTTTTGAGTTCTTGGTTGACCATGGGAAATCTAAACTGCTGCGGGGAAGGTATGTTGTCAGTGATATTTTCAAGGCTGTTTCTTCAAAGGGCAGTTAATGTTTACTGAATATATTTTCCTCTTGATGTTTTCATCTTCAACACTGAATCTTCTCTCCTGAGATTGAAGTATTTGGTGATATTGTTTTATCACTCAATTCATATATTTGCTTGTTCTATTGACCTGGTTACTGAAAATGTTTTTCTAAATTTAGAAAATGAACCATTCCTAATGCCAATAACATGTGTGCTCTTAAAGTGAATTACAGGAGGAGGACACCCACCTTGCTTTCATGAGATGAAGAAATAAAGTGAGAGAGAGTAAGGCAATATACATCCCATGACAGGGCAATTAGAAACCAAACCCATCTCAATGTATATGAACATCTAAATATAATGTCTAAATCAAGACATTTGTAAAAGAAAAGAGGACTGAGATTTCAGGAAAAGTTTCCAATTGTTTGATGACTACAGGATCCCAGGTGTTTGGGGACTACTGGGAAGGAGGCAAGAAGGACAGTGCCTTGAGGTCAGTGGAGTGGATGTCTGATAATGGAGGAAATGAGGGCCTCAGTGGTCTACAGGGGCAGGAGGTTCACAGGTTAGAGTTAGTGGTGGTTCCATCTAGGCAGATAAGTCTCTGGCCCCTAGCCATGCAGGATCTAGGAAAAGGCTTGGAAAGCCAGGAGCAGGAATATGCCTGATCAGAGCTGGTGCATCTGGAGAAATGACATTTGAACCAGGCATTGTCTGACTGCTCAGATGATGGCTCAGAATATTAGACTGCAGACATGGGGCAGGCCAGCTTCTGACATGGAAACAACAAAGCATCAGCCCAGAGTATCCGTTTCCCTGATTAATCCCCACTAACAGGCCATCCAGGTGGGAATAGCACAAGGAAACTTCATTCTGGGCACAGCCATCAAGTGGCAGTTGGTTTAGAATGTCCTAAGTTCTCAAAACAGTTGGTGAGCCCCAGAGAACTCTGATGATTTAGATGGTCAACTGCTCATCAGAAAGGCTCATTGGGAGGCAGCTGGCAGTGAGACGACCCTGGGGGAGGATGGCTACAAGTGTGGACTCTACCATTGACCTGCAGATAGGCTTCATTTGCATGAAATCATCATTTTTAAGTCAGTAATTGTAATGAAGAGACAGGAGCCCGGGTTATAACTTGAACATTTTTCATGGTGTCTGCTACTGAAACCTCATGCCAAAGAGGCCTGAAGGAAGGAGTATTTGAAAAGAACTGAGAAGAGTTCTGGCTTCCTGGTTCTAGGATACATGCTAGAGGACTCAATTGCTCAGGGATTTCTGGTCCCAGGTAAATAGCTACATTCCTGTCCCACATCCACTGCTCATTATTCTTGTGAATCTGGGCAAGTCACATAAAATCTCTAAATTACAAACACCTAAACTCAAAATTGTGGTGGACAGACTCTGCTCCGCCCATTCCTTTAGGCTGATATGGAGTCACAGGAGGTCACAGATATTATCCATCTGTAAAGAATGAGGAATAGACTTTCTTGACCCATTGCTCTGGAGGATGACCTCTGTTTGACACCTCTCTGTTCAAACACTGTCAACGATTGAGCTTATTCTCCACACATTTAATGAAGTGTCCTATTTAATGACAGGACACATTAGCACCCATATGAAGCACCAGTCCTCTTAAGGATGCATGGATGTGATCATTGTCAGCCTTATACCATTACGTGGATCAGATGCACACTTTTTGCAAACAATTGAGAAGGGGTTTATTTAACTGCACAGGTATTTAATTTTTGAGGTAGGATTTGAACAAAAGCCACATACATAACCACAGCCTCTGCTGATGGTCACTGTTTCCTCTGCCTTTCTATGATTCCCCCTTAGTAATTCGTTTTGACCACATAATATTGTGTTGGGTTGTAGACCTCACACATTGCAATGTTATCCTAAAGCTCAATCTGACTCAGGTGCTTTGCTTCCCCAATGGTGAAAAATGAACTCAGTAGTGTGAACTCTAATAGCATTCAAATCCTTCCTTCAAAATTTATTAAACATAATTTTTGTTATTTTTAAAAAGTTTTATTAGTTATCCGTGGACCTTTATTTATTTATTTAAATGTGGTGCTCGGAATCAAACCCCATGCCTCACACATGCAAGGCAAGCACTCTCCAAATGAGCCACAACCTGAGACTCAGATTTTATTATTTTTAACTCTGTTAACAGACTGCAAAAAATACATCAGAACTTTTTTTCTAATATTCAATTGTAACATTGTCCCCCCTGCTCTGCTAACTAATACTCTCCTCTCACCTTCTATGATCAATTTTTCAGTTTCCACAAAAGAGTGATATTATGCAGCATTTATCTTTGTGTCCCAGACCTATTTCTGATATCATAATTATCACCTCTTGTTGTTGAAAATGACAGAGCAAAAAAATACAAGAAATATTTAAGTTTCTGGGCATGCTATTAGTGTATATATATATATATATATATATATATATATATATATATACTTGAATTCAAATTATACCCCCAGATATTTACAATGATCATTTATCAATTAAAACTGGTTGAACTGTTATTTGAATTATTATTGATGACCCTGTGTTTTCTTGCTAGCATCTTGTCAACAGCTTTGTTTTATCTCATTTCCCAGGCTGTTGCCTCCCATGTTGGAAGAAACCCCCCGCAGAAGACTTACGCAGGCCTTGGTCCAGAGGAGTCCGCCTCTGGCCACCAAATAGTGTTGTGCAAAATAAAAAGTCCAACAAAGGTACTGTGGAATTCCTGAAATTGTGTTCATTCTGCAATAATGATTCTAGTTGATTCAGAGTTCCAATTCTTTTATTTAACATGTACAAATTTACATGCTTTGAGTCATTCAGCAGTACTATAGCTCCAGAAGTAAAGATCTAGTTATCTTTTAATTTTGTGCACTTGATTCTTTCAACTGTTGATGGACATCTGGGTTGATCATACAATGTGTTTATGATGAATGCTACAAACATTAAAGTGATTGTATCACTATAGTATGCTGACTTGTAGTTCTATAGAATAAGCAGGGAGGGAGTGTATTAGCTGAGTCCTATGAGTTCCACTCTTGGGCTTTTCAGGAATCTGCACATTGCTTTCCAGAGTTGTCATAATAATTTACAGACCCACCAACAATGTGTCAGTGTACCTTCTTTCTCCTATCCTTCCTGGTATTTCTATGCTTATCCAGTTTTCCCAGCACTATTGGTTTAAACAATAATCTCCTGTCTAACATATATTTCAGTGCCGTTGTCTGGTATCAGGTGGATGTAAGTATCAGGTGGATTGTCTCTGTGTGGTATATTCTATTCAAGGATCTTCATATCTATTTTCACTTCAATAAGATACTGTTTTTGCTACTCATCTCTGTAATAAAATATAAGATTGGTTATTACATTTTCTTGCTCAGAATTGCTTTGCCAAATAATTGTTATTATTATTATAAAATAATAATAAATATAATAATTAACATAATAATAATAATAATATTACTCTTGTTATCATCATCATCATCTCAATTGAATTTCAGGGTTGGTTTTTCAATACTGTAAGGAATATCATTTGTAGTTTGAAGGGGATTGTATTGAATTCATTGAACCTGGATATTGCTGTTGATATTATGGCCACTTTGACAATATTAATTCTGCCTATCCAAGAACACAGAACTTCTTTGCCCCTTCTGAGGTCTTCTTCCATTTCTTTTTCAGGGTTCTATAGTTTTTGTTGTAGAGATCTTACATCCTGTTTGGTAGATTTTTTATATTATTATAAAAGAAATGGTTTTCTTGAATTCTATATCAGTTGCAGCAATGTTGGAGTATAGTGACAATATTGATTTATTTGTGTTGATCTTTTATCCTGCTACATTGCTAAATTTATTACTTCTAGAATTCTTCTGGTGAAAATTTCTGGGCCTTCTAAATATAGAATCATGTCACCAGGTAATGTGGACAATTTGAATTTTTCTTATTGTATCCTATTAATTTCCTACTTTTGCCTAATTGTGCTGACATTACTTCAGAAAAATACATTGAATAAAATTGGCAAAAGTAGACATTCTTTTCTTCTTCTTAATATTTGAGGAAGACTGTTCCTTTTTATCTCTGTTCAGTGTGATGTTGGCTTTGGATTTCTCATATATGGCTTTTATAATATTGAAACTAAGTTCCTTCTATTCCAGGTTTCTCCTTTGGTTTTGAAATGAATTGTTTCTCCTTTTTAATCATTAGCTTTTCTACATCTATTTTATGAATCTTGTTCTTAATTCCAACTATGGGTGTGCTAGTCAGCTTCCCCCCACCCACTCTGCTGCCTGTGGAGCAACCTTTCCATGCTTCCTGGGCTTATGGTCTGGGCAGCTATTCACAGCAGCCCATTTTTACACCAGCTCCTTCAAATTCTCAATCCCCTTCAGCTGGTCCTGGGAGGCACCAGACTCAAGGAGGAAAGGACCAGAGCTTTCCTGCCCATCTCTGACTTGAGTTCCCCTGGGGAGAATGCTCTCCATGTCTTTTGCTCTAGCTCAGCCAGGCAAAGCCTACGTGCTGTGGCAGGTGCCTTTCAGGTCCATGTGTGCCTACCTGCTCAGATCTCCCAGCTCCTGGCTCCTGCAGTGGCAGTATCAGCTTGGCTGTGTCAAGGTGGCTCCTGCCTTGCTCTCTTGGGACAGCAGGAATCACAGATCTCCCTTCATGTACAGTGCACAGTGCAAAGAAGCCTCTTCTTCAGCCAAGAAAACGTTGCCTCTATGATCTCAGTATTTTCACACTGAATCTGTCTGTTTTGATTCTGTGCATTTTTCCTCTTTCTGTGATCTAGCTGTGCCACACTATTCCTGCTGCTGCTCTTGCTTCCACAATCAGCTTGGATCCAATGTACTTTCTTTTTTTGTCTTTGTTTAATGTAGCCAATTTTCTGATTCTCTAAGACTCCCTGAGTGTCCACTATTGAGTTTTAGTGAAACCCCTCTTTTGCCCATCTGGGAGGAAGGAGTATTCACGCTGTTTGCATTACAGGTTGTGGAGCTGCAAGAAATAAAGGTTCTCTCTATCTTAAATTTGCTTGTGTCTTGTAATGTATTATTTCTTTTGCTTGAGTTTTTGACTTTATATGCCTGTATGATTTTTTTCCACTCACTATTAAGTTTTGGTGACTTCCTTTAGTTCCCCTCTCACTGAGAAGCAGTCTTCTTGCCTTCTAAGTCTGGCACTGAAGAACTGTGGTGGGTGCATCCTTCCTCCAATTTGCCAACTTCTCTTCTCCTGACAGCAAATTTGCACAATTTCTCAACATGCCAAGGAATGTTTGGGGCCAAAATATATTTTATCTTGATGAATACCTCAAGTTAACTTGAAAACAAATTTTATTCTCTCACTGTTGTATGAAGTATTTGTACAAATGCCAAATAGATCCATGTGATTGATAATGGTTTTGGTAAATTCCTAGGGTTGCCATGTCTAACTACCAGCTTTCATGGGTTGAAGTAATGCAAGTGTACTATCTTAGAGCTCTATTCCCTAGGAATCCCACATTGACCTGTTAGCAGAAACATGCTACTTCTGAAAACTTTAAGGAAGGATTTTTTTCTGCCCATTCTTAACTGTTCCTGGTTTGGTGGCCATCCTTGATCTGCTTGGTTTTCAACTGCAGCACTTTACTCTCTGCTTGTATCATCACATGGCATTAGTCTCTCATGAATGTGCCCCATCTTCATGAGGACAGATGCCCTATTTGGGGAATGGGTCCACCCTGTTCAAAGAGGATACTTTTAATTGCTAAGATCACAATGACTCTCATTTCAAACCCAGTAAAATTTGGAGGTACTGTTTAAGTTCTAACTTAACCATGTTTAGAACTTAAACATGTATTTGTGTGTAAGTAATTTGACCCATAACAGAAATGATTGATTCAAAAGTATGCTTTTTCTTTACTTCCTGATGGATCTGTCAAGTGTTATAAAGGAATGCTGAAACCTTCTAGTGTAACAGTAGAATATTTAATTTCTCATTGTAGTTCCTTCAATTTTTTGTCTATTTTGTTTTTTTTTTCCTGGTATGCTCCTTCTCTTGCCATTCAGAAACAATCATGTTCCAGCAGTAATTGAGCCTGTGTGTGTTAAACAACCATCTCCATACACTCTAGACACATGTCCACAGTTAGGAAGCCCCTGGAGTGTTTCTTCAGCAAACCAATATACTGACAGTTACTCTATATTTCCCTAGATTGCTATAAAGTAATAATGGAGGTGGTATCCGTTGATTTGGGAGGAGACCAAGAAAATGATATTGCTGAGGTAATGTGACCCTTCTTTGTCTAAGATATGTGTTGTTTTATTCCTTTTAATTCAAATTCCTGCATGAAAATATGACAGTGTTCATTATAGGTGACTCATAGGTGGTGGAATTACAACTGCTCATCTATTCCCTGTGAGAATGATTCAAGATGACATTCACATGTGAGAACAACCATTGTCAAATGATTGTAGTGAGCATTTTCTTCAGTGGCACTTTTCCTTGATAGAAAAAGAATTTTGTGCATGTCATCAAATTGTACCTGAGAAATCCCTCGTGCAAAGCTCATGTCTTTTCACAGATGCCCTCTGCCTTACTTTGTGATCTTTGCCCCAACTGCTCTTTCCCATCTAGTTAACTAATGCCACCATAGCCAACAGTAGACTTGTGAAAATGATCTCCTGCTCACACTGTCTTCCTTTCTGTAACTACAGGTAGCCTCTGCAGCAAATGAGAAATGTAAGTATTCTCAACTCCCTAACATGCTGAGGAAAACCTCTATGCTTACATAGGTCAGACATTCCTTCCTGTTTCTATGTAAACATTTATCTTGGATTTAGATTTCTTTGGGAAATGAGGATTGGCATGTGCTGACAAAGCGAAAAACCAGTGAAGGATTATGGCCATCTACCATGATCCTGAAACAGCTGTCTTTTTGGTGGTGTGCATTTAAGTGAATGAAGGTGGGGAGGCATCTCTGAGCATGTCCTTGTGTAATAATTGTGTATGCATTTGTGAAGCTGTGGGTGCTTCCTCAGAAATTCTGTTCTAACATGCCCAGTACAAAATTCCATTTTTTAAAACTAAAAACCCACACTAATGCATGATTTTTATGATACAATTCCTTCACATTTTATGACACCCAGATATTAAATTCTGGTTACTAGGCCTACTCTGTAGATAGAGATGATGCTGAGTCAAAAGATCCAGGTTCTTGAGTATGCAAGTTATAGAAGATATAAGAATTCAGAAAATTGTCCTGATGGTAATGCTTTGGAAAGGGAAATGTATTCATCATTTAGTGATATATCACACTCCAGGTTATTCCAATATATTAGTCTACTCATATCTCCTACAGAGATGTGAAATATTTTCCATACTTTTAAAATGGCCTCAGTGGTCATCTCTAGAAAGATATACACCTAGGGGTACAAAATTTCAAAAGTACATATCACACGTGGTTCTAGTCTAGCTGGAAAACCAAAGGCTCTGCTTCTCATTCATTCTTGTTCTTTTTTTGCTGTGTATTTTCACTGCTGTCCATATCAAGAAATGCCCTGAACAATTCACAAGCAATAAGTTGTATAATAATAGTCATTCTGTATCCTCCTAGTTCCCCCAAATGGCATGATGGAGTTAATTTCTGCAGAAAGCATGGGTCAGGAGTCCCCATCAAAAGCCATGGTAAGTTTTTGCTTATCTTCCTCTGAAATCCAAGTGTTGCTTTTTAGTTTCTCTTTCCCTTGTAATATCATATGATTTCTTGGAGATGATATAAACAATTTTCTGAGTGTGCAGATTTTCATGGGGGTGTCTATGGCCAACTGAGACCACACTGGAGGCAACATTAATGAGAAAGAATATCAGCAACACACTGTATGATAACAAGCTCTGTGTCTGGCTGTGGTTTCCCTCCTGGCCATTGAATTCCTTATTTAACACCTAATCTAGGCCTGTAACACAAATTCCCCTATAGAACCTTGTGTCATTTGATGAATGCACATTTGCTTTGTCCTTGCCTTTGAGTTCCCTTGACTTGACCATTTTCTCATTGGATTTTCTAATGTCACCTATTAAAAATAAAAAGATTTGTACACACAGGACAGAGCATGGCTTGACATTCATAGTGACTCCTTTTCTGTATTCACAGGAGGATTCAAGAGGAGCCATAAGTGGTATGTATCCTGGCCTCACTCTCTTCCTGATGCAAAATGTAAATGATGCCAAGGGTCAGACCGTCTCCCTTCTTTTTTGAGTGCAGTGTCTAAGTAAATCCACTACCTCCTTGAGAATGAGAAGTGAGGAGATTGTGGTTCAAATTGATTTAAAAAAAAAAACACACACACACAGACACCACACACACAAAAAAAAACCATAAAAAACTATGGCCATTCTCCATATTTCCTGATAACACCTGTGTGAGTTGAATGCTGTGGTTAGTTCCATGAGAGATTTGTATGTGTTGCTCTGTGTACATCCATGTCACTTGAATCTGAGTGTGCCTGTGCATTCGTTTTTGCACATTTGTGTGATTCTCTAGATATATACACACCAAGATGCCAAAGTCCACATTTAAACAAAAATGCCATGTCCATTAGATCATGATTTTACATATGAGTAAATAGAGCAAATGATAAACTTGCCATGGGGTGCAGTTCATTCCATGCCAAGAATACCTCAATTAACCTGCAAAATATATCCCATCCAAACCTGGAAAATTTTCATGACACTCAATAAGAAAAAGCTCAGTTTCATTCCTGTCACTGCACCAGTAGCAACTTCACTTAATAACAAACCTCACCTGTCAATAGACCCTGTATTTAGTCAGGGCATTTGATTGTTCATCACACTTCACTCATGTCAGTTTTTCACATTCATATACATTTTCTCTGAGAGGTGTCAGAATTCATTTTCCAATCCTATTCTAAGCACAAAGTTCTGGACAGTGTCCATCCTTAACAGTGACTCTCAGGTCCACCAGCACACTGTGCTCACTTATGGTAGGAATCTGAGACAGGGAAGATGCACAGGACAGAGTTTCCTGTAGCTAAGGAAGGGATTTGTTTGCATGTTCCAACTGACATTGAAACCTGCCTTTTTGGGTCGTTTGGTAGACAACACTTTATGGGAAACATGTTTAAACTGGAGGGACTTTCATCAGGGATGACCAATGCAACTGCAGCTCATCTAGTTACAGAGCTAAAGATGGGCTCCAGTGAAGATCAAGCTCAGCTCAACAGTGGTGTCTGATCCCACAGTTTAGGTCTGTTCTGCTTCCTGTGTGCCCTGCAGGATATCACATTGACAGTGTCTCTGATAGGTCTTCACATTGTTGGTCTCAAATGCTATCCAGGTCCTCCTAATCACACATATATGGATACTGACACTGACTGGTCACTGGGAGGGTGGAACCACTGTGCTCATCATTCCTCCTCATTTCTGAGCTCATCCCTGGGCAGAGTGTCTTCATCTTAGTCCCTATCAGTATTTGTTGAATGCCCCTCTGTGCTAAGACCTCACTTGTCCAGCATGTGGGGCTCCACAGTGAGCCACTTATCCACCTGGGATCTCACCAGAACCAGCCAGAATCCTTAGGGAAGTTTAGAAGATAGCATTGCGTCCAAGCTCTGCACCCACATTTCTCATCAGCTCTAGGTGGGATAGCCTCACCTTGTGGGGAGCCATCTGGATTTTAATGCTGATTTTGTTGATGCAGAGTCCTCAGTCCCTCAGAGTGTTCCTGGCCCTTTTGCATGAGTCTATAGTCTACTTACAAATGAGGAGTGAGCTTATGCTAGCAAACAGCTGTCTAAGGAAACCCAGGGGAAGGAAATTTATGCTTGCTTCATTTTCAAACTCCAGGTCTTGGCCATACAAAATAGCAATCACTATTTGGATATTTTTAATTTTATTATTAAAATGTATTTTTAATTTTATTTAATTTTTAACTAAAAGCCTTCAGAGTCTCATCCAAGTTCCACATTTCAAGTGGCCAGCAGACCCATGTGCATAAGGCAGAGAGCACTCTCTTGTGGGCAGCTGCTGTGATGATGGCACAGTATTTGTTCTGTGAGTTTGTATTCCTGAAACTGTTGGCATCACAGTTTGCATGTCAGCTTGGTCTGTTTCAAGGAGAGAGTAATAATGTGCCAATGGAAGGAAGTAGTTAAAATTTGACTCCTTCAGTTCCACTCTCAATCTTGAAGGTTTGCAATTGTTTGCAGCATCCTGTTTGAGGCCTCTGACTCCCCAGAGCTAAGAGAGGGTCTAAGAAGCCACAACAGAGATCAGGGTGATCCTGACTATTAATATTAGTAAGACTCTGTTTTTCTTGCTAATAAGAAAACCCTTGAGACTGAATAATTTATACAGGTGGTTTAGCTTACAGTTCTGGAGATACAAGAGCATGGTGCTGGCAAACACTTGGCTTTAGTGAATGCCCTCTTAGCTGCATTGCATGATTGGTGGTGTCAGCATGGATGCAGGTGCAGGAGGGAGACATCACATGGGGAGATAGGAAGCCAGCAGTGATCAGATGATTCATTTTCTCTTCTTATATAACCAGGATCTAACAAGGGTTTGAGAAAACTATATTCCTACTTCTGAGTCTCATACCATTAAAAGACCTCATCACATCCAAGCAAACCCTTCCTCACACAGGTGTCACAACTGTCATCATGACCATTCTAAGGACCAAGCCTCAATCACACAATTCTGTGCAGTACAAATATTATGAACCCAAGTTACCATCATGAGCTTAATTGTGACAAAGAATGCATGAGACAATCTTAAGTAATGCTCTTGCTGATTTTTGTGTCTCTAAAGGTTGGACATGGAGCAAAAAGTATGAATCAAGCAGTGACGAGGAAGAGACTGCAGGTAGGAACAGCCCTAAGGGTATGACAAAATGGGAAGTTTCCTTCTAGAAGTTTAGTTCACCTAACTCATGTGGAAAATGAGGAGTGGGCATGAGATAGAAATAAACAGAAATATGTATTGCTTTTATAAAAATAACAGTTAATAGTCGTCATGACTTTGATCATCCTGTTTGTAAGAAGACATTTTTCTGCTTTGATAGTTATACACAATCTTCTATACAAGCCCCACTCTGTCCTGAATTTGTCTCTTCTAAGCATCAAGTAGCTTGGCTTTTATTATTGGCTATTTTTTGGCATTTAGCACTTTAGGTTTGATGCACAACCGAAGGAATCTAGTGGAACACACTTTCATAAAGTGACTTTGTGAAACTGTAATTGAAGCTCTCACTAGTGCTAAGCAGTAAATAAAAAGTCACAAATTCCCTCTGCATGTTCTCTTCTTAGAGCACCACTTTCTCTTCTATGTTTTGTCTACTCCTGGTTTAAAATAAACTCCCAACTGTGAGGGACTTAAAGAAAATTGTTTCAGTGCTCCCTGGACAGGTCACTGTGTTCTCCTATAAAAGAGTGGGGAGAAGTTCCTCCTTGAACATGTTTCTAACCTCCAGTCTTCATCTAATTCTCAAGCCCTGGGACTAGGTGAAACATCTGAATGTGCTTGTATTCAAGAGGCCTAAGTCCAGAAAATCAGGGAGACTGTGGCAGCCTCTTAAAGTAAAATGATGACACAGACATCCCTACTGAGTACAGTGGCAGAATTTGAATGTGAAAGGAGCTCTTGGGATCCTAGATCTATTTCTCATTGCAGAGGTGAGGTGATGGAGGCCAGGAGACAGGAGTGCAGACAAGATGAAAAATGGAGAGCTTTGACTTTGGCTCTAGAACACCAGGAGAAGGAGTAACTCATGTTCTCACCTTGACTTTAACTCTGCCTTTTCTTTTTCTAAGGCCACATCATCACCATCATGGCCATGGTCCACAGAGAAGACATAGAATCTGATGCAGAGGAGGAGGAGGAGGAGGAGGAGGAAGAGGAAGAGTAGGAGGAGGAAGAGGAAGAGGAGGAGGAGAACAAGGAAGAGGAGGAAGAGGAGGAGGAGGAGGGGGGGAAGGAGGAGGAGAAATAGGAGGAGAAAAGGACCATAAATCTGTATGTAATTGATTTTCTATTGGTTCTCTTATTTATCCTTTCTTATGTATAGCTTCTGTAGATTTTATATGTTTCATATTTCCCACATTTATGACTTTTCTAAATATGCTATCCTCATTCAGATCTTTGAGGTCCTTGGACCTTTAATTTCTGTTAAATCTCTCTGCACTAGCATTCTTAGTCTTGCCCTGGTTTTGACTACAGGCCACACCACTGAATCATGCTGAGCAATACTGCATGTCCATGTACTGAGCTTGAGTGCAGGGGGCTTCAGAAATATTGAGTTGTTGCCTGATGCATGAGACATAAACAATCTGGTTCTGTTTTACTGACCACTGAATAGCTGGGTTCTCCTGCCTTTGCTGGCTCTGAGCATGCATGAATTTACCCTTCCTTTCCTAGGTCAAGATTACACAGTTGGAAAGTAGTTCCCATAACATGAATTGTTTCCAGGGGCCCTCTCCTGGTTTAAAATGTGGGCTCAATGCAGCAAAAGTGATGAAGCAGTTTAGGAAGTGGCAATTTGAGTGTGGAAAAAAATGGGAGGGAGAGCAGAGGTCAAAATTAAAATATTCTCCATTGCTTTCTTAAATTTCTTTGTTGTGCTATATGCAGTGAATCAGAAGAAATTAGAGCACTCAAGTGTCCCCAGTTGCATGTGACTATGGCCATGCAAGGGGAGGTACAATTTGGTTAAAATCAGTGCATGGAGCTGTCTGAGGATACAGCTAAAGAGGGTAGGACTGGAAGAGCAACGTCCTTGCTCCACCCTGTGTCATCACAGGTGCTGCTCCTCAGGGTCCCAGGTGTGTGCTACTCAGCCTTTACACCCAAATGTCCTAGAGAACCCTTCCCATTGCCTCATGTTCACTCTCTAGGGGAGCAGCTTAAGAAGGTTCTGAAGGTGAATGTCCATGGGAATTTGCTCCTGAGGACATTCATAGACACTCTTCCCACAGACAATGCCCTCAGCTGAGGGCAGCATACCAGTCTCAGTGCTCCCTGCCCAGACCCCAGGAGAGATCAGGGCCCAAGTTCATCTTGCAAATCCTGAGGACAATTGTGGTCCTGGCCACTCTCTGTGGCCAGCAATTCATCCCAAGTGACCTTTTTCCCAGATTCTGTGTTATAGACTCTGTAAAACACCTGGGAGAGAAGCAATTTCGGCCCTGGAACACAGGAGAGATGATACCTGCAGTGCACAGCACCTGGAATTAGCCAGCAAGACTTGGAGCAGAGGCTGTTTTTATGGTTCCAAAGACATAACAGTCTATTATGTATAGAATTTACAGGTTTGTGTGTTCTTTAATAATTTTAATATTAGTCCTTCTTGTTAAATTTTTATATAAAATTATATTTCCTTGATAAGAGTTGCTTTTTCAACTCATCCTATAAAGTAAAACACACTAAAACGAGGTAGATATGCCTGAGGGAGATCTCAATGAATTACAAACTAGTTACCCTGGTGACCCCCATCACCATCAGTACTCTCCTCCCATACACCTCAGTTTGCATTTTAGGTTGTTTTTCAGGTTGGTATTATAACATTCACTAAATTAACAATGTGGGTGAGTAGGTGAAATAAAATGAATACTTAAATTGCAAGCTAAGTGAAATTCCAACTAAATTTCATAAGTGTTTAATTTATCCATTCATTAGCTAATTGGATCTCAAGACACCCAATATAAGAAAGGGCTGGGAAACAATTGGCAATTTTCATTTATAAATATTGTGGTTTTACATTTTTGTATCCTTTTCTCAAGAATATTTTTTTGTAATATATCACATACATATAAAACTAGTTGGAAGCGCACATTATAAACTTGTACCAATGGTGATAAATACATTAAATGACATGTTTCTCATTGGAAATAGGTTGGTTTCTATATAGAGAGAGCATGAAAACTACCAAGATAATAATAAAGTCTAGACAAAATATAAATGTCTGCTCTATGGTAACATATAGGCATCACTCCAATCTAACCATGCTAAAATTACATAATACTGTAAAAATATGTCTTAAAACTATATACTTTAATAAGAAGTAAATTCAATAAAGGATGATGATACAGGGATTGGGATTATAGCTAAGTGGCAGACTACTTACCTCACATGTGTGAGGCCATGGGTTTTATCCTAAGCACTACATATAATAAATAATGTAAAGGCATTGTGTCCATCTACAACTAAAAATGTTTTTTTTTTTAAATTTATGGGCTGGGGATATAGCTCAATGATAGAACACTCGCCTAGCCTATGTGAAGCACTGGGTACGATTCTTAGCACCACATATAAATAAATAAAATAAAGGTTCATTGATAACTAAAAAAATATGTAAGAGAAAAGGTACTGAGAACCAATGCATTTAGATTTCAAAATTCATGCTTCTTTTTCATTGATCCAATATTTTGTCAACTAAGTTTTCAAAATTTGTTCAGAGCCAACATTACTCATAAATGTTACTCATCTATTATTTCATAAATTTACTTTCTCAATAATAAAACATACAAAGTATTTGATAAACATACAAAATATTCAGATTAAATATATTTGACATGAAGATGAAAGAAATTATAGTGTCATTTTTCACTGTCAATGTTACCTGCTGCAATGACCACAGGCAAGGAAAGGCAATAACCATTTAAGTGATCAGCAGGCAGGCATGGTCAGGTCATTACTAGGCAAAGAGTTCAGAGATAAGAAGTTCATAGGTTAGTTGCCAGTGTCAGCTCCACCTTCAGTCACAATCCTTTGGAAAGGACGGACACACATATTGTGCCTTCGAACTTTAGTAGACACTGCACCTCATACACCATTGGGTTCAAAGGGCACTCAAGAACTGAAGTGGCTGGTGCCAACGTGTCAGATATTTGTAGGGTGTGTAGATCAACCCAGCCTCTGGCCCTGGAGGGGCTATCACAGCATCAATGTGAGGAGTTCCTTTTGGCATGACAGAGGTCTGTATTTGTCTGATCAAAGGTATTATGGTAGGGCCAGCTGGAGACGAGTACTCAGGGTCACTGGTGAGAGAAAAGGTGCAGTCCCAGGTATGATCCTAGGAGCAGCCTGGGCTGTTGCAACAAGAGAAAAGGCAAGGGTAGATGATTTAGAGTTGGCACCTCTGCAGGTGTCATTCAGAATCAGAAGTTTCATCAACTGCATCTTCTTAAGTTTACCCAATACAGTGACACATCATGGATGTACCTTGTTCTCAAATTTTTATTAAGGATGGATAAAATAAAGGTTCTATAATTTTAACTCAGTTTGAACACTTTTCCCATTCTGCTGCAGGTACCAGTCTTTTCCTCAATTCTTCAATGGCCCTCTATAGTTTACTTTGCTCTATTCTTATCAACTTCCACAGTGATTAGTACATCTGAATCTTCATGTGTATGCTTCCAATTCAGTTTGCTCTATCTTGCTCCTCCTTCTCTTTATCTTTGAGACTTTGCCTCCAGCCATTGTTTTACTTCCAGCTTCTGCCTGTAGCTCTTTGGCTGTGAATCCTCTGAGCCAAAGATCCTACCAAGAAAATTAAAATCTAGATATTTTGGATTTTTTTTACATGAATAGAGCACAAATTTTCATTTCTCTTGTTGTAGATGATGCAGAGTCACTCCATTCATTAAATCATACCTACAAAGGGTAGTAATGTGTTTCTCATTCAACCATCTTGCCCCCATACACCCTCCCCTCCACCTCCTCTCCTCTGCTCAATCCAAAATTTCCCATTGTTCTCTTGACTTTCCCCCAGAATATTATGGGCCTGATCCACTTATCTGAGAAAATATTTGGGCTTTGGCTTTTGGGGAATGACTTATTTTGTTCCATGATATTCCCAACTCTGTCCACTTATCTGTCAATGCTATATTTCATTCTTCTTTAAGGCTAAGTAATATTCCATTCTGCAAATGTACCACAGTTTGTTTATACATTCAAATGTTTAAGGGCATCTAGATTGTTTCCACAGTTTAGCTACTGTGAATTAAGCTGCTATGAACACTGATGTCACTGCATCACTATGGTGTGATTTTAAGTCTTTGGTGTATACATCTAAGAGTGGGAAACCTGGGTCAAATGGTGATTCCATTGAAAAATTTCTAAGGAATCTCCAATCTGCTTTCCAAAGTGGTCACACCATTTTGGAGTCACAAAAATCATTCTCTACAGACACATTTAGTTTCTCTCCTAACTGAATAATAGGCCCCACAGAATTAGGACATTTTGCACTCCTTTTCTTTTTTGTACTACCATTTAATGTGTGTACATGACTTTATGTAGTCTGCTAATTCCTTTCTCTGGCAGCCGATGAAGGTGGTTGAAGATCCCTCAGAATTTGGACAGGATGCTCAAGAGCTTCTTGTCTTTCACCAACTGCATCAGGATTATTATCTGGGATTACCATTTCCCCTGACCATATTCCAGTCTCCACAGATCACATTACCCTATGCCTTGGCACCAATTCCAGAAAGGAGGTATGGGTGGGGGTAAACCTGGGAACTGTCTGCTGAGGACCTAGTGTACCTCTCTGCACTGGGTCCTGCTCTGGGCACAGAGCTGAGGCCCATGGAGGCTTCTATATGAGCTACAGTGAATGTTGATGAATGTGTATGTATTCCAGTGTGAGGAGACCCTGTGACATATGCCACAGTGGTTCTGGTCCCCAGCTGTATGGACAAACTTAAACTTATCCTCCCTCTCTCTCTCTCTCTCTCTCTCTCTCTCTCTCATATATATATATATATATATATATATATATATATATATATATATATATAGAGGACTTGTGATAGGAGACAAAATCTGCTATTTAGGAAAAGGTCCCTAGGAGAATCCCAATGTAGACCATGGGAGTTTGGGAACTGTCATGCCACCTGCTGTAGAGAATTACACATCTTTTGAAGAACAACTCATGGTGCAAAGCCTGTTGCTGATAGGTACAAAACAACATCAGTCATCACTTTAATATGAAGCCAGAACTGTGTGATTTGCCAGTGAGAAGGTCAAGGAGACTTAGCATCATGGATAATTTGCATCTGGGAAGGAGTAAGAGCAGGGCTCCCTCCCAGTACCCTGCATGGGCACATGGTAAAGGCCCCATGTTTCCAACTTCCCAGTACCAGACACTGTCCCAGGAGTCCCATATGTATGTCCTATGGGAGGAGGTGAGGCTTTGGGTAAAAAGTGAGTGTGGCACTACTGCTATCTGAGGACTCTGGTCCAAAAATGTCTAATAATAATACCATGAAAGCAGATTTTGCAAAGTCTCTTAACCACATTAAACAGGCATGCATAATTATTTTAATAATGTTATATAACCCACTACAGCAAAGAAGTATCATTTTAACAAAGATTGGATGAACACTTATTTATGATATAATTCATATTCTTTTTCTCGTGTCATTTCTTTGAAATAAGTTTTATATATTTATGTTACATGTCAATTTAGACAGTAAATTTTTCTCAGAAATGTATGATCTGTTTTCTGTTTTCTCATTTACATTTTTTAAGGTAGATTTACTTAATGAAATAACCAAAGTATGACTGGTAATTTTCTAACCACTGAGTTATTAACAGAAATAATATTTACCCTTTGATATTTACAGCCAGCCATGTAAATTGGATTTGTGTTTATTAGAATAAATTTAAGATTAAAGAAAATGGATGTTTGTTTCATAATTTAAGTAGTATACTAACACAACACTTCTAAATCTATATAGTTTAAAAGTTTTATTCTTTTTAGATATACATGACAGTAGAGTGGTTTTGGATATATATGGAATATAATTTACCATTCTTGTGGTTATACATGATGCAGAGTTACACTGGTTGTGTATTCATATATAGAGACAGAAGTTATATAAATAATCTAATTTAGGGGTATAAAAAAGCAGTCTTTCACTGTTCAATGTTACAAGCTTCTTCTATTTTCACATTTATGTTCACAGAAATTCAGTGTTTCTTTTAAGTGACCGTTTTCACCATCACAGTTTTACCACAAAGAAAATAAACTCTTGTTTGCAAAGTCATAAAGGTATTTTGGTGCCAGGTCATAATCAACAAAGAGTGAACAGAGAAGGAAATGATCCTGATGATGAGGTGGTTCTTGAATTAATTCAATTGATGTGTCTCAGGTGGCTTCCTTCCCTAGACATGTTTTCCCAAGCAGGTCATGAACACAATGTCCATGCTTTCATGAAGAGAGACTATTCATGTGGTCATGAAAACAGATTTCCACTCACAGAGGTGACCTGCCTATAACCAGGTGGCAACAGCCGTATCCAACCCTGAGTTCTAACATAAGATTATTTCCTATGGGAAGCAGCCAGGTATCTCAGAGCAGATTGATGACACTAAACCTTACATCATGGCAGACTGACATTAGTTCTCAGTGAAACATGCATTTACCCTTGAGGGAGCTTGTTTTCCTTGCCTGCAGTGCTTCTGCCAAAACTGTTATCCATGGACTTAGTGAACACCTTAACCACCATTGTGGTATTCAACATGGGGCTTCTGAGCACAATGCTTATGTCACAGCCAATAAAGGGGAGCAATCAAGCCATATTCCTGCCATTACTACTCTTACATTTCCCCAATGTCCTAAAACACCAGGTCTGACAAAAAGGTTGACTGGCTTTTGAGGAGTCAAGATGAATCTTGGTGAGTGGTTACACCCATATCCAATACATGATGTTTGTGGAATAAGCAGTATTCCTGAAGCTAGAATGAGGACCTGGGACTGGGAATGACTCCACACACTAGTGACTCACTAGCACAATGTTTGCTTCCCATTTCAGTAATTGAACCCTATTATTGATCTAGTGAAGAGGACTTAGTTCCAAACACAGGACACAAGAATGACTGCTGTAACCTGGGTTTAAGCCTCTATTTTGCTACTCATGACAAGGAATCATTAGACCAAGTTGTGGCTATGAGGTCATGATTGGTCCTGATAATCAGGGGAATTATTTTTCCATTGCTGACTCAAAATAAGGAGGCAATGCATGGAAAGAAGCATGTTCTCTAGTCCTTCCTTGGACTGCAGTTAAGGTCAGAATACCAAGACAATCCAACTCAGCAGGGCTCCTGGTGCACCTATGTTGTATGGAGTGATGATTTGTGCCTACCACCTGGCAGTACTATCTAGAGATCAACACTAGCCAAAGCATTTTTTTTGGTGGTCAAGGGAATTAGAATAGACAAGTGAGAAATTACCAATGATAATCACAGGAATTAGAATTCTATGGAAAATATTTATTTTAATGAGAATGTATTTGAATATGTTTTCCTTCCTCTGTCTGATTCTAGTGTCAACTAACATAGGTGTGTTAAAATTATGTAACTATCCAAGCCCGGTGTCACATGCCTGTAATCCCAGCTGCTTGGGAGACTGAAGCAGGATCATGTTATGAAAGAAGCCTCAAGAAAAGCAAGGCACTAAACTATTCAGTGAGACCCTTTCTGTAAATAAAACACAAGATAGGCTTGGGGATGTGACTCAGTGGTCTAGTGACCCTGAGTTCAATCCCTGGTTCAAAAGGAAAAAGAAAAGTTAACATTTTATTTCAATATTTAATTTACAGGATATCATAGGTGGAGGACAATGAATATACTTGAGGTCAAAAAGTGTATTGTATTCTCTTGCTTGGAAAAGATGCACATTTTGGGGGGTGGCAGTTTGATGGATCATCTTATTACATGAAGCCTGGATATCATAATTATGTATAGGTGGAGACTGAGTGATCATGGAAGTGGCAATGAGTTTCTGCTTGACACACACGGAATATGGTGCCATGTTTAGTTAAAAATGTGATAGCTTCAGTGTATTTCTCAAAATTGATCACATGTATATTTCTGGTAGTAGGAGGAATGATTTCTGTTGTAGAAGCCATGGAAGCTAGAAGTGAATCCCTTCAATCGTGTGACTCATGCCTGCATATGGGTATCTGTTAGGCCACTACATAGAGAGGAGTGGTCCGGTTGTTCACATGTCCTTGGATTCACCTCCAGCATGGTTCTGATGCTTCAACTCTTTCATAACCCAGAATAACTAGGACATCTGGCTCAATTTACAAAATGCAAGGAATGAGGGGTACTAGATGGGGCATCAGGATATTTATCATGGAATTGAGCAGCCTAGAGCATCTTTCTGAATATAGAATGGCCTTCCTGGTTCATGACTGGTCAGGTAGGTTGTTGCTGTGATCAAAATCTGACAAGAAAAAATGAGAGGAGGAATTTTCTTTTTTGACTCAGGCTCTGAGATTTGTCAGGTCATATATGGCCATTTCAATTGCTGTTTCTAAACTGAGGCAGAATATCATGGCCAAATGACATAGACAAGAAAAACATCTTGAATCATGACAATCACGAAGCAGAGAGACCTCTGTCTCCCAGGGAAACCAGGAACAAACTAGAAACCCCAAAGTCTCATCCCAAGACAACCTCATTCAGCCACAGTCTACCTGCATATAGTTAACACCTATATCACTGGATTTAACCTTGGTTAGTTTACACTGCACAACCTTTACATTTTTTCCTCTCAAGATTCTTGCATTGCCTCCCCCATGGTATTTGTGGCACACCCTATATCCAAACCATAAGAGTCCCTGAGGTGCCTTTGCTGGACAACTTTCTTCATTGGTTTCTTTCCTCAAATGCACAGTTACAGCCAGGCTCCCTGAGACCACTCTCGTTCATCTCTAGATTTTTGGGGTAAGTGTGTGTTTGGTCAACATGGAAGTTATGAATCCTCTGGGTGTACTACTAATAGGAAGCCCATTAAATCAGCTGTGGGGACAAAAGAAGAGACCAAAAAAAAGAGGAGTTGGAGGTTCAGCATTCAACTTGCTTCAAGCTGCTTTGGGCAAAATATAACCTTGACTTCCCTGACCGCTGGTTAGAGTCACTTTCCAGGTGTTGACCCTTTTGCCACTTTTCCAATTCTTCTGAGCTATTTTTTGTTGTTGTTGTTGTTGTTGTTGTTTGTTTATTTGTTTGTTTGCTTTTCATCTGGGTCTACTTCAGATGGGCTGCTGCCCTTTCTTGTTCCTGTTCAAGGGTAAGGCAACTCCCTGCTGAGAGACCACTGATGACAAGTGACTCAGCATAAGGTCACCATGGACTCTCACATTCCTCATAGTCCTCTCAGTATCTCCTACATGGACTTTGGTTTCATCTTTGGCATTTCATTTCATATTTCTGTTCTTGTTGACATGCTTTTATGCATTTCACATGTTATACATTTTTAAATTAATTAACTGCCTACTTTTGTGGATTTGCCACCAATTTTAGTCTCAAACATTGTGTTTGACACATCTCATTCTGTAGTGCACCATAAGTGGCCGCGTTTATTCTTATTTTTTAATTTTCCATGCTTTATGTGACATGTTAAAAAGCACCACAATCCAGTCCTATCAGACAAAAAAAAAAAAACAAAAAAACAAATTTAGGTCCCTTATTTTCTGTGAAGTTCATCAGTGTCACAGTTTCCATGGATGAACTTTAAAAATGAGTTGTCAAGTATTCCTCAAGCAGAGAGGATCCTGCCTCTGAACTAAGGTGAATTCCAGGTTCAGGGCTATGAACTGAGGCAGGTGAAAGTCGGTGTCAATCTGAGATTTTCCTCAGGGAGCCTGTCCATGCAGGGAGAAGTGACCAAGTGCACTCTTCCCTCATGCAAGACCACATAGGAAATTCTTCCTGAGTAAAGGTATGTATGGCTGGAGGTGGGAGGAAATTCCAGAAAAGACTGTACAAGCATCATTGGAAGACCCTAGGATAGAGAAGCCTTCCCAGCATTGACTTCTGGACAGTGGTAAATAGTTCCCTGAGATTAGCAGGAGGCACATGCAGTCATGCTGGGAGAAGAAAATAGACCCCAGGAGCCCCATCTTCTCACACTGTGCTCCCTCCTACAGCATCTGAGCTTAGTGTGTTCTCCCTTATGAAATTCAACCAGCTGCTCTGCCATGCTTACACATATAATCAGCCTCCTTCAGTGCATTTCCCAGGTGAGGTCCTCTTTGTGCCTTGGCTATTTCCAGTGTCCTGGGGGTGACCCTGTGTTACTCAGACCCTCAGAATATCACTATAATGTCACTGCAACCCCAGACACAGTTTAAATTCTCCTGATGTCCAGTCAGGGACTATAATTGGACTACTCCTTTTCACCCCCAGTTCAGGAGTGATCCTGAACTCTGTGCAACCCAGCTTCTCTTCTGGATTCCTCTGAATGCCCCTCCACTGACACTTGCTGGTTGAGGATTCACAGAGTAGCAGCCCCGCTCCTGAGGACCCCAAATCTTCTGTCACTGGAGAGCCTATTTTCAGTATGTCCAGCCTCACTCTGTGCCAGTTGTGCCAAAATGTACCCTGTCCTATGTCTCAGACTGATGGCATTGACAGTGCATAGGAAGTCATGGAAGTCAAGTTCGCGCACCAAATGCTATGTTTCTATTAGAAGAGAATCCATCAAACCCAAGCCTATCTCCACACATGCAATAGTGTAGAGAAATTGTGTGAAACTTTGTGTGGATGCAGGCTTCTTAGGTATTGAGAAACGAAGACTCATGTGTTCCATTTAATGTCATCACAGATAATGATACACTTCTGTCAATGTGCTGTTTTCTACATGTGTTTTATCCTTTTTTTTAGATTCCTCACTGCTCCACTAGCAGCTTCTATTGTGATTGGTTTATTTTTCCCATCATACCACTTTTGTTACCTTTCATTTCCTTTTATCTCTATTTGAAATTTAATTTTACAGTGGTTTCTATATGCTTTACATCATTATCAACATAGTTTGCAATGATGCTACCTGAGTTCTATTACCATGTTCCCTCTCCTCCTACCCTCATCTATTCCTTCTTGTTTATGATGCTGTGGTCACAAGTATGATGTGCATACTGGCATTCTTGTGTTCATTTCCATTATTGATTCAAACTGTGAACTTAATTTCTCCTGTCTTTAATTCACATGGTAATATGTTAGAAACTAAAGTACAAAACTATATCATTGTTAGTATTTATGATCAGCTATGTAAGTACCTTTAGCAGAGATATTAATTCTTCAAGTTCTCAAGTTCCCATCTCTTACCCTTTTTACGTCTTAGGACTCCCCTCAGTATTGCATGCTGGGCAGGACTACCAGAACCACAAATGTGCTTTGTAACTGTTCCATTGGTGGTTGTCAGCTTTTTTTTCACTGTGACCATTATACCTAACAGGAACAAGTTAGAAGGGAGCATTAATTTTTGGCCCATGGCTTCACAGGTCTCCATGAGCTTCTGACTCTATCACAGAAAAACATGGTAGAATATGTAGAAGAATAAAACTAGACCCTTATTTCTCACAATGCACAAAAATTAACTCAAAATATATCAAAGGGCAATGGTGAGCCAGGTGTGAGGATGTGTAGCAGCAGCAGCAGTCTATGCCACAAGGAGAACAGAGGCAGAGCCTGCTGGGGCACCATCAGGGCAGGACAAAGTCTCTGAGCAGATGTCATTGCTATTGCCTTTGCACTGCTCATTCAATTCTGTGCCAAAGCAAGAATAGTCATGGTGGCCTTGCTCAGGATATGCAGATTGCATGTGCAGGACATGTTCCCCTCTTAAAGGAGCAGGTCACTGTGGTGCAGACAGGTGTGTATAATGAAGCTTCAGCACCAGGCCTGCTGTCAGTTCCGGGGCTGTTATGGGCATAGCTGGCCTTAGGCACCCACTGAGCATCTGGGACCAGGCCTTCTGGCACAAGGGAAAGCTGTTGTCTGCCACTGGGAGCTGTGGTGGGCGGGCTCCTAAACCGAGGTGGTGGAAGCAGCCCCACAGTCAGAATGGCATGGGCATGACTCCAGGCAAGTTGGCGAGCCTAGCTCTGCTTATTGCCTCAGATCTGACTCCTGCTGGGCTTTGTGCTGGCCTCACAGGTTTGTCATGCCCCATGCTTCAGAGCTGAAACCAGTGTTTCTGTGGCGCTGCACCAGACTGGATGACTGTGGGCACAGCAAAAGTATCCCAGGCCTGCAGGACACAGGAAAATGTCTAGGGCTCAGCTGTGGCCACTAGGCTTGGCCCAGTTGGTGGTCTCACATGACAGGAAACTTCTCTGTGTCGTAGTCATGCCCACCCAGAAATACTTCAGACTCCTTCTGTGGCCGTCTTCAGAGCAGGATCCAAAACAATTCATGGAATAGTGGTGTTTTTCTCTAGTGAGTGTTCAGACACATCTGTACCAATTCCAGTAGTGCCACTATGAGGCGTGGATGGTACTTACTCATCCCACAAGACATTTATGATGCTCAAGTATATGCATGAGCACTGCTTGGACTGTGATCTAGAAGCAGATGATGATCTTTACATCAAAGGAGTTCATCTGAAGTGATTCCTGAGGGGCTTGAATATCAGTGAGCCCTGTTTCTCAGGCAGATAGGACTCAGCTCTACAGAAGTGTCATGGGTCTTTTGAGATGCATCAGCTTTTTTTTAATGAGAAAAAAACAAAAAACAAAAAGGGGTACATCTGAGATCTCCAGAACAGTAAGATTCACCAAGCTATCATTTGGTGAGAGTTTTATACATGTGTCTCTGTGTGCATTCATGCACAACATGATTCAGAGTGTGACTTTGCGTTCGTTTTTGCACATTTGTTGTTTCTCTAGATATATACATGCCAAGATGCCAATGTCTACATGTTTAAACAAAAAAAGCCATCTCCATTAGATCGTGATTTTGTATATGTGTAAATAGATCAAACTGTAAACTTTCCATGTGTGCAGTTCATCCACACCAATACCTCAATTAACATGCAAAACATATCCCATCAAAACCCAGAATATTTTCATGACACTCTATAAGGAAAAAGCTCGGGTTCATTCCTGACACTGCACCAGTAGCAACTTCATTTAATAGCAAACCTCACCTGTCAGTAGGCCCTGTATTTAGTCAGTGCATGTGATTGTTCACAACACTTCACTCATGAAAAATTTTCAAGTTCATGTACATTTTCTGTGAGAGGTGTCAGAATTCATCTTCCAATCCCCATTCTAGGCACAAGTTTCTGGACAGGGCCAATTCTTAACAGTGACCCTCAGGTCCACCAAGGCACTATGCTCACTTATGGTGGGTATCTGAGACAGAGGAGATACACAGGCCAGAGGTTACTGTAGCTAAGGAAGGGCTTACTTTGCATGTTCCAACTGACACTGAAAGCTACCTTATTGGCTCTTTTTGTAGACATTTCTTTGTAGAAACATGTTTTAACTGGATGGATTTTCATGGGGCCTGATCAGCACAACTGCAGCTCATCTAGTTACAGAGCAAAAGGTGGGCTCTAGTGAAGGTTCAGCTCAGCACAGCAGTGGTGTTCAATCCCTAGTTTAGATCTGTGCTGCTCCCTGTGTGGCCTGCAGGATATCACATTGACAGTATATATGATAGGTCTTCATACTGTCAGTCTCAAATGCTGTCCAGGTCCTTCTATTCATACATACATGGATACTGACACTGACTGGTCACTGTGAGGACAGAACTACTGTGGTCATCATTCCTTCTCATCCCTGAACTCCTCCCTGGGCAGAGTGTCTTCATCTTAGTCCATGTCATCATTGATAAATGCAACTCTATGCTAAGATCTCACTTGTCAAGCATGTGGGGCTCTACAATGAACCAGGTATCCACCTGGGATCTGACCAGGACCAGCCAGAATCAGTAGGTAAGTTAAGAAGATAGCATTGTGTCCAAGCTTTTCACACACATATCTCATGAGCTCTAGGTGGGACGTGCTTGACCTTGTGCAGAGCCATCTGGATCTTAATGTTGACTTTGTTTATGTAGATTCCTCAGGCCCTCAGAGAGTTCCTGGCACTTTTCACTTTTGCATGACTCCACAGTCTACTTATAAATGAGGAGTATGAGGAGTGAGAACATGCTAGCAAACTGCTGTCCAAGGAAACCCAGGGGAAGGAAATTATTACCTGCTTCATCTTTGAACTCCAGGTCTTGGCCATCCAAAATAACAGTATTTTAAATTTTATTTTAATTTTAAAACAAAACTTTCAAAGTGGCCAGTAGACCCATGTGCATAAAGCAGAGAACATTTCCTTTTGTCTTGTGAGCAGCTAGTCGGATGCTGGCACAGTATATATTCTGTGTGTTTATGTTTATATTCCTGAAACTATTGGCATTACAGTTTGCATGTCAGCTTGGTCTGTTTCAAGGAGACAGTGATAATGTTCCAATGGAAGAAGTAGTTAAAATTTGACTCCTTACAGCTCCACTCTCTCATTAGAAGGTTTGCAATTGTTTGCAGCATCCTGTTTGAGGCCTCTGACTCCCCAGAACTCAGAGAGGGTCTGAGAACCCAGAACAGAGATGAGGATGATCCTGACTATTAATATTAGTATCACTATGTTTTTCTTTCTAATAAGGAAACCCAGAAACTGAATAATTATACAGTTGGGTGTGTTTAGCTTACAGTTCTGGAGATACAAAAGCATGGCACTGGCAAACACTTGGCTTTAGTGAATACCCTCTTACCTGCATTGCATGATTGGTGGTGTCAGCAGGGATGCAGGTGCAGGAGGGAGACATCACATGGGGAGACAGGAAGCCAGCAAGGATCAGATGATTCATTTGCTCTTCTTATAGAACAGGATCTAACAAGGGTTTGAGAAATCTGTATTCTTACTTCTGACTCTCATACCATCAAATGTCCTCAACACCTCCAAGCAGACCCTTCCTCACACAGATTTCACAAATCTCATTGTGGCCATACTGAGAACCAAGCCTCAATCACACAATCCAGTGTGGGATAAAAAACATCCAACGCTAGCAACCAAAATAAGCTTAATTGTGTAGAAGAAAGCATGAGTCAATCTTAAGTAATTCTGTTGATGGTGTCTGTGTCTCTAAAGGTTGGATATGGAACAAACATGATTCAAGCAGTGATGAGGAAGAGCCTGCAGGTAGGAACAGCCCTTGGGGTATGGCAAAATGGGAAAGGTTTCCTGGTAGGATTTGAGTTCACCTACTCATGTGGGAAATGAGAAATGGGAATAAAATAGAAATAAACAGAAATATGTGTTATTTTCATAAAAATAAGAGTTAGTAGACCTTCTGACATCCTGTTCATAAGAAGACAACTTTTGCTTTGCCAGTTAAACACAATCTTCCATGTTAAGTCCCATTCTGTCCTAAATTCGCCTCTAATAAACATCAAGTAGCTTGGCTTTCATTATTGATTATTTTTTTGCATCATGCATGAAAGAAATAAGATCTGCAGTTTAGGTTTGACCGACAATGGAAAGAATCTAGTGGGACATACTTTCTTAGAAGCACTTTGAAAACCTGTAATTGAAGCTCTCACTGGTGATAAGCAGTGAGTATGAAGTCACAATTCCACTCTGAATGTTCTCTTTTTAGAGCAGCACTTTCTCTTCTGTGTTTTGTCTATTTCTGGTTGAAAATAAACTCCCAAATGTGGGGGACTTAAAAGAGAATTGTTTTAGTTCTCCTTGAACAGGCCACTGTGTTCTCCTGTAAAAGAATGGAGAGAAGTTCCTCCTTGAACATGTTTCTAACCTCAAGTCTTCATCTAATTCCCAAGCCGTGGGACTAGGAGGAAAATCTGAATTTGCTTGTATTTAAGAGGCCTAAGTCCAGAAAATCAGGGAGACTGTGGCTGCCTCTTGGAGGAACAGGATGACACAGAATCCCTACCAAGTACAGTGGCAGAGTGTGAACTGGAAAAGAGCTCTTGGGATGCTAGATCTATTTCTCATTGCAGAGGTGAGGTGATGGAGGCCAGGAGACAGGAGTGCAGACAAGACGAAGAATTGAAAGCTTTGACTGTGGGTTCTAGAACACCAGGAAAAGGAGCAACTTAAGTTCTCACCTTGACTTTAACTCTGCCTTTCCTTTTTCTAAGGCCACATCATCACCATCAAGGCCATGGTCCACAGAGAAAATATAGAAAGTGATTCAGAGGATGAGGAGGAGGAAAAAAGGACCAGAAATCTGCAAGTAATTGATTTTCTATTGGTTTCTCTCAATTATTTTTTCTTATGTAAAGGCTGTAGATTTTCCATGTTTTATCTTTCCCACATTTTATGACTTTTCTAAAGGTGCTTTACTCATCCAGATCTTTGAGGTCCTTGGACCTTCAATGTCTGTTAAATCTCTCTGCACTAACATTCTTAGTCTTTCCGTGTTTATTTTTCACCACAGGCAACACCACTGAATCATGCTGAGCAATACTGCATACCAATACAATGAGTTTGAGATGTAGGGAGCATCAGAAATACTGAGTTGTTGCCTGATGCATGAGACACAAACAATATGGTTCTGTTTTACTGACCACTGAATAGCTGGGTTCTCCTGCCTTTGCTGGCTCTGAGCATGCATGAATTTACCCTTCCTTTCCTAGGTTAAGATTACACAATTCGAATGTAGGTCCCCTAACATGAATTGTTTCCAGGGGCCCTCTTCTGATTTAATATGTGGGCTCAATGCAGCAAAAGTGACAACGCCGTTTAGGAAAAGGAAATGTGAGTCTGGAAAGAATGGGAAGGAGAGAAGAGGTCAAATCAGTCCACATATTCTCCATTGCTTTCTTAAGTTTCTTTGTTGCACTTTATGCAATCCATCAGAACCAATTAGTGCACTGAAGGTTCCATAGTTGCATGTGACCATGGCCATGCAAGAAAGGTACAATTTGGTTAAAATCAGTCCAGGAAGCTCTCTGAGGAATGGCGCTACAGAGAGTAGGGCTGGAGGAGCCAGGGTCCTTGCTCCACCCTGTGTCATCACAGGTGCTGCTCCTCAGGGTCCCAGATGTGTGCTACTCAGCCTTTACACCCAAATGTCCTAGAGAACCCTTCCCATTGCCTCATGTTCACTCTCTAGGGAAGCAGACTCAGAAGGTTCTGAAGGTGAATGTCCATGGGAATTTGCTCCTGAGGACATTCATAGACACTCTTCCCACAGACAACACTCTCAACTGAGGACAGCATATCAGCCTCAGTGCTCCCTGCCCAGACCCCAGGGGAGATCAGAGCCCAAGTTCATCTTGCATATCCTGAGGACAATTGTGGTCCTGGCCACTCTCTGTGGCCAGAAACTCATCCCAAGTGACCTTTTTACCTTGTTCTGTTTTATAGATTCCATAAGACACCTGGGAGAGCAGAGATCTTGGCCCTGGGATACAGGAGAGATGATACCTACAATGCACAGAAGCTGAAATTAACCTGTAAGATTCGAAGCAGGAGGTTGTTTTTCGGTTTGAAAGACATAACTGTCTATATTGTATAGAATTTGCAGATTCATATGTTCTTTGTTTAATAATTTTAATATTAGTACTTCATGTTAAATTTTTATATTAAATTATATTTACTTAGTAACAGTTGCTTTTTAAATTCTTTCTGTAAAATAAAACACACTAGGGAAGAGAGGTGGGAGGGAAAGTGAGGGAGAAGGGGAATTTCATGGAAGATGGAAGGGGAGACCCTCATCATTATACAGAATACATGTATGATGATGTGAGGAGAAAAAAAAGAAGTGTGTCACATTAGATTGGGTTGAGAGAAGTGATGGAAGGGGAGGGGAGGGGGGGGGAAGGAAGGTCAGCAGAATAAAATAGACATTAGTATTACTGTATGTATATACATGACTGCATGACCAATGTGATTCTGCAACCTGTACACTCAGAAAAATGAGAAATTATACCCCATCTTATTAAAAAATATGATATGTCAAGATCATTGTACTGTCATGTTTAACTAATTAAAACAAATTTTAAAAACACACACACTAAAAGAGGAATATGTTCCTGAGGCAGATCTTGATGAATTACAAAGCTTTTACCTGGTGACTTCCATCACCATCACTCCTCTCCTCTCATACCCCTCAGTTTGCTTCTTTGGTTGTTATTTAGATCGGTATTATAATATTCACTAAATTATTGATGTAGGTGAATAGATGCAATAAAGAATTAAATAATTAAATTACAAGATAAGTTAAATCCCAACTAAATTTCATAAGTGTTTAATTAATTTATCCATTCATTATCTAACTGAATCTCAAGTCAAAACACCCAATATAAGAAAGGGCTGGGAAACAATTAAAAATATTCATTCATGAAAAATTGTGGTTTTACATTTTACATCCTGTTTTCAATCAAAAACAGTATTTTTTGTAATATCACATACATATAAAACAAGTTGGAAAATTACATTACAAACTTGTAATGATGGCTTTAAATACATTAACTGACATGTTTCTCATTGGAAATAGGTTGGTTGCTGTATATATAGTGTATGAAAACTACTAATATAATAAAGTGTAGACAAAATATAAATGTCTGCTCTATGGTAACATATGAGCATCACTCTAATATAACCATGCTAAAAGTTACATAATACTGTAAAAATGTCTTAAAACTATATACTTTAATTAGAAATAAATTCAATAAAGAATGATAATACAGGGATTTGGGTTGTGGCTAAGTAGTAGAGTACTTACCTCACACATGTGAGGCCATGGGTTCGATCCTAAGCACCACATAGAATAAACAAAATATATAAAGGCATTGAGTCCATCTACAACTAAAAATGTTTTTAAAAAAAGAATGATGGGGTGGGGTTGTAGCTCAGTGGTAGAGCACTTCTAGCATATGTGAGGCACTGGGTTCGATTCTCAGCGCCACATATAAATAAATAAAGGTCCATTGATAACTAAAAAAGTATATATAAGAAAAAAGAATGATAATACTGAGAACCAAGGCATTCAGATTTCAAAATTCATGCTTCTTTTCAGGTGATCCAATATTTTGTCAACTGTTTTCAAAATTTGTTCAAAGCCAACATTACTCATATATGTTACACAACTATTATTTCATAAATTTACTTTCCTCATAAAAGACCTTTGATAAACATCCAAAATATTCAGGTTAAATATATTCGAAATGAAGCTGAAAGAAATATTGGTATCGTTTTTCACTGTCACTTCAAGTGTTTAAGTATTACAAGTTATTCAACCAACACAACAAAGTTAAAATTATAATGGCACAGCCTGTATTGTAAATAAATCAAAACAACAGAATGTGTAACACATAGACACAGCAGTGGCACATTAAATGAAAACTAGCTGAATACAAACAATTGACTACTGCAGAGCATAATATTAAAACAGTTCAAGTGAGACAAAGTGATGGAGAGGTCACCATGAAGGTGCCAACTGATGATTCTGCTGACCACTGTTGTCCAGAATGGAAATTAAAAAATCATATTTGTAAAAACTTTGATAGGTATACAATTATCTCCAGTATTAAAAAAATAAAGATTTCCAATGCATCTGCCTTCTCTGAATAGAATAAAGCTCTAAGTTTATCTGTCAGCTGGTGTTTCGATCACACAAAATTTTTACCTCTGAATTTTTTGGGTTGACATTGATGACTGTAACAACCAAAATTAGTCCATGATGACATGTTTTTAAAAACCTTTTAAAAACTTACTACTCAGATATTACAACAGTTATCAATATTTTTACAGTATCAAATTTGCCAAATTTGCATTGCGGTCATGTGGCACACATCATATAATTCAAAGCCTCAACTCATTTGTCCCTGTGATATCTTCTTTCACACACACACACACACACACACACACACACACACACACACACACACAAACACATTTCTTCATCAGCAGTCTTGTATAGTAAAAGTGTCTAGCTTTTCTTCATTTTTTTATGCAATACACTTCTATCTACAATTTCATTACATGCATACAGCAAAAAGGAAATTATGGGTTTTACATCCTTCATGATAATTTTATATACAGGGAGTTTTAAAACAGTACTTCAACAGTTTGCCTAGTAATGTGACACAGAATGATTCTATCTTGTTCTCAAAATTTTAATAAGGAGGTATAAAATACAGGTTCAATAATTTTAAATGAAATATCCATCTTTTAAAAAATAGTGTTGCAGCATTGTTTTTTGCATTACTTTTAAAACTTTTTAAGTTTTTCTCTCATGGCACAATCTTCTAATACTTCATATATGAGAGGCAATTGTTTAAAAAATTGCAACTTCTGCTCTTGGAAGGGCTCTGTAGTGACTGAATGGCATATGAATTTTTTATTGATTTTATATATTTACATATATGACAGTGGAATGTATTCCAATTCTTATTATGCATATAGAGCACAATTTTTCATACCTTTGTATATTAAGTATGTTCACACCATTTCATGCCTTAACACAATTACTTTCTAATTTTTTTTGCATTACAATTCTTATCCCACATATATACCACAATTTTTTCATATCTCAGTTTGCATATAAAGTATGTTGACCCCCAATTCAAATCTTCATACATGTACTTTGAATAATGATGCCCATCACATTCCACCAACCTTTGAAATCCCCTGCTCCTCCCTTTACCTTCCACTCCTCTTTCCTATCTAGAATTCATCTAATCCTCTCATGGTCCCCCTCCCTACCCCACTATGAGTCAGCCTCATTATATCCAAGAAAACATTTTACATTTATTTATTTATTTGTGGATTGGCTGATTTAACTTATCTTCTCCTATGGCATTCATTTACCTGCAAATGCCATGATTTTATTCTCTCTCATTTCTGAATAAAATTCTATTGTGTATATGTGCCACATTTTTAATCCATTCATCCACTGAAAGACATCTAGGTTGGCCCCACTGTTTAGCTATTGTGAATTGTGCTGCTATAAACATTGATGTGGCTGTGTTCCTGTTGTATGCTGTTTTTAATTCTTTTGGGTATAGTCCAAGGAGAAGGGATACCTGAGTCAAATGGTGGTTCCATTCCCAGATTTCCAAAGAATCTCCATACTGCTTTCCATATTGGCTGCTTCAATTCGTAGTCCAACCAGGAATGTATGAGTGTAGATTTTTCCTCCACATCCTCACCAACATTGTTGTTGTTTGTCTTCATAATAGCTGCCATTCTGACTGGAGTGAGATAATAACTTACAGTAGTTTTTTTTTTCAGAAAGAGAGAGAGAGAGAGAGAGAGAGAGAGAGAGAGAGAGAGAGAGAGAGAGAATTTTAATATTTTTTTTTTAGTTTTCAGTGGACATAACATCTTTGTATGTGGTGCTGAGGATCGAACCCAGGCCTCATGCATGCCAGATGAGCGAGAGCTACCACTTGAGCCACATCCCCAGCCCAAACTTAGAGTAGTTTTGATTTGCATTTCTCTAATTGCTATAGATGATAAGCATTTTTCAAATATATTTGTTGATTGATTTTATATCCTCTTCTGAGAGTGTTTTTTCAAGTCCTTGGCCCATGTGTTGATTGGGTTATTTGAGTTTGTTTTTTTTTTGTTTTGTTTGTTTTGTCTTGTTTTGTTTTGTTTTGGTGCCTAGCTTTTTGAGTTCTTTATATATCCTAGAGATTAGTGCTCCACCTGATGCTCCACCATGCACAGCAAAAATGAGCACATCTTAGAGCAGTCTGCTTCATCTCCTTTCCTTGTCACGTATCTTTTGCATCCTAATGGGCCATGTTTTTCTAAATCACTCCATAATACTTCATGGATGTGCTGAGACTCGCCCATCCCTTCTCTGGGGTCTTTGTGGTCCCTCTGGTTGTACGAGCTCTAGGGTGGTTTACTTGTTTGATGAGATGTCTGAATTTCTTTTAGATTTTCACCAAATACAAACTCTTCTCCATGATCCTTGGAAGAATGAAAGTGGGCACCCATTTTACAGTGGGGGAAAGTAGCATTCAGACTAGTAAAGCGATCTTCCCTGGGCCACGTACCTGGAGTTTAGAACAACCATTTGTTCAGAAGATGTTTGTAAAACATGGTGACTGTCATTTACAGGTCCCGAGGGACACCATGGAATCCCAAATCCTGCCCTCTCAGTGCTTACAAAGTGCACTAAGTGCTTTGAAGGGGAACCAGGGAGCCATGGGAACACTATTTAACTGAACTGAGCTTGGACTGAGGAGTACATATGGACTCCATGCAGGGTCCCCTGGAGAAGGTCCCATTTAAGGTGAAGTGAGAAGGAGCATCAGTTACCAAGGCAAGGCAGCAATCCTTTCAGGTTAGGACTGTTCATACATCCCCTTGTGGATGAAAAAAATGAGAAGAGAAAGATTAAGTAACTTGCCTAAAATAATTATGGTTAAATCATAGTTAGATACCTATAGTGTACATCAAGATAGACTGCATTACAGTCCATCAAACAGGTCTCAATAAATTTAAGGATAACAATCATAAAAAAGTGCTTTCTTTCTTTCTTTCAACATTATAGATTTATTTATTCCTACTTTAAGATGAAAATGATAGCACCATTTCATTTATATTTGAAGGGTAACAGAATATAATACCCCCAAATATGCCAATTTGGCACAAAGATTATTTTGAGTTCAGGGCTATTGAGAAGAAACAGATATCATATTTTACTGCGTAAGTGTCACAGATTTTATGCCAATTGTTTTTGCAAAAAAGTGGATGCAACAATTATACTTTCTGACCAAAGTAGAATGAAATTAGAAATTAATAATAATAAGATATTTGGGAAAACAAAATATCTGGAAATAAAATAACATGTTACTAAGTAACTTATGGAGCAAAGACAAAAATGAGAGAAATTAGAAAATATTTTGATCTGAAAGAAAAAAATGTGACATATTAAAATATGCACAATACAGCTAAAGCAGTTACAGAGGAAAAATTATAGTCTTAGAAAAGAATAAATGTCTAAAGTCAGTTATCTAAGTTTTTTGTTTCAAAAAAATAGGAAAAGAGTGCAAAATAAGCCAAAAACAAATAGAAAGAAGAAAATAATAACAAGAGCAAAATTAATAAAATGCGAAACAGAGAAAATTAGTGAACACCAAAGTTTGTTCTCTAGAAATAATTCATAAAACTGATAAAGTTTTAAATAGATTAATTCAAGGGGGAAAAACATATTGACCACCAATATCAGAAATAAAAAGGGATTATCAGCACAGATCCTATGGACATTGAAAGGATAATAACAAAATACCATGAACAGCTTTATGCCAACAAATTTGATAAACTAACTGAAGTGAATAAATGCTTTGAAAAACAAGAACTTGCCAAAATTGACATGCAAAAACTAGAATATATGCATAACCCTATGCCTAGATTAAATTTGTTGCGAAAAACCTTCCCCAAAAGATAATTCCATGCTTGGATGGTTTTACTGTTGAATTCTATCAAGTATTTCAAGAAGAAATGACACTGAAATGTCACAAGTATTTTTAAAACATAGAGGAGGAATGTTTTATAAGCCTGTTTTATAAGTCCAATGAATCTTTGATGCCCAAATCTGATAGACATGAGTAAAAAAAATTGTAGAACAATATTTCAGAACTATAGACACAAATCCTTAAATGTTAATAGCAAATTGAGTCCAGTAATACATAGCCATGATAATATATTATGACAAATTAGAGTTTATTCCAAAAAGTGAAAGCTTTGTTTTATATTTGAAAATACAAATTCAACATAATTTAATTCAACAAATTAAACATAATTCAACAGAATGGCAAAATAAAGGAGGAAAACCAAATGATTATTTCAATGAGTTCAGGAAATGCATTTGAAAAAATTATAGCAAACTAATAATAGTGGGGAACTTCCTAAAACTGCTAAAGGGCATCTAAAAAAGATAATCGGAAGCTGACATAATTAATGAAGAAAGATTGAATTGTTTTCTTTTGAGATCTAGAACAAAACAAAGAGAACTGTTCTTACTACTCTGTCCAACATTAAGGACCTAACCATTGCAATAAGCCAAGAAAACATATCATATGGAAGGAAGAAATAACTCTACCTTTCCTTGCAGCTAATATGATGATTTATGTAGAAAATCTAAGGAAGAATAATAAAACAACTACCAGAATTAATAAATGAATTTGAAATTACCATGAATATAAGATTGATATGAGAATTAATTGCATCCTTATATACCAACAGTAGAATAGCAAAGTTGATTTTAAAAAAGAGACTTAGATAACTTACTATACCTAGTAAAAACATAAACACATAGATCAATGGAACAGATAAGGAAATTCATAAATAGAACAATGCATATCTGGTTAGTCGTTTTGACAAGGGTCCCAAGACATTTCTACGCCAATAGAAGTAGTGCAGGATATCCATGTAGGATAAATGAAGAATATTGATACTTCATCCAGGACATAAAAAATTAACTCAAAATGAATTATAGACCCAAATGTAAAACTGTTAAAAGTTTTAAGCTTTTAAAACTGCAAAACTTTGAATAAAACCACAGGAGAATATCTTTACAACCCTGGGGTAATCGGGATTTTCTTTAATAGAACACAATAAGCACAGATCACAATAGAGAAAGATGACAAATTAGACTTCAATTAAAATAAGAACCTTCTGTTCTTTGAAGGACAACACTGAGAAAATGAGTGGGGAAGCCATGTTTGCAACACATATGTCAGAAAATGAATTAGTCTTAAGAATATAAAGAACTCTGACACTCTAAAAATAAGACCAACAACTGAACAAGAAATTGGGTTAATATTATAATAGATAACATCTCAAAAGAAGACATGAGAATGATCCTTCAACACATGAAAAGATTCTCAATATCATCAGGCATTGGAGAAAGGCAAAATAAGTTTCAGGGATATCACTATACACCCACTAGAACGTCTAGAATGGACACTGTGCTCGTAATGATGAAGAGCTAGCTCTGGGTGGGGAAGGAGTGGAAGGCGTCTGATAACAGCGTTTCTAAGTTTCTGTGGTGTAAATGCTCCCACCAATGGTAGATTTCAAGCTACTAATAATAGGCCCCTGAACCTGGACTTGGGAAGCAATGCATACAATTGATTGACAAGTTCAAAACTGTACCAGAGGTTGATGAATATGTGGGGCAACCAGAGCTCTCATATGGTGCAAGATGGTCAGACACTTGGCAAAGATGGTTTTGCAATTTTTAAAAAACTAAATGTCACCTGCTGCATGATTCAGTTATTCAAATGTGACGTCCACCTGAGTACATAGATGATCACCGCAGCTTTACTGGTCAGAGACCCCTGGAGGAAACCACATGTCTGTCAGCAGATGACAGGGGTTTGGCAGCTCACATGACACAGTGGACTATTAATGAGGAATGAAAAGGAACCAACTGTTCTCCATGAACTCCTAAGACGGGACACAACGTCGCCAAGCCAAGTGTGAGAAAGCCAGAGGAGAAAGAGAGTAGGAGCCCTGTGATTTCACAAATGAGATGATTTCAAAGTGCACACTAACCCACGGTGACAGTGCCCACAAGTGGCCGCCTGACAGGGGGATGGAGGGAAGGAGGATGACAAGGTGAGCTTCAGTGGTGCAGGGTCTGCTGCAAGTTTGTGCTGAGGAATCCACAGACCTGGACTGTGGCAACTTGAATGGGGAAGGTCCCTAACAGCCGAGGAGCCATGGAGGTGGTGGGACCTTTAGGAGGAGGGACCTGGTGCAAGGAAAGCTAAGTCCTCGGTGCTTTAGGGGCTCTGGGGAGCCAGCCCCTCCCGTCTCTCTGCTTCCTGGCCTCCCTGAGGTGAGCAGCCCCCTCTGCTACATGCTTTCGCCACCACAGGGCCAAAGCAGGAGGTTCGCCATGATGAACCCTGTGAATCAGGGTTCCATACAGTGTCACCATTAACAGAGAACTAATCTATAGACATATGTCAACCATGATCACATTGGACCATTTAAATATGTGCCATTTAGCAGATTTTGATTATATATATCAATGCAGCTCAAAACTTTTTTTTGTTTTTGTTTTTGTACCAGGGATTGAACTCAGGGACACTCAACCACTGAGCCTCATCCCCAGCCCTATTTTGTATCTTATTTAGAGACAGGGTCTCACTGATTTGCTTAGTGCTTTGCCATTGCTGAGGCTGGCTTTGAACTCACCATCCTCTTGCCTCAGCCTCCCAAGCCTCTGGGATTATAGGCATAGGCCTCCACTCTGAGATCAAAACTATTTTAGAATGATGCAAACTCCTGGGCTGGACCCCAGAGCTCAGAGACAGGAGCCCCAAGAGAAGAACGATGCTCGCTCCTCCAGAGACACCTGTGAAGTGACACGTGCTGCCGAAGCCCTCCAATCTTACTGGGTGTGACAGCCCCAAGGTGGGTGAAGAAGGCTGCTTCGGCTTCAGGGTGGAGCCTGAGGGGCTCGCACACTCAGGCAGGAGCATGTGCGTCTCCACTCCCTGGAGGTCCCCCAGTCTGCAGGGAGCTTGGCCTGAAGTTGCACAGCCAGGAGGTGGGCAGAGGGTCACAGGTTTGGACTGAACCTCCCCTCACACTTCCTAGCTGGGTGACCCCTGCAAATGCCTCTGGAGCCATGGTCTGCTGCTGTGCGGCCAAGTCACCCCAGTGGTGTAGCCCCAAGCAGCTGCCGTCATTTGTTTTGCTCACGATGCTTTTGCAGTGGGATGCAGCTCTGTGGGGATGGCCGGTCTGCTCAGCACTGGGTTTTTCGGTGACCCAGTCAGGCCGACAGTGGAGCCTTGCACACCTCGGGGATTAGCACAGCCAACTCCCAACACAGTGGAAAATCTACATGTAACTTTGACTCCCCTCAAATGTAACCTGTCACAGCGACAGAACACTGACCATGTGCCTATGTCCGCACTGATCAAAAGCTGATTAACTGCTAATAGCCTGCTGTTATAAGCTTGGCCAGTGGCATAAACAGTCAATTAACACGTGTTCTGGGTGTTGTAAGTATTATATACACTGAAGAGTCTTCAGGAACTGCAAGGAATGACTTTACTGAGACATGCCATTTACTAGAGAGACAAACTGCTCACACAGAGGTCATGGGAATCACGTGGCTGGTGTTTCCAGCGTAGACTGGGCACACTTGAGCTCACAGATGACAGCAGGAGGTGGCCATGGCATTATCCTGGGAGTGCAGTGTTATGCAGTGATGATTTCCTGCTGCATCTCCACATTCAGATGCTTCTCTCCACCGCAGATGGAGCCACGTAAGGCTGAAAGGCCATGCGTCAGTTTTGATAAATTTTGTTTTTTTATAATTGATTCAGGTATCTATGATAGCAAAGGATAAGCTAGACTCTTACCTGCATGTGTTTTAGACATTTGTGCCATACCTACATTGGTCTTATTGTTCTCAATATTCCTAGGCTACACAGTTCATCTGTGAGTTTCTTCAAATTGTCATAAATCAAAAAAAAAAAGAAAGAAAAAAGAAAAAAATCCATGTGTAAGTGGAGCCCCTGTGCTCATGCTGGTGTGGGCTCTCACTGGGCCACGGGCACCGTGCCCAGCCTCTGCCTCCACCTGTCTCAGCAGCAGTCTATCTGAGCTGCTCTCAGGGCCTCCTGCAGCAGGAGGGCCGTGTTCCAAGGCCAGTTGTAGGAAGAACCAGGCAGAAGTTGGACCCCTTTTAGCACCTGGCCTCAGATGTCACAAAGTGTCACCTTGCCCACTGGCCAGTTTCATCCATGAATTTCCCTCCTCTGTCTCACCCTCTCCCAGCCACGCTGGCCTTTCTGCTCGGCAGACACCAGACACCATGGTATTCCTGTCTCTCTGCCTGAAGCATGCTGCACAAGGCTGCCTCCCACGCCCCAGGCCTCAGTCCAGTGCTTCCCTCGCCCGCTGCCCCCTCCTGCCTGCGGCCCGCTCCTCAGCCAGCCCAGCCCGCAGCACTTTCTGCACTAGTGGATATATCGCTGCAGGCTCCTGTGCTGCAGGCAGGCCTTGCTGGGCTTCTCTCCGAGCTCTGTCACTTGCGGACGGTTGACCATGACTGCTTGCCTCTCGCTGAGCTTTAGCTCTGTGTAGTCACAACAGGGTGCTGCTACTGTACCCAGATGTCTGATAGTTGGAAGGGATAGCTGAGAGAAGGGACATGCACTGTTTAGCACAGTGCCAGGGACATGGTGGATGACCCGAAAAAAAGGAGCTCTCATTATCTTTAAGCTGTCCCTCAGAATTCACAAGGGACTGGTTCCAGACTCCCTCTTAGGTACCCAAATCCAAGGATGTGAAAGTCCCTTATGTAAAATGGAGAATGTTCAGAGAGCCCAGGAATGCCCTATCATATGCTGAAAATAAAATCCAGTACAATGTGGATGCTTGTTATATTTTATTATTCAGGGAATAATAGCAAGGAAATAAGAGGACTACTTGTTCTATAGAATTTTCTTTTTTGGTCTATGGTTGGTAGACTCCCTGAAAGGGGAGCTGTTACCCATTTCCTCATCTGATCTTCCAGCAGCTCTGGGAGACATCTCCACTGACAGATGAGGAACCTGAGGTCCAGGTGGCCATGCAGATGCCCATGGCCTCACAGCCAGATGGTGAGGAGGCCCAGGAAGGAGCCAATGGAGACGCTTTCTTAGTGATGGTGGAGGATGAGGGCTGGGCCTGGGGGCCCTGGGGTGAGAAACGCCCGGGGCACCTGCGTAGGCCAAGTGGTTCTTTAGGTATTGGGCCGGCCACTGCCCACGTGCACTGGGTAAGTGACCAGTGCCTGGCAGAAGAAAGGCATTAATTTTTTTATTGCCAGAGCTTCAATGACCAGAGAGGCCACATGACATGAAACCAAGGCAGGCGGCTGACTAGTGGCCAAGGTTAAGAACCTGAGCTCGGGGTGCGTTTGCATCCTGGGCAGGTGATCTGTGGTAAGTTACCTAAGTTCTCTGGGTCTTACTTCCCTCACCTGTAAAACCTGGGGTATCTGTCCTGGATGCTTCCTCTGCCCATGGCATGGACCTCCACAGCCAGAGACAGCCCTCATCTCCCCTGCGTCTTTAACACACCAAGGAGTTCTTCCTTGACCACCTTTCTTGAAAATGAAATTGACTCTCAGGTAGGTCCACTTGTCCCTGCACTGCTTCTCGCTACTCAATACTGGAAACATATTTATCTGCACCGACTGTTCATTCATTCGTTCCTCTTCACTTTGCTACCGTGTAACCTCCTCTGGAGCTGCATATGCCTCTATGGGTCATAGGTCGGTGCTGAATTCAGAGCACTGAGAAGGCAGCCTGTTCATAGGAATAGCTCAGCTGGCTGCAGTTCCTGTAAGCAGACCATGCTGCAGGGCTGACTTGTAGGAAGTGCTCCAAACACGCAAGGCTATCTCATTGCTCGGATATTCAGCCCTCTCTGGAATTCAACCACAGTTTTAATGACAAATTCCCGCCATTTTTATTTCTAGCCTAAGGCCTCCAAACTAGCCAAGGACTTTCTCTCTTCCTTCGGAGGTTCCAGGGTGCAGTAGAAAGGCAGAATCCGGGGCCCTCCCCAGAGGAGCTGAGTCAGAATTTTTTATGCGTTGTCACCAGATCCTGGGGGTGGGGGCACACTCAGGAGCAGAAGGCGCTAAGTTAGGCCACTTTCTTCTTTTCTGGACTCTCTTTACCACCTCCCCAGGCCCTCATCTTACCAGTGGCCCCTGCTTCTAACGCATTGAAAGGCTCTTTCCTTTGGGAGTTTCCTCACTGCAAGCCATCAGTCACACCCTCAGCAAAATCTCTCCGGGCTCTTGGCTTCTGCCTCTGAAGGAGTGTCTCATGTTCCTGTGTCCTCTTTTGAGGATATCTGAGAACACATTGTGTCACTCTGCCCCCTCTTCATGAAATGATCAGCTTTTTGAGGACACAGCCCAATTTGTCTCCAGATCCTACAGCTTTGCCAGCCTAACTTAATTAGGATCTGCTTTGGAAGCAAATGATTTCAGCCTTTCTCTCCTTGTGTATGCTAGAGATCCGAAGACATTTAACAGTGTCGCATTCAGGCATTTGTGGTCTTCAGCCGCACTTAGAAAGGCAAGACCATTCCATCTCCGATCTCATCTTGTGCAGGCTCAAGCTACTCAAACTGACTTTTCTTTTATTCAACAAACTTGAAGATGGTGTGAATGCCACTGGCCAGCTAGAGCGCCTGCCAGGGAAATAGACACCTGCAAATAAGCTCACAATCTTGTGGAGGGGACAGACCCACCACTTGGACACACCAACAGAGTCTTGATGTAACATCGTCTGCACCAGTAGAAAGCAATCTAGATGTCAGTCCTTTGACACATCACACCCAAAACTCCATGTTGCAGTTGTTAAAGAGAATGAGACAGGTAGGGAATCGGTGGCAGGAAATGAGCTCTAGGGCATGGCGAATGACGGGAAACATCTTGCAGCATGTGTGCCGTTCAATCCTGGTTACACCTAAATAGGAACAGGGTTGTGTGTCCTGGGTACAACAAGGGTTGAAAGAACAACAAATTAGGGATGATGATCAAAACACACCTGAGCCTTATCTGTAATTATTTGTTTTCTCTAAACATGGAAAATATATGTATGTATTATTTGTGCAATTATGGAATCCACCACAATTTTACAACCTACCAATATTAAATTAATTCAAATTTTAAAAATTAAACAGGATAAAAAACAATTAAAATTGCCAGAACTGGGAAGTTAGGAGATATTCCTAACTTGGAGACGACTTCATGAAGGACTCCCCTGGGCTAGCAGAGGTTCAAGGGCTTGCTCAGAGTCTCGCAGTTAACAGAGGAAGCAGGGTGACTGTAGCACATGTGCTTTGAACTAAATGTGGAATGGACATGACAGACAAGTGTCAGGTTCTCACCCTGCCATGGGAGATGTGGCATCCTCATTGGTGCCCAAATCATTAATTAATCCATTAATCCATCCCCTTTTTTTTAAATGAAGGCTTTTGTCCCTTGCTCCAAGACTCCCTTCCCTAGGAGGATGAGACAACTGCTTTCTTTCAAACTTCTCTCTAGCCCCGAGGTCTTGCTGCAACTTTACAAAAAAATCTCTGCAAACTGCCCACCCCAAGGGTACGTGGAGCTGTGACCCAGAGTCTGCATCCACTGTCCCTTCTGCCAACCTCTGTGCTTCACCATCAACCCCTGTTACCACACAGGTAGGCAGGGCCAGTCTCATCAGTCCAGATCTGATAAGGCACCACCCGGGGGATCCTGGGTCTTTTTGTTTTTATAACTCTCATGCACCATAAGAAAATTGCAAAGGGTAAGTTGATGGGGAAGGCAAGCAAAACACAGAAAATCAAACAACATAAATAAAAACAAAGGTGAAAAGCTTGGTTTCGACCATGTCTATATGTGTATTTCCAAAGGCTAGAGAGCTAAGCCTGTTTTGGGGGCTGGAGGAATCCAGACATGTTCAAAGTAGAATAAGATGATGGTATCCAAGGAGTATCTTGCAAAATGCTATGTCTACAGTGGTTATGGAAAAGGGGGCTTGATACCCATGGTGCTAGTCCTTGCAGGGGCCCCTTACATGTGCACAGTGGATTGGAATGAAGGGAGATTTTAGTCTTCCTCAAAACAAGAGAATCAAGCCCTGGAAGATATGATGAAACATCAGAATGCCACCAGAGGCCGAACGTGTAAGTCAACTTTGCTTTGCACATTTATTGTCCAGAAGGAGTGCAGGATACAGAGCAGAACCAGATTTGGAAATGGCATCTCTAATTTTGTTTGGCCAAGTTTGCCGAGAATAATCAGTTATGAGCCTGTATGGGTGTTCCCGAGTAATTACACTTAATTGTTTGTGCAAATCAGAGGATCTATCAACTACAAGCCCAATTAATTCAGTGCAGACACACAAGTCAGATTGGGAAGGAAGAAGGAAGGCTGGGCTTATTGCAAAATTGAGCCTGTGTTCTTTCACTTCATTTTGAAAAGCCGCAGGGGCAACACTCCGAATGGCAGTAGCTTGTATGGAACATTCTGTCAGAATATGGTAGGGCACTTCCCAGGGCTTCTCCGGACTCTGTGGGGGCCCTGAGATTCCCAGCACTGGGAGGGAGGGAGCAGATCCCTGCTTTGAGATGGATCATTTCTAAAAATGAGCTCCCCCACACTCCTGCCATCCAAGGCCTCCTTGACAATTTTTGCAGCATTCGATGGTCCACTTGTCTTACCTTCTACTTTACATTTTTCCTTTAAATCGGTGAAGCAAGTTCCCAAAAGACTGTGCCCTTTGGCACTGCCAGCACCAGTGTCACCTGAGTGTTTCTGCCACCTCCATCCCAGCACCACCTCCCAGATTCACCTGCCCACTTATGTGAAAGATGAGCCCCTGTTCTCCAGGACAAAGACACAGTGGCCTGACTTTTCATTGGCTAGGTTTAAGCCTCCCCAGTCCCTTCGTCACTCAGAGGTCCTAACTTCCTCAGACACCCGCTAGAAAGAGTTTTCCCAAAGTGACTCATTCTAGATCCATTTTCTCCTCTTGGGTTCTCTGTATTTGTAGCTGAAACTCAGGTCTCCTTTCAGAGGCAGGGGAGAGACCCATAGCTGAAAGGTGGCCCCAGGGGTGCTGGTCAAATCTGGTCACCTAGGTTGTGGAGGCTCACCCCTGTGGGTGGCTTTAGCGGCCACCCTGATTTCTCCTTGGAACTCCTCTGGCTTAAGTCGGCACCCTGCCTCAGAACTGGCCCAGAGCCCTGTGTGCAGATTACTGAGATAGCATGGAACACCTTGAGAGACCAAGCTGCAAGAGGGAGCTTCCTAAGAGCGACTGGCCCAGCGTCTTCATGTACAGAAGAGTCAGCCTGTTAGAGAGGGGAGTAAAGGACACTCTGAAATGGCTCAAAGACCCCTCCTGTGACCCACTTCTACCTGCTCCATGCCCACCCACCTCCACGACTTCCCCCCTAAGCTCTAGAAGGATATGGCCCTAGAACCCACCCTCTGTGTCAGGAATCAAAGGAAGAGATGGCAGAACCAGGGCCAAATGGAAGGATTAATTAAGTCATGGCTCCAGAGGGAAAGACGGCTTTATAATTCAAGCCCAAACGATGACACAGAGGATCTGAGAGTCCTTAACACCTCACCTCGCTGCTTGTTTGTTTTAACAAGAGTTCCCTTCTAGAACCAGAGTCTCCTGTTCTTAAGAGCTGCAATCTGCCTCAGGCAGGTCACCACTGCTCCCTGCCCAAGATGGCAGCTGGTGAGGGCAGCCTGGAAGGAGCTGTGCACTCTCTGAACTCGACGGCCTGAGTCTGGCCCGGCTCGAGGTCCTGGGGGTGCTTGCTGTGCGCCCAACGTCCCCTGCACTGGCAGGCCTGGGGGTGATCAGGGCTGGAATCTATATCTCCCTGTCCTCCTGCTCAAGACCCCAGGACGGCTGTCTGCAAAGCTTCTCGGCACAGGGTGTCTGCTGCAGACACCTCAGGACTTCCTGGCTCTTAAACTGGATGTGCCTCCATGAGTTTAGTGTAGGAGGAGTCAACAGAAATCTTGGGTGTTGAGAGCCACAGCCAAAGGGGCCCCAGCAAACTTCCAGCTGCCAGCTGATGATTGGCTCACAGCGGCCACAGCAACTTCTGCCAACTGATTGGCTCCTCTTCGGTGATGCTCATTGGGCTGTTTCCCTGTGCTTTCAGACCACGGAGCTGCTCATTGGGGGACTTTCTTTGGCTCCACCCACGTGACCCAGCCAATCGGCCTCAGGAGCAGGAGGAGTGGGGGAGGTTGAGAGGCTTGTGGGAAGCCGGTAGTGGCAATTGGGCTCTGAGGGTTTTTCCTGAGGAGCTGTGTGGTGTGGTGTGTGTGTTCTAAAAATAAAGCTTGTTTCTTTTGACAAGTGGCTCCTGAATTGTGCCCAGCCAGACTGCGGTGCTGATAACGCCAAGGTCACGGGTTCGATTCCCGTTGGGGCCACCAAATGCTGCAGTTTGGCTGGAAATAACTACATATTTTGAGCAGTTGCCACATATGACAGGCATTCTGTACATTATCTCAGATTATTTCCCCCATGAACCTATAAAGTGGAAACTATTATTAGCCCTATGTATAAATAAGAAGACTGGGACTAGAACCCAAGGTGAGCAGCTGGGCCCACGTTCCCTGCAACAGGTCGGTTATCCTCAGGATGACAGACCATCCTGTGTTTCTCGGAACTGAAAGGTTTCCCAGGACATGGAGAGCCTGCTGCTAAAATGGGGGTAAGCCAGTCACTGGAACTGTCCTTATGACAATGCAGGCTTGTTTAATCTAGGGAGTTTTGTTCATCTCAAGTTTTATTCATCACAGCTTTGAGTATTCCTCATCCATTTTACTTTGTTCCCTCATATTTTGTAAGTCTGAACTCTTCCAGGTGTAGATTTGGGTAATTACATTTTATTTTTATAGCTATTATTCTACCAGTGATATTCATTATGAATTGGATGTTTTTAAGAGACCTGTAATTATTCCTTGACTAATGGGTGATCTAGGAATTTCCTGCGAATCTCACTGCTAATCTGACTCCCCCATAAACTTCTCATCTCTTTGCCCCTGACTATCCAGGGCATGCACAGTGCACAGAGAGACCATCACCATGAAAACAGGACAGTGAAACCCACCTGTGACCCGAAGAGCCAATGGGAATGGCGGAATATGGAGCCTGACTTTGTCCACACGTTTGGGATGTTTCAGCCTTTGGACGGTCAGCAAATGCCATGAGGCTCCACTTCCTGTCTACTGCTCTACAGATGCTAGGACCCAGTGGTCAACAGCATGATGCTGGGCCCCAGAGTCCAGCTGAGGAGGTCTAATAACCGACTGCATCTTGCTGATCTGATGAGGACCTGGACCACACAGGTGGAGGGCGAGGAGCATCCGGGGGGTATGTGTGGGGGCACTCCACCAAACTAGGCAAAGGCTCCTGGACCGGCAAAGGAGGAACCAGAATTCTGAACTGGGGCAGGGGCAGGATCCTGAATTGCAATATGTGGGGTCGCCGCCCTTGGCCAGAGTGAGGCTTTCCCTCCCGCGTGTCCTAGGTTGTGACATGGGTGGGACTGAAGCGCAAATGGTTAGAAGGAAGCTGTGGAGTGGAGGGTGCTGGAGACATGGCAGAGAGCCCCGATGTCCCCTTGCACCACCACTAATCAGAACAGTGTGCCTGTCCCAAAGCCTCCCAGAACAGGGCTCTGGTGCCACCACCTCCAGGTCCTTGCTACCATCCTGCCTGAGGGCCATATTCCCACTTCTCTGATACGAAGAAACTTGAGATTCAGAGAAGGGAAGGTGGAAACTCACCTTTTGAGAAAATACTAGAACCACAGACTAAACACAGCAGGCGCCGCAGAGCCAGTCTTGCCAGACCCTCTAATGTTATGAGGTCCCTTTTTACTCCGAGGAAAGTGATCATCCCTTGGTGTGCACGCTGTTTCCAGGGCAGAAGCGAGATCTTGGGTGCTAACTGCCTACTAGGTAGAAAGCGCACAGTAGGCACCTGGAGAAAGTCCCGTCTCCCAGGGCTGGGCTTTCCTCTCCCCTCTGTTGCTTCTCTAGGTCATCTCAGTGCTGCTGCGCTGCGGACTGGAGGCGAGTCCCCTCATCTCTGCAGCCTCAGTTGCCCTCTTTACAGGGGAAAAGAATGGCGTCTGCCACTAGGATGGAGGAAACACCAGGAGGGAGGCCCGAGGCTGAGAATGGGCACATCCACACCACCTCCTGCATCACCATCGTGCACAGTGTGCCTGGCCTGGAATGTGTCTGGATAAACGTCCTTCCTGCACTTGTAAGTTAATTGCTCAACTTTTTATCATGGAAAACTTTGAACACAGACACCAGGAGGCTGATGTGGTGAATCTCCCCATCCCTCCCTCTCACCGCCCTCGGTCCACTCAGGGCCAAGGTCCCTTTACTTTCCCTTCTTTCCTATTCCTCAACCTCAGTATCTATATTTTTTTCAACCCTGTAACAATGAAGTGTCTACCAACTGTGATGCAAATGATTTGATAGCAGGAGGAGTGTTTTGAGAATCAATTGTGGAGGGAGGGGAAGGGAGGGGGCAGGGGGATATCCAGGACAGTGGAATGTGATGGACATCATTATCCAAAGTACATGTATGAAGATTCAAATTGGGTGTCCACCTACTTTATATACAAACAGAGATGTGAAAAATTGTGGTACATATGTGTAATAAGAGTTGTAATGCAAAACAAACAAACAAACAAAAAACCAAGTACATGTATAAAGACATGAATTGGCGTGAACAGACTTAATACAAAGATGAAAAATTGTGCCCCGAATGTGTAATAAGAATTGTAATGCATTCTGCTGTCATGTATTTAAAAAAATTAAATCAATAATAAATAAATAAATAGATAAATTAAAAAATTGGGATGTAGCTCAGTGATAGGGTGCATCTGGGTTCAATCCCCAGTACCACAAAGAACAAAAATGAAACCAAAACTGTTAAATTTATGAAGAGCTTAATTTTATTTGTAATCAATGTTTACATATTTGGAGAAATATAATTTGTTAAATTTAGAAATTTTTATTTATTGGTTGCATATGTAATATAGAATATTTAGGGGAATGTGAATAATTGAATAGAGAGGTTAATAAATTGAAAATCAAGTACGAGAGAGAGAGAGAGAGAGAGAGAGAGAGAGAGAGAGAGAGAGAGAGACTCAAGTGTGTGTGAAGATCAATTTGGTTAAATGTTTTTGTTTGGGGAACTGGGGACTGAGCCCAGAGCACTTTACCACTCAGCCACATCCCCAGCCTTTATTATTGGTTTATTTTATTTTTGGGACAGGCCTTCACTAAGTTGCTGAGGGCCTCACTAAGCTGCGGTAGTTGGCTTGGAAGGTGCAATCCTCCTCCCTCAGCCTCCGGAGCTGCTGGGATTACAGGTGTGCGCCACCGTGCCCAACTCCAACCTCGCTGTATTTTAAAGCAAATCTCAGGCATTTCACATTTTTAAGCCAACTCTTCAGTTCCATCTTTGTCTCAGAAAATAACCTAAATCCCTTCTCTGGGTGAGGTTTATTAAGGTAAAATTTATATACAGTAACATTAATGCTGTTTTGGATCATAGCTCTGAGTTTTGACAAACTCCAATCTTTTGAGCACTCTTCAGTGTTTCCTTATCAACCTTTAAAAAAACACATTTCAGCCCCCGAATAAACGAATGGACCTACAAAGTGTTTTGACATGGAAGAAGAGGAAATGACCTCTCCAGGGATTTCCTTAATCAAGTTCCTTATGACTTGGAGACCGACGTGCTTGATTGGCTAGAATCCAAGCCACTCAGGGACAGATTTATTAGCACCAGGTATTGTTTAGGGCAACTGAGTTTGTGTTGACGCCCTCATTCTTATTGGCCATAATAGAAGGTTTCTAAGAAGCCTGATTATTATTGGGTTCATTAATAACTAACCCTAAGAATGACTTCATTGGAACTGGGATCAATCCAACACAAGTGACTCTGTCAGTAAGGAGGAGACGTTTTCCTGGTAAGTTGCTCATGCTCAAGCACAGAAATTAAAAGCCAAACAAGAAACAAGTGCAGATGCCAGAAAATATACTACTTCCTTTTTCCTGGATCCCAGATGAGATGCCACGCAAGAGCGCTCTCTGTCGCTTCCCAGTTCCTTTTTCGTTTCTTTGTCTGATTTTGAAGGATGCCATGGTTTCCTGGTCAGGAAACCTCTGCTGGACACAGAGGGCCAGGTTAGAAAGGCCTCCTCTCCATTCGGGTGAGCAGAGAACTGCACATACTATACGTCAGAGCCCCTTCTTCTAATGCATCTATAAAAGGGCCCTGCTCTGTGGGGGTTTGGCTCTGGTTCCTTGAGGATGCCCGCTGCTGAGCAAGCCTGTCAGGGCTGGCCGTCTGAATGTTCCCACTCCTCCCTGACCTGTCTGCTCATGGTGGCCAGCAGACTCCTATGGCAGTGTTTTGTTTTGTGATGCTGGATGTGGAACTCAAGGCTGTGTTCACACTGGACAAGGGCTCGTCACTGAGCTGCAGCCCCAGCCCTGAGACGTGTGTGTGAGCATGGCTGGGGGTGGGTACTGGGGAACCCAGGGATGCTTACCATGAAGCCACATCCCCAGACCTTTTTATTGTTTATTTTGAGACAGGGTCTTGCCAAGTTACCCAAGCAGGCCTCAACCTTGTGGTCCTCCTGCCTCAGCCTCCCCAGGACTGGGATCACAGGAATACACCATCATACCCAGTCCTGATGCTTGGTTTAACTCTGAACATTTATCAGCAGTTCTTTCAGTTTGGGTTTTTTTTTTTTCTGTATGCTTCAACTGGAGAAGAGAAGCTAAGACTCCTTCCTGGCTTGCTTAAGTCTGTCTCTTGGCTGGGGAGGGGATCCCCTCGATATCTGTTTTCTTTTAAGCATGGGAGCTGCCAGGTTCAAAGAGGTGAATGCATCCCCCCTCCTTGACCTAACACAGACAGAGGATTTCATGTCCGCAGAGGTCAGGCTTCCAGGTGGCTGTAAACTGTGTCATTACCCCACACTCTAGGAATATCTGGTCCATGCAGGAGAAAACTAATGAATCAGATCATAAATTCTCATATTCCCTGGGAGCCTTTAGGTTAATTGGCTTATATAGACTTAAAAGTGCTTACACTAATTTAAAATGAAGAACTCAAGAATGATCAAAAGGCAAAACAACTTAACTACCAGTGTTATTAAATATTTTAGCTCTTTTAAGGAATATTTGCCTGTTGACACTACATCTCTGAAAAAGAAGGGCTTGCTGCGAACTAAGTCAATGATTCTGGTTACTAGGGTGCACCCCAGATGGAAGGCAGTTCATGCAGTGCCTTTAAACAGGAGAGGGTAATCATTGCTGCACAATATAAAACAGGAGAAAGTGATAATCAGTTGTGTGTTTATGTTGAGAATATTTGAAAATTAACTTATTCTGATAATGACTTCTCCTGGTTTTAAAACAGTATAAAAATAATGTTAGCATAATATTCTGGTTTATGCTAGACAGCTTAAATACCCCAGATTTTCTAAATTTTCTAGACTTAAGCTAACAATGTTTTCATACATATTTCAAATTATGAAAATGTAAAGACAAATGTCAAATTAGATTGTGTGGTAGTAACCCATGTCTTCTTTAAAAGAACGGGTTTTTGCAACTTCAGTCAGGCCACAAATTACATAAATCCACTCTAATTAGAGTAATTAGGGAATTAATCTAATTAAACTACTATCAAGGTAAATTCTACAGTGGTATTTTTCTGACACTTTAAATATCATTAGTGACCACCTCCTTTTTTGAGGGAATGGCTTGAGTTCAATTTGTAAGATCTCTGATTTTGAAGAGGCCTTGAAAGTTAGTGTTGAATAACTTTGATCTCAATTTACAAAAAATGGGAAAAGATGTCATTGTATTCCTTTTCTTTGACTGATGTAACAAGTTACCATGAATTTAGTGACTTACTAAAGCAAGCTCATCCTCACAGTCTGGAGGTCAGACTGAGTCTAAAATCAGAGGCCATGTGGGTGCATGTGAACCCTTGGGAAGGACAAGCTCCTCACCCTACCATGCCTCAGGGGCAGGGTTTGCCTGCCTGTTCCTGGGCTTCAGGGCAGCCATACAATGCAGAACAAGAGAAACCAGGAATTAATTAATGTCCTTCCCTCCTGTCCGACCTCCTGCTGCCCCTCCCAGTGGGGGTGAGGTCCCTGCAATTGCATTAGACCCCACCCCAGTGGCCACCTGGAGATCCACCTCTACCACTCATGTGCGCCCCTGGTGGGGCCACTTGTCCACGCAGTTTGATCCCTGGAATTTCGTGCTGGGAGTCTGAGTGCCATCTGGTGCTGGGTGGGGCTGAGCCACACGCTGGATAAGTCCTATGGATCTTACTGTCTTTTTCTTTCTATACTGTGTTTACTCAGTGACTGTCCAGAAAACACAAAATACATTATAAGTTTAAATGACAGCCTTAGAACTTTATGATTCTAAACTCAGAGTCCTGTTATATATATATATATATTTAATTATAATGCACCAATTAAAAATAAATAAGTAGAAGAAAGACCAATAGAGTAGAGAAAGGGGGTCCAGGGGAGGAGGGGGGATGGAAAGGTGAGGTTTTGGGGAAATGAACTGAGAAAATTGTTGCGGGCATGGATGAATACACCACATGGAACCCACTATTATGTACAATTATAATACACTGATATAATAAAAATAAATTTGGAGAAAACAATATCAAAGAGATTATTCAGAATAGATTGATCACAATAACCAGGAACACTCCTTAAACAGATGAGGTTGAGTTGTTAAGAGGGACTCAGGCTGTTCCCTTTATTGTGGGTTAGTTACATGGGCTAGTTATTGGCAAAGCGGGTGCTTACAAAGCCTCCCAGCCTGCTCGCCTCTTGCAGACACCCACTTGCTCTTCTGCTTTTCTGCCCTGTTACCATGTAGCACAGGGCCCTTGCCAGATTCTGTAGCTCAACCTTGGACTTCTAAGCTAAATGTAAGCTAAATGAACTTCCTTTCCTTATAACTCTCCCAGCCTCAGGTATTTTGTTTTAGCAACAGAAAATGAACAAAGACAATAAGTTAAACAGCATATTCCTGACTCCTGGGTCAGGTCATGGACATCTCTGAGGGAGCCTATTCAGATATCCTCACCTTGTAATCATTTTAATGTGCATTCTGCCTGTACATGGAGCATTGGCTCTTTATGATACTTAGATTGAAACAATCAATAAGATCAATTTGATATGTAGAGGTTGCCTTATGTTAATAAGATGAACAGATTAGCAGATTATTCAGTAGAACTTTGTGTCTATGTTTCAGCACGAAATCATATCTGCGTGAAAATGTAAACAAGCAGGTCACCACTGGTGTAGAGGAAGCATTTCAGGACACAGGACTTCCACTCAAACACAAGTTGGGAGCGTGGAGGCAGCTTGGAAATGTCCTTCCGGGGAAAAGATGATGAGAAACTTGACATTTTTTTTTCTCCTGTGGGAAGATGACCATGTGTGCCTTGGAGGCTCTCAGCACAAAACAGGAAAAGAATTTAAGTACCTGGTGCTCAAGTTTCAGCTTGTGCTGGGCTGAGCCTGCAGGTATGAAGGTCCACGTGCCCTGTGAAGCCATGGAATACATCCAAGCCAACTATGGCAGACCTGGAAGATGTACTGGAGAGCCCTCCTCCCCGAGGGTGCAATCTGGAGGAATCCGGGCTGTGTCTGAGCAGGACGAGCTCATCCAGTTGTACTAAACTACTAAGTGGAAATGGAAGAAATTTTCTCCTGAAAAGGAGGTTGTTAGCTATTTAAAAACATGACATGACTATTTGTTAATCATAAGTGGAACCAAAGGAAAAAATGACGTTTGAAGATAGAAAAAATCCCAACCCTTCAGCCACCTGTTCTCATCCTCTCCTTCAGCGTTTATTGAGTGCTAGGTGCCAGGTGATGGTAGGTTACAGTGGAGATGCAGAGACAAGTGGTCAAATGCCCACTTTGCTCCTGTCCATTTGGTAAGCACACCAGAACTCCTTTGATGGAAACTCCCACCTTTTGAAGAGCTGGAGAAGAGTACACTATATTCTGTTATGGTTTTGTAAAAGTTAGGAAATGCACAGACTGGAAGAAGAGCTTGTCAGGAAAAGCTAAGGATTGACAGAGCTGTGTAAAATAATGACATCCTCTTGTCCTGGGGTGGAAGCTGGCGGAGCAGTGCTACCTTTCAGATTGTGGATCCAACTTCATTTTCAAGTGATCAGGCTTTAGGTAGCATCAGGAAAAGATTGTAACAGATTCATTAGACAAACCATCTGAGGTCAGATTGATTTAGACACAGGGCATTGTTCTGTAAGGGAGGGCTGGAGCGTATTTCTGACTTCGTCAGGATAAATGAATTTCTATACACTTAACTATTTTCATAAAATATATCAATAAGCAAAAACTCTAAACATAATAGAAAGGAAAGGTCTGATAACTAAAGAAAAGTTATGATCTTAGACTATGTATATCTTCTTTCCATAAAAGGAAACAAAGAATTATTTTTGTTTGATTACACTCAATTCTTAAGCCTTAATGATTGATTGATTCATTGATTTTCTGCTTTCTTCTAAGTTTTTTTTAAGTGAAGCAGTACAGATTATTTACTTTAGGAAGGGCTGACATTCTTAATTATTATATAACTTCTGGTAATTTGTCCCTGTGTCCAGTGGGGCGACCCATCCTTTCCTTGTTCCTGTGGCCAATCTATTCTGAAAAATGTCTTTGATGTTTTTTTTTTTCTCAAAAAACTGGGGCTCCAAATTCAGAATCATAAAACTCTAAGGATGTCATGTAAACTCAAAATATCTTTGCCTTTTTCTGGACAATTCTTTTTCCCCTTATAAAAGAAAAGACAATAAAAAGAATAATTAGGCCTGTCTGGTATTCTCTAGATTATCGTGAGGGTGCATTATATATACCAAGCTCAGTCTGACTTTGCCCCTCTTTGGAATGTCATGAAGTTCTTTTCCAAGGGGTGCTCTGTGGAACACATTCCCAGATGCCCTTCTCCCCTTCCTGGGTGTCTCTGATTGGCCTACAGTTAAAGCACTTGTGGGTGAGGACTGCGACTTCCAACTCCCTGGCAGCTCCAGCCTGGGAACAGCAACATTGTTTCCAAGACGCCATGTCTCAGTCCATTTCCTGTTACTGTAACCAATCGCTGGGTCATTTACAAAGGGTACAAGGGTTTATTCCATGGGTTTTCTTTGGCTCCCAGTTCTAGTGGCTGAAAGAGCCAGAGCTGGAAGAGCCAGAGGGGCTTCCAGTCACTAGAACTGGGAGCCAAATAAAACCAGCATCTTCTGTGCATCTGGTGAGGGCTCCCTGCATAGAATTAAGATGTGTATCTGAATCATGATGAGATGGAGACCTCCACCGCTGTCATCCCCCCCTGCACCGGACTCCTCCAGCCTGGATAGAGTTCCAGTGACCTGGACTTAAGATATGTCACAGGTGAGCATCTGGGACGCTTGGGTGTAGACTCAGAAGACTGGGTTTCTGAGTCCTAGTTCAGTTGTGCTTGCATCTGATAACTGGGTGAGGTCTGGGGTAAACCTGGTCATGCCTGGGGTGTAGACTCTTACACCACTAACTTAGGTCTATCTGAGTTCTGCAGTTTAAGTCCATCTAAGTTCTGCAGTTCACGTTGCATCACAGGCACATGCTTACAATCCTGCACTATTCAATCAACACACATTCAGGACATAAACTTGGGGGGTCAGATACATTGCAACCATAACATCGTATCATGTAGAGTTTTCCAAACAGCTAGTTAATGTTCTACAGGAAATGCTTCAAAACCTTTTTTGCTTGACTCTTTTTGAAAGATCAGAGAAGATGTCCTTGTGATGGTTGAACATACTATTTTCGTTTAAACTTTATCTATATTTGCTTAGATGCCTGAGAAATGGATGTAACAACAATTACCAAGGGCTAGGTGGTGTCTCTCATGGGTTGGCATTTTTGCTGAGATGATATTGCCACCTGATGTGGGAGAAGTCGTCCCCTCCTGGTCAGCTTGGACAGGTGTGCATGCCTGGTTGGGGTTTGAAAACTGGTGGTGTCCCCAGAGATCCAGAGAGGACGTGTTGGGAGGTACTGGGGCTTTTAAAAGGTGGGCCTTAGATCACTGCGGGTGTGCCTGCACAGGGGACTGTGAGTTCTAGGGATCAGTCTCTCTCTCTTTTTCTCCTGGATCAGGATGTGAGCTCACTCCAACCTGTGCTCCCACCATGATGTGCTGCCTTCTCCAGAGGCCCAAACCATGGGGCTGCCTGATCTTGGACTTGAACCTCTGGAGCCAGAGTCAGCGTCTCTTTTCCTCCTGACTGTCCTGGCCTGGGTAGTTCCCCCCTAAAGGATCTGCCTGTCCAGGAGCAGCTGTCCTGGAGAAATGGGGTGCTGGGTTCCTTGCCTGGTTGTGGGTTGCTCCCTTGCTTTGGGATCCTTATTAGATTAGCACATTAGAATCTTCCCCTACAATGTCAGTTACACCAGTGTGACTGAGTGTGTCTGCCAGTCAGTCTCAACTGTGAGAGCCTCCCTCACTCCCTCAGGGACCTTGGCCCACAGAACCTCTAGGAGTTGTTCACCAAACAGCAGCTCACGCCTCCGGTGGCCTTTGGATTAAAGCTTTGAGGAAGTCAAGGGATCCCTGTGCACAGTGCAACGAGGGCTCCTTCGTGAGGCAGGACGGATGGGCCAGTGGGACTCTCCTGGTGACTGGGGCTTGTGCATGTAGGGCCTGGCTGGCACTCTGCTAGCACAACGTGGTGCCCATGGGTGCTGCATGGTGTGGTTGGACACCCTTAGTCCTGTTCTTGCCACTGTCTGGGTGTCTACACTGCAGCTGATCCTGCTCCAGAAGGAGACCAAGGGAGCTCAACGTGGGATCTGGGGGGACAACACTGAAACAAGCAGCAGTGGACATCCCCACAGATGACCTGCTTAACAGAAAGGGTGACTTGACGTTCTCAGCCGTCGTCACTGGACAGGGAGAACTACAAGGAGGGGCTTGCCACTGGCAGCCACGCATGCCCAGCTGATAACAAAACTGAATGTCCTATGTGGTCACTGTTGATGCTGGACAGTCAAAGCCGGTAAGTGCGGAACAACCAGTGTCCCAGGTCCTTGACAAACACCACTGAAGATGTCCCTGCACTGTGACACGGGACTGCCTCTGCCCTCTCAGGAATGCCAGTCTGCATGACAAATCAGACCAGACCGCCCCCCCACGCCGCCCCTCCTGAGGCTGACAGTTATTTATTACAAATTTCATTCACTTCTTCTGCTTTATGTGTCTATTTATTTCTCCGGGGCTGGGGAAGGAACCCGGCCTCCCACTGGCCAGGCAGGTGTGCTGCCCTGGGCTGCAGTATCACCCTTTATGTTATTTTTGACCCCACGGAACAGGTATAGCCCCTGAGCCTAGGAGTGGCTCAGCACGCAGAGTCCTCCCTGTCACCAACTGCATCACCAAAAAAGTTCCTCTCCTGACAACTCAGGTTAACAGTCTTGGGACCTGCAGTTAGGTGACTGAGGTGAAGAGGTGCGCTTTCCTGGTGGCTCCTCCAGATCTGATGACAACTTTGGGCTTGGCATTGTCATCAGGTGTCAAGTCCCATTAGCTGCCTCATGAGGTAATGAAGGAGCCACGTAGCACCTTAAGTGTCACTTATTTTTTTATGCATAATTGTGATAGGCGCTCTATTTATTTAAGGTTTTTCTTTGGTGGACTCATTTCCCCTTCACTTAATCAACTGAAAAGTAGAAGCTCGACCTCTCGCTGGAGTGGAGAGCGGCATTGTAATAGAGACAGATATGTAAAAATAAAGCAGGGGTGCGCTTGGGGGGACGTCTGTCTTGGTTCTGCAGTGACATGCGCATCCCAATACAGGGACAGCTGCTGGGACCTGGTGGGAAAGACCTCTGTACGGCTTTCACTAGAGGACAGCGGCCCGCAGCCTCCAGCAGCCCAGTCTCCTTCCTCCCTGGTCCCGAATGAATCTTCTATCTCCAGGAGCAGCTGCTTTTTAGGTTTTACTATTTTTTTTTAAGTTGTCATTTTAAAATTTTTGTTTTCAGTGGGGCACATCCATGTGCGTCTTATGGGGCACAGCGTAGCTGTGACATTGTAACTGCAGACACTGTAGTAATCAAGGCTAGCTGCCATCTCATGCAGTCCTCATTTCTATGCAATGAGAGCATTCCAAGTCCTCTCTTCCTGTTGTTGGAAACACACAGCACATTATTGTGAACCCCAGCCATGCTCCTGTGCGCTCGCACACAGCACTGTGTCTCCTATTGGGCTGTGGCTCAATGTCCATTGGCTATCCTCTCTCTATCCCCTGCTGCCTGGCCTCCTGTACCTGTTCTTCTTCTATTCATCTGATCTCTAGATTGCACATGGGTGAGGTCTGTGTCTCCCTGTGCCCAGCTCATTTCACTTAGGACAGTGTTCACCAGGTACATCTCTGTTGCCCCAACTCTCAGGATTTCATCCTTTTATATGGCTGAGTAGTATTTCTCTGTGTGTGTGTGTGTGTGTGTGTATGTGTGAACCATATTTTTTCCTTCTTTATTTTTGATATACTGAGAATTGAACCTGAGTGCTTTCTACCACTAAGCTACATCCCCAATTCTTTTAAAAAAAATTTAAAACATGGTCTCTCTAAGTTGCCAGGCTGATTTTGAACTTGCAGTCCGATTGCCTCAGCCTCCTAAGCAGCTGAGCCTGGTAAAAGAGGGTGCTTTCTTTATCCACTCATTCATGAATGGGCAGTTAGCTTGCTTCCACTCTTGGGTACTGTGAATAGTGCTGCCATGAATGTGGGGTGCAGATGCTCTTCAGCTAGGGATCTGGTTTCCTTTGACCCCTGGTGGTTGCTGATCATATGGAAGTTCTATTTTTAACTTGTTGAGGAATTTCCACCCTGTTCTCCATATGGCTGTGCTGACTTCCTGCCAGCAGTGTACCTTCACCCATTAATTTTTTTTTCTAATTTGTTATACACGATGGCAGAATGCAATTCATTTCATATTACACATATAGAGCACAATTGTTCAACACTGGTTGCACACAAAGTATTTTCACACCATTGGTGTCTTCATACATGTACTCAGGGTAATGATGTCTGACTCATTCCACCGTCTTTCCTACCCCCATGCCCCCTCACTTCCTCTCCCTCCCCTTTGTCCTATCTAAAGTTCCTCCATTCCTCCCATGCCCCCCCATTGCCATTGTGAGTCACCATCCTCATATCAAAGAAAACATTTGGCCTTTGGTTTTTCTAGATTGTTTAACTTTACTTAGCATTATCTTCTCTAACTCCATCCATTTACCTGCAAATGCCATGATTTTATTCTCTTTTAATGCTGAGTAATGTTCCATTGTGTATATATGCCAAAGATTCCCTATCCATTCATCTACTGGAGGGCATCTGGGTTGGTTCCACAATTCAGCTATTGTAAATTGTGCTGCTATAAACATTGATGTGGCTGTGTCCCTGTAGTATGCTGTTTTTTAAGTCCTTTGGGTATAAAGCGAGGAGTGGGATAGCTGGGTCAGATGGTGCTTCCTTTCCAAGTTTTCCAAGGAATCTCCATACTGCTTTCCAGATTGACTAAACCAATTTGCAGTCCCACCAGCAATGTATGAGTGTACCTTTTCCCCCACATCCTCGACAACACTTATTGTTGTTTGTCTTCATAATAGCTGCCATTCTGACTGGAGTGAGATGAAATCTTAGAGTAGTTTTCATTTGCATTTCTCTAATTGCTAGAGATGATGAACATTTTTTTCATATATTTGTTGATTGATTGTATATCCTCTTCTGAGAAGTGTCTATTCATGTCCCTGGTCCATTTATTGATTGGGTTATTTGTTTTTTTGGTGTTAGGGCCTTTGAGTGCTTTATATATCCTAGAGATTAGTGCTCTATCTGATGTGTGAGGGGTAAAGATTTGCTCCCATTCTGTAGGCTCTCTATTCACCTCACTAATGGTTTCTTTTGCTGAGAAGAAGCTTTTTATTTTAAATCCATCCCATTTATTAATTCTTGGTTTTAATTCTTGTGCTACAGGAGTCTTATTAAGAAAGTTGAGGCCTAATCTAACATGATGGAGATTAGGGCCTACTTTTTCTTCCATTAGGTGCAGTGTCTCTGCTTTAATTCCTGAGTCCTTGATCCACTTTGAGTTGAGTTTTGTGCATGGTGAGACATAGAGTTTTAATTTCATTTTGTTACATGTGGATTTCCAGTTTTCTTAGCACCATTTGTTGAAGAGGCTATCTTTTCTCCAATGTTCATTTTTGACACCTTTGATATAAGATATAATATAATTTAATATAAGATAACTGAAGTTATGTGGGTTGGTCTCTGTGTCCTCTATTCTGTACCAGTGGTCTACCAGTCTGTTTTGGTGCTAGTACCATGCTGTTTTTGTTACTATTGCTCTGTAGTATAGTTGAAAGTCTGATCTAGTGATGTCACGTGCTTCAATCTTCTTGCTAAGGATTGCTTTGATTATTCCAGGTCTCTTATTTTTCCAGATGAATTGCAGGACTGCTTTCTCTGTTTCTGTAAGGAATGCCATTGGGGTTTTGATTGGAATTGCATAGAATCTGTATAGACCTTCACCCATTTTAATTTCTGGCTTGCCCCTTTCGTTTGCCCTGTCCTCCCTTGGACATTACCTCAGAATTGGTTTCCTAGCTTCAATCTTTTAGACTCAGTCAGATTACTGTACGAATTAGAATTCTATGGCTGAAAGCAACAGAAAGCAAATTCTGGCCACCTTAAAAAAAAAGTGGGGGAGGGGTTCATGGGAGGATTGGAGAGCCCAGAGAATTGAGAGAGAAGTTGAAAAATATGGTTCTCAAGAGAGTGAGAACAGAAGTCACTGTGAGGGGCCGAGGAGCAGGAGGCCATGGGGGGCCAACTCTCCAGGTCTCGCCCTTCACCTCCTCTCGTGGCTCAGGGGCAGCATCCAAAGGGCTCCTCCTTGGCTTCCCTGACACCCCCCGGCCTCTTTAAGAGGAGCAGTACAGGATGCCAACCTCGGCACTGAAGGCCAGGGGCCACTTCCTCCCCTTCCCTCAGCCTCGGTTTCCCACATGTTACTCAGGGTTTGGGGAAGACAGTTATAAAGAGTAACAGCCACTCACAGGGAACTAAGCAGGGTCACTGGAGCCACAGAAATCTGGGTTCAGACCGTGGTTCAAGTGCAGAGTCCCCGTGTCTCTTGGCGTGATTTATTTCCTTTCAGCTTCCTCCTCGGTCACGTGGGGCTATCGGCCATGTTTACCTTATTGTAATGACCTTGTATCTGGCACGTCATCAAGGGCCCATAATGCAAGCCATACCGGGAAGGCATGCAGCTGACGTGGCCATGACTTTGGAAGTTATTATTATCAATCACTCCGTCTTGGGGAGGGGGGGGTAGTAGAGCCACACCCCCTCCGGAATGGAATTCCAGAGGACAATCATGGGAAAATTCTGTCCTACAGAGGAGCCTTCTCCCTATGAGAAAGGAAGCCATGGCACAGCAGAGCACATCTCTGAGGGTGGCGGGCTTCTGCCTGCTGAGTGCAGCCTTTTTGGGGGACTGCGGTGCTCTTGGCCTGTCCTTTAACAGCCGGCCTCGCTCTTCCTGGTCAGTGGCACACACATTTCTGCTCCTGTGACCAGCCTCCCACACCCCAGCCTTCTCCAGTTCCCCGCCCTTCTCCTAGCGAGAGGAGTTGACTTGCACTGAGATCCTATTTTCCCGCCAGGATGCTCAGTGGCTGATGTGGTTGGGATGCCACCGCCCTGAACAGGGGTCCTCTGGAAGATGACCTGTTCGATGACAAACCTCAGTTCTCATTTCAGCCCAGAGGCAGAACAATGGTTTCAAGGGCTTGAAATGAACGGCTGGGTTTATAGCTCTACATGGTCCCTGTGGCCATGTCCTGTTCTTGCTGTAGTCCCCTGTTCCTGTTGACACCTCTCGCATCCCAGCCAGTGTCATTACCCTCAGGATGGACAACGAGAGGTCTCCCAGCACTCACTGTTCTTCTGAGAGTTCCCTCAGAAGGCCTCTGGGGTTTGCTGACTCCACCCTCAAGGATGGAACTGGCTCTGGGATTGTGGCGGCCTGGCTGCAGGGTCCAGGCCAAGATGCTGACCACTGGCCTCCTGCTCTTGTTTTTTTTTCTCTTGGCTCAGAACGAGGAAGTTGCTGACATCTTCCTATTATTTTCAATCTATCTCTTAACCTAATGGTCCCTGCAAAACGAGCAGGCAAGTTTCCCAGACACTGTGGCCGGGAGGGTGATGGAGGACGGGGTTGGGAAAAACGGTCACTCCCTCCAAACCATGAAAGCCAATCTGAACCCTCAGTGATGCGGGAGGCCTGGCCTGCTTCTCCTGTCTTAAGTTGCACTTGCTTTTCTGGCTCAAGTGGGAAATAAGCAGAAGTCACCAGAGAGATCCCCACCCCCTCCAACCCCGGGAAAGGAAGTCCCTCATTAGCAGAGAAAGAAAGAACAATTTATGTCCAAATTTGGCTGTTGTGGACTATTGGCTCCGAGATGGGTGGTGGGCCAACTGGACCACTGTGAAGGGAGACCCCAAGTTTGCCTTGCTGAACTCCCCCTGCTGCTGAGCACTGGGTGGGGGACTTGCCTCTCTGGGGTGCCCCAGGGTCAGTCCCACCCCCCTGTCATCAACAGGAACACACACCCCTCCCTCTCTGCCTGCCTCTCCCCCAGTGTCAATGCTAACTGTCTTGGATCAGCTCAGGGTTTAAATGTGTCATGTTGGCACACCTGCCGCAGGCCGTGAGCTGATGTTTGCACCACTGTGCCTGAGACTCAGGCCTCAATGCAGCAGGGTTGGGACTGCACGTTATCGTCTGCCTTGAGTTCAAAAGGAGGAGATGGGCACCAAACTCAGCACGGGCAGCTGCAGGCCTCCAAGTCTGCGCTGCCCACCAGGCCAACTGCTGCTGACTCCAGCTCGTCCCCAGCCAAAGGCCGCCTTTGCCTCCCAGTCTCTGGCATTACTCACCCCTCTGAGTCCCCACCAGCTTCCCCCTGGAAGGGCCCGAGGCCCAGCAGCAAAGGGCCTTCCTATCCACAGAGAGGAAGTGTCCCGGAAAGCCGTGAAAACCCTTCTCAGGAGATCTCCCTGCTGGCTTTTCAGATCCACCAGCTTGAATCCTTGGAGAGACATCCAAAAATTCTAGGCTCTCCTCCAAGTGGAAACTGAATCCTGAATCTTTGGAATTGTGTCCACATGCATCTCAGACCGCTCACTGTGAATTCGGCCGTGCTGTGGTGTGAAGTTTTGGACTGATGGCCCATCATAATACTTGGGTAAAATATGAGATTTCATGCTTTCAGATTACAGTGTCCACATGGCTTCTACCTCCCAGATGCCCTGTGTTTTGAGGATTCTGTAAAAACTCTTCTGCAGAATCAGCAACATTAGATCGCTGCTAAAGCCTGCGGAATTGATGAAGCACCTCCGTGTCCAAAAGCCAACTCAGAATGGCTTAACCAAACAGAGCAGGATCATTGGCTCAGGAGGCTGAAAGGCCCAGTGGTTGTTGGACATCAGGTGAGGCTTGATTCAGGTGCTCACAAAGTACCATCAAGTTTCCATTGGGCTACATTTCTTGGATCTGACTTTCAGAATGTCAACTTCATCCTGAAGTGGCCCTCAGAAAGCACAAGCTTTTCTCCTGTCACAGTTCCTTTGGTGAGAGGGATGTTTTATGCCACACTATCCAGGGGAAAGGGAGAGGTTCTCAGGGGAAAGAGGGCTTCATATTCTGGGAAACTCAGCTCATCTCTGCACTGTGCCCTTTTTTCTTTTTGACTATGGTCAGATCAACTCCGTTGGTAAAATGGAGGAGACATATCTGTGGACTTAGGGTCACAGGTTCCCTGCAAGAGCTGGGATGGCATCAATACCTCCCAGGCCTTGGGATTAAGAAGTTGGAAGGGTAAGTTGCCAAGGGAGATCCGGGGTGCTATTTCTAGGAAGAGAAGAAGGAGGGGAGTGTGGGAAGGGCAGTTGGAAACACAGAGTCGGCTCCTCATGCTGTCCGGGTTCAGACAGAAAAGCAGAGCAGGGAAGGACACTGTCCAAGGTGTTTGGAGGCATTTGGTGACTTCCCACTGCTCTCGGGACAAAGCAGAGTGTTGGCATGCCCCCGAGCCCCATGCAATCTGGCCCATCATCCCCTGCAGCCCTCCGGCCCCCACATCCTCCATGCTCCAGCCTTGCAGACCTTCTTGGCTCCTCGAGGGACCCCGTGCTCTTCCTATGGCCTAGGTAACCCTGCGCTTCCCGCTGGGCAGTGGGCTGGATGCTGAGTCAGCACTTGGGTGTCAGGCCCACTCCCGGGGCAGAGTCGTCAGGGCAAGAAAGTTGGCCCAGCCTTCCAAACCCACAGGCTCCGTCTACACTGCAGGGATTCTGTGGAAAGTGGAAATCATCAGTCCAGACTGCATAGCCAGTGCCACTAGGCGAAAAAATGATGAAGTGGGGTCAAGATTACAGAGATGGCACTTGAGAGCCAGCCCTCTGGAGGAGCCTGGAGCCCTGTGACCTGGTGACCTGGTCTAGAAGCCGTTTGGTCTGGCTTGTATTGGAGGTGCCTGGCTCTGAGCTCAGACCTTGGGCCAGCAGCAGAATCCCTCGGCTCAGGTTCTCACCCCCAGAGCCAACCCTGGTCACCAGCCTCATCCTCACAGCTCCTTTCTGCACTCCTTTGGGTGCACCCCAGGGCCTCAGCGCCTGCACATCTGCCTACCTCTCTCCTGTGGGTTTCAGTAGCCCCGTGAGGTCCTGCAGGCAAGGATTTGGTCCTAGTGTATCTGAATTCCCAGCATTCCTTGGGGCATCTGCAGCGGTTGGAGCTTCACAAATACTAGTGAAGGGAGTGGTTTCCTCAGCTCCATCTGCATCCAGGCCCGATTTTCCACAGCGATTTAGAGTGACCTCGCTCGCCTGTGAGAGGGCCGCCTGGAGGAGCAGATGTCGATGTCCAGTTCACTGCAGAGCAGCTGATTCCAGGAGGTGAGGCCCCAGGTCACAGGGGTAAGGCGGTGGCAGGGGTCACATGCCTGAGTCTGTTTGGAGCGGGGAGACCTCCTCCCTCTATGTGCTCTGAGCTACAGCAATGGCTGCTGGTCCCAGAGCAGGGCTCCCTGGCTGAGCTTCAGGAAGCCAGTGGGCACCCTGGGACTCCAGGAAAAAGGGGCACCTGTGTGCTTGCCCTTGCAGAAAACCCCCTTCTCAGGAGATCACAAAGCCACCAGGAGCTAAAAACCATTGAAAGCAACTGGCCCCAGGGAATGAGAGCTCTCTCTCTCTCTCCCCCTTGACTGACACTAATGCTGACACCCCCCGCCCTTCCCTGCACAGAATCGTCTGGGTGGTGGGTTCACGTGGCACAGGGGCCTCTCTCCCTGGGCACTCACAGCCAGTCCACCAGCCCCTGCCGCCCCCGTCACTTTCCCTGAGAATCTGAATATTAGAAGGAATTGGGGATATGAAGAGGCAAATCTCCAGACAAGATAAATACAGACAGTAACATAATCCTTGCTTGAAGAATAAGGCTACTGTTGGGATCTCAATGCTCAAAAAAAGTTTACCAAATTAGAGGGGTACGCCCAGTTGGAATTCTGGTTTTCACAGTCTCCTTGCTTCTCAAACTCAATATCAAGGAAAATAAGCTAATTTGATTTGGCAAAGGCTCTTGCAGTATGGAATTGATATCTGCAGCAGCTCCCTTTGATGTTCTGTATAAACAGCGTTTTCCCTGCTGTGGAAGCGAGATTGAATATAAACAGCCTCTTCCTTCCCCACCCCTCCGCAGTGCCAAGGGAGAAAAAGAAAAAAGAAACAGAAGAGAAGCCTTTTCTGTGGCTCACGAGACTCACGGGGGCAGCTCTTGCTGGTTGGTTTCTCCTCAGCCTAAGGCTGGCCTTGGTGGCCTGATGGTCCCTGTGGGGACCGCCCTGGGCACTGCAGGATGAGGAGCAGCATCCCCAGCCTCTACCCACTAAATGTCAGCTGTGACAACCCAAAGGACTCCAGACACTGCCAAAGTCCCCTGGCATCAGGACTGCCCGGGAGCAGGGCTGTCCCAGAGGCGGGAGGAAGGTGCTCCAGGAAACCTCCGGCTCTGCGTGTGGAGGCCGGGCCTTCTGCCTGGAGGCTCCCACGCTGTCCATTAGCTCTGCCTGCCTCGGGAGACTCTGAGATGCAGCCTCTCCTGCTGTCCCCGGGCTCCAGGCAGCTCACTGCACAGCCTGCTGGAAGGGACGGTCTCAGTGGCTGAGGCATGGCACACTTGGCGCCTCTGCCTGGCTCCTCAGTGCTTGTCCCAAGGCTGAGAATCACACTGTCCCTGATGCCTCGTCACATATTTAATGCTCCCTTCCTCGAGGTCCATGGCACTTGGTGTAGTGTCACAGGGACAGGTTCCTCCCTGGAGCAAGGCAGGTTCCAGTCTGTGACCGTCCGGAGCCAGCTGCATCAAGCCTTGGTGGCCAGGGGTTAAACCTTCAGGAGTCCTTAGCAACCCTGTGGGCGGCTTGAGTTCATCCGTGGTCAGTGCAGCCATGGGCCACCAGCCCCGGTGGGTGTTCTGAGAAGGGCCTTTCTGTGCCCTTTTCTGTGACACACACACCGTGGAGACCGCTCCAGTCCTCGGGGCTGCCCCCACCCAGGCTTCCCACGTCACTGTGCTAAAGGTGAAGGGGATCATAACATGGTGGTAAGTGTCTGCTCATCTACATGGAGACACACGGCCCAGACTCCAGGCCAGGAGTGCTGCAGCTGGTCACGGTCTCACGGCCACTATCCTGGGCATGGCACATGCAGAGCACAGCCAGGTTGACACTGCAGCCCCAGCCACCACGGCCACACACCAGAGCACCCCTGCATCCACCCCTGGTGGCCAATCGGGCATCTATCAGCATGTCGCTGGTTTCAAGTCCAGGCTAAAACTAGAGGGGCAGCGGACACCCCAGCTGCTCGCGCACGTCCCTTCCCCTTGTCTTACTTCAGGAATTCCAACTCTGTGTGGACTGGCCGTGAGTCCACTGAGCAGCAGCCACGGCCTGGGGAGGGGGTTGACTGGGTGGGACTTCCAGGAAGCCCCTCAGGCAGGACAGTCCCTGACTCCACTCTGCCACTTCCCTGCTCCGTGTTTGGGTCATTGCTAAGGTTGGATGGGAGTCCCCGAGGCGCAGGTGTTAAAGGCTCAGTGGAACATGTAGGATCTGGGACCCAATGGAAGGGAGCTGGGCCTTTGGGGTGTGTCTTTAAGGTAGATGTTGGGACCCCAGCCCCTCCTTGCTCTCTGTGCTCCCTGCCACCATGAGGGAAGCAGTGGTGTTCCACGCTGCCACAGGCTCAGAAGCAATAGACCAACCAACCACAGGCTGAAACCTCCAAAACAGGAGCCAAAATAAACCTTCCCTCTTTTTGAATTGATTGTCTCGGGCATTTTGTCACGGCAATGGAAGCTGACACAAGTGATCCTCTAGTGTGGGTGGGACAGCTTGAGAACACGGGGCCAGCACGTGGGAAGATGAAGCTCGAACACTGAGGCTGGCCAAACTGAAGGACAGGAGGGGCCTGACGGACAACCACATCATGGGGTCAAGCTGCCCAGGTAGGCCCCTGCCCCAGGCTGCTCCCTAGTGGGGTAAAGGAAGAGAGCCCTGAACACAGCTCCACGCAGGACCAGGCAAGTCGCCTGAGGCTGAGGAGATTTATTTTCTTCCCTGAAGAGCAGAAATAGTGGAGCCTAATTCCCAGGCTTCCTCCGCGATGCAGAGAGCCGGACAGTCCTGGGACAGGGGAGGACCTGCTTATGCCCAGGGCCACCTGCAGCTGGCAGTGATTGAGCTCAGCTTGTGCCTCTCCCTCCAGCCTTGAGTCCTCAAGCGCAGGATTGGCCTCCGTCATACTGCTTAGGGGCACTGATGACGTCTCAGTGACAACTTTACTTACCTTTTTTACTTACCAGCTAACTTACGTTTGTTGGAAGGTAACGCATATCTCCATGTGGCCCTTTAGCATTCAATTCGTGCTTATTGAACAATCAGGAAGAATAACACAGCAGCCCTGTGCCGGTCACACCATGGACAGCACAAACGGGACGACACAGGAACCCGGGAACAGCTTCTGCATGGTGGTGGGGCTGGAAAGAGAAGCAGCTGGGGGACGATGACAAGAGAGGGGACTGGGCTGTACCCAGGATGGTCTCCATGAAGATGCAGCCAGGCCCTGAGGGGGCTTATCCGTGCCCATCCTGGAGGGAAGGTAAGGAACTCTTCAGGCGCCTGGAGAATTCCAAGTGCCAATTCTGTGGCAACCCGCCCCAGGATCTTGGGAGGTGCTCATCCTCTCCAGCTTCCTCTGCCATGCAGAAGTGGAAGCACATGAATGTGAATGTCCCTCGGGCCCTGTGCACCTTTCAGAGGAAAGAGAAAATTTCCTGGCACGTTACAGGCCCAGGGCTTCCTCTGCATTATCTTCTTTAAATCTGTGAGAGTGGTAAACACAGCCTGGTAACTCTGAAGGCAGCTGTTTACCTGCCCCGTGTTCTGAGTCAGTCAGGCCTAGGGGTCAGTCCAGGCTCTGCAGTTCCATACAGGATGTCCTTGGCCAGGCGCTTAGCTTTTGTGTGCCTCAGTTTCTTCATATGTAAAAGCGACCTCAAAAAATATTCTTATTTCATGAAGGACATAGGTGAGCAAGAGGAGATCACGCATTTAACTCTCATGCAGTTGTCCCGACTGGTTTTGACACAGTGACATCCTCTCCAGAAGCAGCAGTGATAAATCCACAGCGTCTCTGGAGCTCTGTGCATGGTGAGGGGCCCAGATCTCATGGGCACGTCCTACGACTAGTACTGTCATCTCCTGAATGTAATTTTTAAAGTCACCTCACTTTATGCACCTTAATAAATCTATTTCAAAAGGACTTCAGGGGGCCGGCACCACTCCTGGTACACGGCAGCCACAGGAGCAATATACGCAGCGTGGCCCCTTGGCAAGGGTCAGCCACAGAGCAATGCCGTGTTGGTCCATTTCAGTGTGTGGACACCATGGTGATGCACAGAGACCTCAGTGAGGCCGGGGTGGCCAGTGGTAGTGCACTTATGTGGCACACATGAAGTCCTGGGCTCCAACCCCAAAAAGAATTAAATGAAGGAAGGAACCTGGATGGCCTGGGCCCCTTGTATGGGTGGGTGTGTGGCACAGGGACGAACCCAGGGCCTGTACTTGCTAAGCAAGCGCCTGCCAGGGAACTCCCGCCAGCCTCTGCGCGCAGCCCCCTGACATAAGTGGCCCTGAGGGCTGCGGCAGGTGTGAATTCTGCTCCACAGAAAACGTTTTTGGTTAGAACTTGGAGCACATTTTAAAACAAGGGAGAGTCCTCAGCGAGCACCTCATCCCCTTGACCACCTCCAGCCTCAGTCCTGCGTCCTCTGCATGCTCCAGGTCACGCGCCTGGAGTTGCTGTGGGGTTTGTAGCAGCATCACAACAGACGCACCAAGCCAGCCGCTGCTAAGACATTGGGCAGCTGCAGCGTCACTGGACTCCCTTATGATCATATGGGCCACCGTGATGTATGTGGGGACATGCCGTTATGCACACATGATGACTCAACAGAGGGAGGAGAGAAGTGTGCCCTGGGGCCGGGTCTGGTGGCCTGCAGAGGCTGTGTGCCCAGCATGCCCTGGTCGTGTAGGCTGTCGTCTGTGGTGGCCCAGGAAGGGATGAGGGACACCTTGGTCCACCACATCCCAGTGCTACGCAGTGCTACATGGAGCCCTCCACGGACCCCGGGGACCACTGCCCTGCTTCCTGCTTCTGCGCCTTGATGAAGGTGACCTTCCCTGGATTACAGCCATGCCTGGCTTCCTCCTCTGCCCTCTCCCTCCGGCACACTCTGTGGGAGCAGGAAAATGTCCCAGCTTCTCGGTCTGCTCCATCGTGAAGGGGCTGCTTCAAAACCCCACGGGCTTCTTTTCATCGTATTTTAACTACTTAATTTGACAAGTTCCTTGGAGCTGCCTATTGATAATTGATAGAGTGTTCCTTCCTTTCCAATTTCCTCTATTAATTATCCCAGGAAGTCTATCAGCACTTTGCATGAAACCCAATAGGTCAGAGCATGTGGCCTCTGCACAGGCCTGTGTAAAGGAATACCGTCTGGCTGCCCTCTGACCAGAGAGCTATCAGGTTGCATCCTGGCCAGCTCCTCTTCACTGGAACAACACTTAGCAGGGCACAGGGACTTCCCTGGCTCTGGTGGCTCTCAAGTGTACCCACCTCCCTGGGTCCCTGCAGGCTGCAGTCTACAAGAGTCCGGGAGGGACCTCCAACTGAGGTCATGGGTGTGCGGGACCCCAGCCTGGCCCAGTTCCTCTTGTTTTCTGTGGCTGTTGTTTGGTTGTGCTCCTTTCTTTCTCTTGTCCTGTTCAGGCAAGAAGCACTCACTGCAGACAAGTCCCCAGGGAGGATCTGACTCCGGGCTGCATCATGCTAGTAGCTGTAGGCAATTATTGGCAGACTCTTTTTATTTGTCCGGCTGCTTCAAACAACCAAGTTAGAGAAGACCCAGAGATCACACTTGAAATTCCAGTCTGGGCTTCTGTTGGGACATGAGCAAGAGACATCACATTTTCACAGAGGCTGGGGGAGCTTCTGGAGTTCAGGTGCTGTGGATGGCTGCTGAGCAATGGGCAGCACGGGTCTTGGGCATGCCAAGGTGCAGGTGGCCTCCCAAGCCCATGGAGGAGCAGTCAGCCAAACTGAGGCCCGTTGCTCTTCTGGGCTGCACTGGGTGTGCCAGACGACTGGCCTGTCTCCAACTGCATTCATTTCATCCTGCAGTGACATAGTCATGGTCCCCAATCCCCAGCCTGGTCGTTCTCATCACTCACTTCAGGGGGGAGCTCTTCTCTCTCTGCGGCAGGGTGGGGTCCCGAGAATGCCACCTTCCTTTTTCCTCTGAAGTCCACATGGCATGGGGGCAGGGCAGGGTGCCTGTCGCGATGACCCTCGGCCCTGTCCACAGCCCCCGTCCAGTGCCATCAGAGGTGGAGGAAGCCATGAAGAGATGCCCGTGTGGCGGGCTCTCTGCCCTTGCAGGTCTCGCCATCCACAAACACGTTGGTGCCGTGCCCTCAGCACCCAGAAACACAGGGGCCAGAGCACCTGGCCCACAAGGTATGAGAGAGGCCAAAGCGGCTCAGGAGGAAGCGGCAATGTGAGCGGGGAGGTGAATGGCATTATGGCCTGGCTCTTAAGTGTCCCCCAAACCCCTGTGTTGAAGCTTGGTGGCCAGCCTGGGGTCCACTGGAGCCTTCAGGGGGCGGGGCTCAGCAGGAGGACATTGGCCACAGGGAATGGGGGGCAAGCCCTTAAAGGGACAGTGGGCTCGGCCCTTCCTGTCTCTTGGTGTCCTGGCTGCCAGGGCTTCCTGCCTCTGCAACTTCAAGCAAGGCCTTGCCCATCACAGGCTCCCCATGACGCTCTCCTCGCCACAGGCCCCAAAGCAGCGGAGTCAGCTGACCCTGAACCAGGAGCCCAAACAAACCTTTCCTCCTTGAAGTGGATTCCCTCATGCGCTTTGTCCCAGAGAGTGAACTAACATGGTGAGTTGGGGACTCAGTCTTCAGGGGGACGGCTACAGAAAGGTGCAGAGAGCAGAACCATGAAGGTAGGAGCAAGAAATCCTTGGAGCTCCAGCCAGGCATGGCTCCCTGTCACACTGTGGGCCGCCTTTGGCTCCCTCTGCATCCACAGTCAGAAGAGTGACCGGCACAGGGCCAACGTCCCACAGTGATTGCTTCAGAGTACCTAGGAGAATGAGAGTGAGGCTTTAACTGTGGCGGGGATGGCGAGTGGGACGGCCTTTGAATGCACGTGGGTGCTCAGGCTGAGGATGGAGGAGGGACAGATGGGAGAGAGGCTGGTCCCAGTAGCCATGAGAGGCTGGGCTCTCGGGTCAGCTTCATGACAGGCTCCGGCTTCATACCATCTGGAAGGCACTGTATGACGAGGACCCCAGAGAACCTCACACCTAACTCCTGGGATCTTTAAGTTCAACCTCAGAAACATAGAACCTTGCCCAGTGACTCAGGAGGATGAGGTAGAAGAATTGCAAGTTCAAAGCCAGCCTCCTCAACTTAGGAAGACCCTGTCTCAAAATAAAAAAAAATAAAAAAAAACAGAAAAAGGGGCTGAGAACATGGCTTAGTGGTTAAGCACAACTGGGTTAAATCTCTGGGGGAGAGAGAGAGAGAGAGAGAGAGAGAGAGAGAGAGAGAGAGAGAGAGAGAGAGAGAGGGAGGTCACCTCCTCAGGCACCTGTCTGCATTACGATGGGTTCTGGGCCATTGGATTCAAGAGGTTATCTCAGACTCTCCCTGATTTTAACCTCTCAGTTCAAAGGAAGCTGGTATCTTTCATTTTCTCTGTCCCAGTTGGGGGTAGTGATTTTGTTGATTCTGCTCAGTGCTTGAGGCTGGAGTAGAGAGAGATGGGAAGCTTCCTTCCTCTCCCAGAGCCCCTGAATACATCCATCATTCACCTGTGTGCTCATGCAACCAAGCCTGAGCAGAAGTGCTCTTCTTGCACTGTCTGCCACATGTGGCCCAGGTCTGGATGGGACTGCTCTGTGTGTCGACCACTCTTTTCCTGAGAGTGGAGGCTGAGCCCCAAGCCTGCCTCCAGCTCTGGCCTTGGCTCTTCCCTGCTGCACTGAGACCAGCCCCGTGGCTACCCACAGAGCTCCGGAGCCCTGACCTGGCATGGAGAGAAGAAGACTCTCCTCGCCTCCCTGGGTCACTTTGTCTGAGTTCATCTCCTAGGAGTGAAGCTGGACCAGAGATTCTTGGACAAACCCATTATTGAGGGTCTGTAGATCCTCGCAGGAGACCTGGAAGGGAGCAGAGAAACCAGGAAAGGATGGGGAAAATCCTGTAAGCATGGTTTCCAGGGACGCACTGGCCCCAGGAGGACCTCTGCAGTGTGAATAGCTCCGCAGGGTTTGTCCTGCCCAAAGGGAGGGGTTGGGCTGCTAGACTGCCCCTGGGTCATGGTCCTGGTCCTGGTCAGGAGTAGAGCAGGGATAGTGGAGAAGGGATAGAGTATGATCGTGGGTGGAGAGCCCCTGAGGTGGCTCTGGCCTGTCCAGGGCAAGCTGGAACCCAGGGCCATCTTCAGGAAAAGCATCCAGCAAGGACCTGTGGGTGGGAGGGCAGCTGAGTCTTCTGTGTGTCTGTGACAGACAGGTTACCCTCTCAGCACGTGGACCAGCTTCAAGTATGTCTTCTCCCCTCAAAGCCAAGTAGCTGCTGACAATCACAAGCCTTCCAGCCACAGCCACCACTGCCTGTTTTGCTAAAAGGGGTCATGAGTTTTTCACCTTCTGGGATCGTAGGGTGGCAACCAGACAATGCGAGTGAAGGGCCCAGCACCCTGCCCGGTCCTGGGTCAGCCCCACCTGGGATTACAGTCCTGACTGCGGCTGGTGCTGTCCCAATAGGCGCCCGTTGGGAAATTTCCTGCCAACTGGGACTCTGATCTTTTGGTGGTTTCTTGTTCCTTTGAAGCACAAAAGGATGTTTCATTACAGGGTAACATGAAGAAATTGATACGTGTATGTGAAGTGTGCACGTTTCTAGAAGCTAAGCTTGGTAGGAGCCTCGTTACCAATCTGATTGGCATTTGGCAGGTTGTGACTCATAGTGGGGTCCAGCCTCCTGAGAGCTGCTTGGAAAGGAAAGAGTTGTTCCATCACTTTTGCCAAGAAGCTGTGTCAACAGTCAACACCTTATTTTCCATGTGAACATCATGCAAATACACAGCCGTCAATTGCCTGGGATCAGCCTCCCTCCGCACATTCTTGGCGAGTTTTTAAAGTGAAATGTGAAGATAATTTTTATTATGTTAAGAAAGGTACAGTCTTGAAAGACCTACTCCATCCACCTTATCTTCACTGTTTATTCCTCCCAATGCAGCATGTTTCCATTCCTTCAAATTGATCCAGGATGCAAAATGGGTCTAAGCTGGAATTTCCTAAATGACCATGGGGGAGCTTGGTGGAACAAGAGAGAGCTTATTAATCCTTGACTCCCCAATTTCATAGGGGTCATTTGATGGCAACAACCAAGGCAGTCCTTTTGCCAGACTTTCCCCAGTACCCCAAGACAGTAAAACGTTTCAATAGGAGCCAGCAGGTGATCTTATTACTGCCCAAAGAAAGATCTTGTTACTCCCTACACAAAAAAAGTGTAATACTATTTTTGCTTTCTATTGCAGTCCTTGCAGCTGTAGAAGGGGTGGGGAGAAGTTCTAACCAGGGGAGATTGACATTGAAAAAAAATACAAATGAATCTGTGGTTGCAACCAGCCCATGAGCAGTAGTGTGTGAATCTGTTGCAGGGGAGGGCTGTTGTTGCAAAGGTCCCTGAGGAAGGTGTGGGGTGGTGGCATGTTCATGGTCTGATATTGAAGGTCTCCTAGGCACATGTACATCAACACTCATCATTTTGTACTGTCAGCCTGTGTGTGGTTCATTAGCTGTCAGTGAGACCTTAATAAAGGTGTGAACAACAACGTGAATTACTTTCCTTCTTTTTTAGTAATATGTTATGATGAAAACACTGCCAGGTAGAAATGCAGAACATGAGATAGATCTTCAGCCTAGAAGAAGAGACAGCAGGCGTCTTGGTGCTTCCACAGTCCTGAGGCTGGAGACCCTTACCTGCCTGTCCATCCCTTGAAAGTAGGGGTGGGATATGCTGTGGGAGATGCTCTCAGGCCCTATCAGGAACTTGAGGAGCTTAGTTTTCTTAAAATCTAGAAAAGTCTGTGCCAAGGAAGACCCATTGTTCAATCCCAAAGATGCGATACTAAGAAACGAGTGAGAATTTGCTGAACTGAACAGAATATCAACTCTTATCTTTTCCTTGTTCCTCCTGATGGTTTTCTACCCCAGCATGAAGTTGAAGGGGAACACTCCACAAAGGATTGGGTTAGACGTTTATCTCAATGTGATTAAGTTCCAGAGCCAAACCTGGAGAGGAAGGGTCCTCTCCTCCCTGCTCTCTCCCCACTGCCAGGGTGCCTCCATTCCTACAGCCCCCATGTTCCCTTTCCTGCTCCAGGAGCAAGTGAAGCTCGTAGGCATGGGCACAGACCCACAATCACGAGGTGTTCTTAAAAGTGAAGTCTGGCTATCATTTCCCACCCACTCATTGACTTATCCAAACACTCCTTGTTGAGCATCTATAATGTTTCAAGGTGCAATGGACTGGGTGATAAAACAGGCTCACTGCCTGTCCACAAGGAGGTCACCTCCTAGAGGGATGGACACAGTAATCAAATATTGTTCTTCTGCATCCTCAGAGGGTTGGGTCCAGATCCCCTGGGGATACTGCAAGTCGGAGATGCTCATGCCCTTTATATCAAAGGGCACAGTATTTGTGTATAACCTTGCTTACTTTAAATCCCCTCTAGATTACTTACAACTCTTAATACAATGCAAATGCTATGTAATTAGCTATTGTTCTCTTCTGGGAATAATGACAAGAAAAAGTCTGCTCATGTTCAGTACAGATGTCATTTTCTTTTTTAGAATTTTTTGTTTGAATCCTTGGATGCAAAAGCCAGAGGTATGGAGGGTTAACTGTAACCCAGATCCAAAAAGAAACTAAACATTATTTCTTTTTTTTATTGGTTGTTCAAAACATTACATAGCTCTTGACATATCATATTTCATACTTTAGATTCAAGTGGGTTATGAACTCCCACTTTTACCCCGTATACAGATTGCAGAATCATATCGGTTACACATCCACATTTTTACATAATGACATATTAGTAACTGTTGTATTCTGCTACCTTTCCTATCCTCTACTATTCCCCTCCCCCCTCCCATTTTCTCTCTCTATCCCATCTGCTGTAATTTAATTCTCTCCCTTTAAACATTATTTCTGCTATGAAGCAGAAATAAATGTCTACAAAGAGCAAATTTTAGGGAGACTTGGATTAGTCAGTAGCTTTGCAGGAGAACTGACAGGGAAGAGGTTTGAAGGAAGATCAAAAGCTGACCAGGTAGAGAAGGCTGGGAGAGCGGGGCAGGCCCAAGGAACCACGTGTGCAGAGGGTCAACCAACTAAGGGGCTGGGAAGCATGGCACAATCCAAGAACTGACCGAAGGCCTGTGTAGCTGAAGCTGAGAGCAAAGAGGAGAGGAGTCAACCGGACAAGCTGAGGCCAGAGGACATATGATGTTTTATAGGCCAGAGGAAGGAAGTTCCAACTATCAATTTCCTCCAAAGAACAAAACAAAGCACAAAACCTCTAAACAAACAAAACAAAAAGGCATACCTATCAAGCAAAGCTAATCCAGGGGAGTTTTAGTAAGGTCTTGGAGGGGAGGACAGGCAAAGGTAGTCCCTGCATAGGGCCTGAGCTGCATGACTTCAAGACAGAATCAGATGGGGTGGAGCAGAGTTTGATATCACAGCTGTAGATCTGGGGACACAGCAGGGAGTCTGAAAGTCTTGTCACTCATCTTCATGCACAAGCTCCTTTGCTAAATCATCTTGCTCCTCTCTGGGCTGGGAGGTATGACCTGCTCAACACAGGGACAGGGAGTCCTGTCACTGAGGATCTGAAGTCTGAGTCCACTCTGTGAGCGATGGCGAGTCACAGGTGGTCCTGGTTCCAACGGACTGCTGGTGATTTTGTGCATGCTGTGCTGTGCTGCTGTCCTGAGGCTGGTCGTCCCGGCTGTCCCACTGGACAGACAGGAAGATGACTCCCCAGGCACACACCAACATCCAAGTCTCGCCTTCCTGTGGCCCCTGGGTCAGGTCGATGGAGAAGAAAATTGCCTCCTTTGCCCAGACTGTCACTTGCTACCTCTGACCCTCAGCCTTATTTTATAATCAATTTAGAGATAATTTTATTATTTAAAATTTATTATTTATAATTTTATTATCTCTAAAATGAGGATGACAATGACATTTTATTAGGATTGCAGTGTGTAAATTCTCAGTCCAGTTGTCCCTTGGTAGCCTCTGGGGATTGGTTCCAGGAGTCCACAGGCATGAGAATCTAAGGATGCTCAGGCCTGCATATAAAATGCCATAATATTTACATATGATTTATGCACACCATCCTGCATACTTTTAATCATCTCAAGTTTACTGACAGCACCTAAGGCAGCGTACGTAGGTGCTATATGGTGTCATTAAGAGAAGGATGACAAGAAAGTCTACATGTCCAGTATAGGACCAATTTTTTTCTGAATATTTTCAATTCACAGTTGGATGAATCTGCAGATGTGGACCGACGGATACAGGGTGCCAATCACATCGACCTGGCTGAGTCCAGGGGATAGTCAGATACTGAAGCTGCAGCCAGGGGAGGAGCCTGTGACAGAGGGCTTTGTGTCCTGGGGCCAGGTCTTGCAGAAGCACCTTGACATACCACGGGGCTACCTCCCAGTGCACCCACCCTGAGTGGGAACACTCTAAATTGAAGAAGCATCCAGGGCACCTTGCCTAGTGGCCACCAAGGCTGAGCCCATCCCACTTAGCCACACAGCACTGCATGGCCATGGCCAGTGTCTCAGCATTAGTTACCATAGTTGTTTTCACGTTGAACTGCAGAGCAGGAGAAATATCCAGAAGCCCCACGGCCATCCCATGACCCTCTAAAGCAACTGTCCATCTAATTTGTTGAAGACTCTTGTCCAAGTCCCTGCTGTAGTGATCTCGGTTACCTTTTTTGACCTGTATCATTGACTCTGATCCCAAAGACATCAAGGGCCCTGATGGGCTATTTCTCCTGAAAACGTTTGCCCTCCTTAGCTCCACGTCTGCAAGTCACTGGAGGAAAAGGAATGTGCTTATAATACTTTCCTTCTGCACCACATAAGAGCTCAGGGGTGAAAGAATGAGCTTCATTTATTGGATTGAGATGGGTTGAGCCACTCTGGCCCTGGACAGGGTGCTGAGCACTCAAGGATGGCTCGGACACAACTGCCCTGGGAATCCTCCCCTGGCCTGCATATGAAGAGCCCAGTCCTTGCCTCCTGGGGTAATGGGCTCAGCTCTAGATGGATGCTAAGGGTCTGCTGGAGGAGGTGATTTGTTGGACCAAGGCATTAAAGAACACTTCACAGAGGCACGGTGCCTTGACAGGGCTCATCAAAGCACACATTGGCATTATTTCTTTTCCTTTTTTTTTTAATTAGTTACACATGACAGTACAATGATCTTGACATATCATACATTTGAATCAGATGAGGTATAATTTCTCATTTTTCTGAGTGTACAGGTTGCAGAATCACTTTGGTCATGCAGTCAGGGATACACATACAGCCATATTAATAATAATGTATACATTATTCTGCATTAATATATACATTATTATTATAGAATAATAATAATATACATTATTATTATTCTATAATAATAATGTATATATTATCCTTCCTTCCCCCCTTCTCCTCCTCTCCCTTCCCATCATTATTTCTTAATAAGTAAAATATGCAAAGGGAAGACTTGAAACCATTCCAAAACACTTTAGAGGGGGAAACTCCTTCAAATCCATATTCTTCATCTCAGAAGCACATAGCTACTACTTATGTAAACCGACCACACAGCACTCACTTCGGGGTTCCAGGCAGTTATAGAGCTCAGAGTCCTTTGGTATCCTATGCATTGATCTCCTTTGTTGTTATTATTCTAGCTCCTCCTCCAGTCCATGGATTAAAATATCTGGAAAAAATTGCCTCTGCCCTGAACATGTACAAACATTTTTTTTCCTTATTGTTTTTTCCTAAACAATACAGTATTTTGCTTACCTTATTAACAAAGGCAGACTTTACCTTGTGTTAGGTATTACAAGCAATTTAGAAAGGATTGGAAACATTCAGGAGGATTTTGTAGATAGTGCACCATTTTACATAAAGAAGTTCAAATTTTGATGTCCACAGGTCCTGGGACAAATCCCTGGAGGATACCAAGGTATGTCTATATAATTAACTGTACAGTTACACCCCTAAAGAGATACAGAAAAGCCCTTTCATGTTTTGCTGCCTTAACAAACAGTGCCTCAGTGAAGAATATCTTTGTTAAATTTCTCTGAGCTCTTGTGTGGGGACTGTGGGCTGAACTTACAGGAAACTCCCAGGGGCAGGCTGTTGGATCAAGGTATGCACTCAAGCGGTTTTGATAGATCTTTCTAGGCTGTCTTTCCATGAGGGTGCATTTTTCAGGTGGCACAGGAGGACTCCAGACTCCAAGGGAGGGGAAGAAGGAGCCCAGGGAGGAACAAACCCAGGTCTAGCCTGGTTAGCTGGTTTGCAGGAAACATATTGAGTCCTGTGCCCCTCCTTTATCTGCAGGGGGTGCCCAGAAATACCCCCAATGGGTGCCTGAAATCTTGGATAGCACCAAACCCTATGTATCTTGTTTTTTCCTCTACCTGGGTTCCCATGATAAAGTTGAATTTATAAACTAGACATAGCAAGAGAGTGGCTGAACAACTTCACACCTTGAACCAACCATTTTTCCCAGTTTGCCTGAGAAAGTTCTAGGGATAGGCAGCTTGAAACAAAAACAAAACAAATCAAAACAAGAACACATTGTTTTTTGAAATGATCACCCATTCTCTCGCCTTCCCTCAGGGGCGAGCTATTTCACTTACCTCTGAGCTTTAGGCGTCCCTCCACAGGCCACCAAATGCCACAGTCTGGCTGGATACAAATCACAAGCCACTCAAGCAGGAACAAACTTTACTTCCAAACTCCCATGAACCCCATGCACGCGGCCTTCTCTGGAGACACACCACACACCAACCAGAAATCCCTCCTCTGGCACTTCCCCAACCAAAGGGAACTCCCCAAGAATCCCTGCAAGAACTCCAAAGTAGCCAGCAGCTGAGGTGGACAGCAGGGGTCTGATACACAATTGAATACACAGCTTAACATAACCATCATCATCTCAATGGCTCCCTGGCGTCACCTCTCAACCACTCCTTCTGGCAAAAATGCCATGCATCATTCCAACTTGGCTGTGGCTCTCAGCAAGACCTAATAAAAGGGGCTGGGGATGTGGCTCAAGCGGTAGCACATCAGATGGCCCAGGTTCCATCCTCAGCACCACATACAAACAAAGATGTTGTGTCTGCCGAAAACTGAAAAATAAATATTGGAAATTCTCTCTCTCTCTCTCTCTCTCTCTCTCTCTCTCTTTTTAAAAAAAAGAACTAATAAAAATAGAACAGCATGACACTGGGTGGTAATGGAAGCTATTTAAAACCATGCATTCTTTATTTCTGGAATTTTTCACTTAACATTTTCAAACCTGCACTTGATGACAATTGAGGCCACAGAGAGTGGGACCATGTGGGGAGGGATGAACACCCACAATGGGAGAAGGCTGGGGCGCTGGCCAGGCCGAGGGAACTTGACCATTCTGCTGTGCAGCTGAGCTGCTTCCAGGAGGCCCAAGGGCACCTCAGGGAGGCTTCAGGGAGGGGCCCTGTCTGATGAGCCTTTAAGGAGGAGGGAACTGGAGGAAAGGAGAGCCTCTTGGAGGGAGGAGGTGGGCGGGGACTGTGGTGTGTGGTGGGGGTGTAAGAAAAGCCAGGAGACAGGAACTAAAGCAGAGGTCTTTCACATCTAGAATAGAGAGGCTTTAAAAAGCATCTATGCTGAAATCTATGTGTACCTTGCATGTTTATGGGGTACACTATAGTTATATACATATATAGATTTTTATGTACAAAGTATCATTCACAAATCAGGAAAACTGGCATTTCTATCTCTATATGCAGGGACATGGATCTTTGCTATGTGAGGGGAGACTCAGGAGTCTTCTGTTTTGAAATATTTCATAAATTGTTGGAGATGGCAGTCATCCCACGTTGTTTACAGAATGCTACAACCAACTCCTCCCCTACCTGACTTTGGAACCCAGGATCCGGCCCCAATTCTCCATTCTCTCCCCACTTTTTAGACTCTAGTGACCACTATTCTGTTTCATCTCTTATGAAATGCATTCTTTCATCCTCTGCCTGTGACCAGACACATGACACCTGGCTTTCTGTGCTGGCTTCTGCTGGACATGATGTCCTCAGGTTCTGTCCATGTTGCCCCAGTTGGCAGTCAGTTTCCGTTCCTTGTTTGGCTGAAGGGGACTCCGTTGTGTGTACCCACTGGACTTTCTTAATGCATTTATCTGCCAAGGGACACCTTGGTTGGCCGTGTGCCTTGGCCGCTGTGGACATGCTGGGGTAAACACGGGTAGGTAGGCAGGTCTTGGTCATGGATGGGATGGTGTCGTCTCCTTCAGATGCAGCCCCGTGCTGGAGCTCTTGGGCCACATGGTGGATCCAGGTTTTGTTTTCTGAGAACCGCCCCTCACCCGATCTGTTCTTTGTAATGGCCATACCAATTTTCATTCCCACCAACGTGTAGGTGAGATAATTCTTCTGAGAGCAATTTAGGAGATAAATGGACAAAAATAATACCTTAAGTTGCCTGATATTTTGAGACTCCTTGTCTCATTGGATTTTCTCAAAAACTTTGAAATATTACAAATATTACTCCGGTGACATTGCATAATAAGCCCAGCGTGCTACGGGAGTGAAAGGAGACAGGCTAGCAGGGGCTCAGGAGACGTGACGTGGCCATTAGAAAGAATATCCAGTTCTTCAGTATGAGTAAAGGGAAAAGGATGCCAGGATTGTGCTGAGGCAGTTACCACAAGTCTTTTGGGAATTGATAAAAATATTCCTTCCCTCCAGTCAAAGGCAAAAGAAATGATCGAGTTACTTCTCTGCAAAAGTTCCTCCAATTCCCCATTATTTCAAGAAAAGGAGGGAAGTCATTTGTGCTCTCAGGATTGTGAAAGGCACCTTGCAAATACATGTAGCCTCTCCCACTTGCTTTACAGGGAGCTTAGTGAGATTCCAGGGACAGGAAGTAGTCACAGCCCAGTTCAGTTCAGCCCCGCAGGAAGGCTTGGAAGACCCTGTGTACTTGGGTGCTAGAGGTGGAAAGTGGAGTGGGGTCTGTATCTGGAAAGTTCCCTGAGGTAACAAGTTTTGGAGATAGCCACCAATCTCCTGTGGATGTAAACAGTAGGTTCTGCTTCTCCAAAGCATTGGGGCCAGTGGGTTCATGTTGACCTTGCTATTGAATAGAGTCCGATTGGAGGTACAGTTGCCTGGTATTAGCTCTTCAAATTAACTGTTAGTGGATGCCAAAGATAGTAGGTGTAGGAACTACCCAAGGAGATAGTTTGAACCAAAGTAAAGAGTTAGTTGATCTAAGCAGGAGCCTGTGGACAAGCACCCAGGGTGAATCAGATGCAGGTGGTATGAGGACCCTACTTTGAGAAGCACTGCTGTATTCAAGAGTCCTATTAATTGGACCCCTGCTGATTCTAATACAATGATCTGGTGGAACCTCTTGTGTAGTTAGGAAACTAACACAGACCCAAGCTCAAGACTGGGATCAATTGTGTCAGGTCTTGCCAACCTATTAGGCTGTGACTCAGACGTGTGCATCGCTTTAGTGAACATCAAGGTGTCCCATGGTCCAGGGAAGCGAGTGAGCCTCTGAGAATCCTGGGACTGAGACGTGGAGACCAACAGGATTTCATTCAATTCGAACAGTTAGAAAATCCTCCCCTACTCCTCCCAGTGCCAGATGCTAGAGGTACAGGATGGATCTGAAGTGGCGTCTACGAGTGTTGGAAAGAGGAAGAGAGGAGGAGGAGAATGTAAGGGGAGGTGCCGTAGAGGAAGGAAGAGTAGGCATCTTCTGAGAGCTTACCCTCAAAGGTTCTCAACTGCAAGCCAACGTGTCCAACGGCTGCAGCAACCTCAATAGGTGTTCTGATCTACTTTAACTTTCCAGAGAAACAAGCCACACTTAATATCTAAAGCACACGGTGCACACAGCTAGCTCCAGATGTCAGCATCAATTCTATCATATCCCTTTCAATGATGTCAAGGCTCTGGTTTCTGGTAATTGCTGTAGTAAAGCACAAGGACTCCGTGAAAATCCACGTGGGATAGGAAGTGAAGGTGACCATGTGTGCCCAGTGGGAAATGGGGGAGCACCCAATAAGCATGCACGTCCCCACCCTAAGTGCAGAGGCCCTGTGTGTGCAGCTGTATCTAGAAAGTTCCCTGAGCTAACATCTTTTGGAGACAGTCACCAACCTCCTGTGGATATAAACCTCCAACTCAACCAGCTCCACCTCCACCAACCATGGACCAAAAATATTTGAACGACTAGTTGTGTCTGTCCTGAACCTGTATAGACTTTGTGTTCTTGTCATTTCCCCCTCAACAATGCAGTCTAACAACTATGTACATAGCATTTACATCGGTTCAGGTATTGTAAGTTCTCTAGAGAGGATTTCTAAGGGAGAATGTGTCTGGGTTCTGTGCAAACACTACTCCATTTTATTTGAGGGACTCTAAAGTCCTTGGAGTTAGGTATCCACAGGGGTCCTGGACCAATCCCTTGGGGATACTGATGGGCAACTGTAATTTATGGCTTTTTAAGAATGAAACAGAAATACTATCATCCTTTCAATTTATGAGTACTATTTTTTTTCAAAGGGCTGCTAAGTTGTTATGTTACAGATACTTATTAAATCTTTGGGAGCTAACTGCTTGGTGAATGGAGCTTTGGTTGTTTCTTCTTGCCTAAGGGCACTATGAAAAGCTACTAAGGTGCTCAGGGTGCTGGGACTGAGGAAGTCTGTGAGCTTCTGGATTACCTTGCTCTCGCAGCATTAAATTCTTTTTAATTTAATTCTTGCAGTGACACCATTGGTTGAGTGCTATTACCTACTACATTTTAACTTAGAATAGGAAGACCTGCATCCTACAGCTAGTTACAACTGGCAGAAGAGATGAAGTTGGCTGGGTCTGGTGGGGAGTCTGTTCCTAGCCACTGTGCTTAGCCCTCAGATCTGCAGCCTTCCTAATTAGCCAGGGCACCCCCAGCATTAGAAAAGCTTAGTTTTACTGTATTGGTAACAAGGCCGCATTATTCTTTCATTCTATTAAACTGCTCCGGTGTCTTATCCTCTAGTTTGAAATCCCTTGATGCCTGGGCGGTGCAGCCTCTGACTCAGGCTGCTGGCTCTGCTGCTGTGCTTACGGACAGGAACAGAGCCCCAAAGACCCGTGGAGGAATATGTCCTCTAAATACAGGGCAGACTCGGCCCTTTTCAGGCACCAAAGGGTATTCTTTCTGAAGAATGGGGAAAACTTGGAGAGAGTTCAGAAGGAACTCACAAACTGGAAATCAAAGCACCTCACAGCATTAGCAAGCAGCTGAGCAGGCCCCTCCATGATACCCCTGGGGAGACACAGGCCCGGGTGGAGACTCATCGGAGGCCAGAGAGGGAGTTGGTGGCAGAGCTGGGGTGAGATGTAGGTCCTTCCAAGTGAGCCTGGAAAGAGCCCATGGTTGCCTCCAATGGCACCTCTGCCCCAGCCAAGTTCAGCACGACCTTCAAAGTGCCCCTTTAAGTGTGGCTCTGTTGTGCCCAAGTTCCAGGGCTTCATTTTGGAGAGACACAAAGAATGTCCTTTATGTGAAATGCTCAGGACTAGAAGTGTTTCAGGTTTGGGAATATTTGCATACACATAATGAGATATTTTGGGGGTCTACTCAAGTCTAAACATGAAATTCATTTATGTTCCATATAACCTTATATACATCCTGAAGGTGATTTCATGGAATATTTTTAGTGACCTGTGTTTGCATGGCAATCCCTTGTGAGAGGTCCATTTAGATTAGGGGTGCTAAATCTCTAGGACCCTGCCCAGCCTAATTCAGTACCCACAATTTCAAGACCAGGCAGCTGGGGTGCAAATCCAAGAGCACTTACAAATTAAGGAGGAATTGAGACAGGACTGAAATTCAACCCAAACTGATGCCCTGCCCACAACGATGGTTCTACACCATGTGCAGTATTCTTGGTGGATGGAGAGTATCATGTAAAGCACTAACTGCCTCACCGATTCCACCATTTCAGGGCGTTTCCAGATCTTCTGGACTTCAACTACATGCACATACAGGAACATTTCAGGTGCCACAGAGGGCAGGGGTAGCTCAGAGGCAGAGTGGGTGTCTAGTATGCATGAGGCCCTGGGCTCCATTCTCAGCAGCTCTGAAATCACCAACTGCCAGATCCCAGATAGGAGGTAGCCCTAGATTCTCAGTGGAAGAAATCAGCTTCCTCCTGCCCAGCCATTAATAATTCAGGAGCTGGCAAACCTTTCCTGGAAAGGCAAGGGAGTAGATATTGCCGTCTTTACAGGGCTCTGTTGCTGCCACTACCCGACTCTTCCGTGGCAGCAAAGTAGCTGCTAGAGGCATTGTAGAAAGGAAAGGACGCGGCCACGATCGGATTAAGCTTCATTTATGCCGCAGTGTGCCGCCCGCAGCAGCCATGGTCAGTCCTATATCCAAGCCGACAGCCTCTTTATGGCTTAGCCTCCATGTGCTTCTCAGATTGCTCTGAAGAACTTCAACACGGATGCCCTTACCCTGGTCTTCCTCATGCTTTGATAGGGTGGAGGGTGGAGACAGGTTGATGTCCCAACAAGCCCACTCCAAAGAAGCAGGGAGCAGGCAAAGGTGCACCCCATCCTGCACACCACTCTAGGGAGCTGTGGACACCAACCCTCCTCATTTTTAAGGTTTGCATGAATTCGTCTTGGATTTCTAGAAACCAGAGAGAGAGGGAGAAAAAAAAAACTGGTTTGCTTGAGAGCATTAGCCCAAGGATGCAGAAGCAAGATTGTGTGGAATACTAAAAGGTTGGTTTTGTAGTTTTACATTGATACCAACCTGCCCAGCTAAAGTGTTCATTTCTTACTCCCCTGGCAGCTTAGTGTAGCCATGTGGTCTTGTTTTGACCAATGGAATGAGAGTAAAAGTTACAAGTACCACTGCCAGGCTCTGCCCTAAAGGCCTGGGCTTCCCTGGCTTCTTTCCCTTCTTCCTGACCAGGGTGTGGTGAGAATGGACAATCTTCTCAAACCCAAGGACAGAAGCTACATAATGAAGATGGAAACCATTTTACTGTCAGAATTGCCTACTGTGGGCTATTGTGTAAGAAGCAAAGGAGCCTCGACCTTGCTAAAGTCCTGATGTTTCCGGGTCTGTTTGTTATAGCTGCAAAACCTGTACCTCATGCTGGCTTCATAATTTGCAAGCCCCCGTACAAAATGCAAATGTGGCACTTTTGCTAAACAAATTATTAAGAATTTCAAGAAAATGACAGCAGAGAACTAATCAAGTGCCCATTTTTTGCACATCTTAGGGAGATGGCTACTTTCCATTTTCTAACACCTGAAGTGCAGGGGCCTTGGCGGCAAGAGGTCACGGGGCAGGTTTTGTTAGTTTTTGAAAGATAGTGAGGCCTCCTAGCTTTCAACCTCTGGTTCCATACTTACTAGCTGTGTGAGTTTGGGCAACCCAGTTCCCTCGTCTATAAAATGCCAATAAATGTAAAAGACCCTGCCTCATCGATTGCTGTGAGGATTAAATAAAACCATCAAGACAAAGGTCTTTTAGGTTGGTGAGCTCTTCAACAATGTCCCCTGTCATTACTAATGTAAAACATGACCAGCTACAGGATGAGCTGATTTTCCCAGGTTCCTACCACTGACATCCCATTGTCCCTGCCTTCCCCGCGCCCTTCCTGTCCCTCTCCTGGTCTTTGCTTTCCTACTTCTGCCCACTTTCCTGCCCTTGCCACAGTGTTTGAAGAGGCAGGTGAGTTTTGTTTTTGTTTCTTTAATTTTTTTTAATTTTAAAAAATTGAGATGAAATGGTCGTATTTAACTGAGTCTAATTTATTAAAATAATTGTCTTAATGAATATTAATTACAAAATGCTTGTTTAGCTCTCTGCTCCCATTTGCTTCACAGTAGTCATTATTAAACAAGGCACAAAGCAAACTGTAATTACAGACAAAGCATTGAAGAAACAAACCAGTAAAAATCAAAGGTAGGAGAAGAATGCTTTGAAGAGAGCTGGGAGGAGCTGGGACTTCCTGTGTCCTGCCAAGAACCTGTGGCAGAGGCCCTGGGCGGGAGGTGGCATGGGTGAGGGCCCTGATCTGTTGGCCAAGCCTCTATCTAGACAGAGGAAATAGGAAAAGGCCCAGCAGCCACCCTGTCCTGTCACCTCTTGAAGCAAGTGGAAGAAGCTGAACTCCATGCAGTTCCCCATCAGGATGTGGGCCAGTGCGGGCCACCTGGGGAGTGTGAAGAGTGGGCTGACTGGGGGTCCTGCTTCTCCACTGACACTTGGCTGAATTCATGCACTTCAGACTGGGATCCTCCCTGGAGACAGGGTCTTTGCCGGGGCCATCAGTGAAACTGAGGACGTAGGGTGGCCTGAATTCATTATAACTGGCATCCTCATAAAAAGTGCCACGAACAAGGTGGTTAACAGAATTTGATGGTCTCACAGTTTTGGAAGGCGGTAGTCCAAGTTCAAGGTGTGGCAGGGTTGGTTCTTCCTGAGGCCCGGAAGAGAGGGCCCCCTCCCTTCCCCATCCTCCGGTGGCTTCCTGTCAACCGCAGGTGTCCCTTGGCCTGTAGAAGCATGGCTCTTCTGTCTTCCCCTGGTAATCTTTCTGGGTGCAGCTGTGTCTAGATTTGCCCTTTTATAAGGGACACAAGGCGTATTAGAGTAGAGCCCGCCTTAATGTCCTGCTTAACCTGATTGCCTGGTGTATGCAGATAAGGTCACATCCTGATGTAATGTTAGGCCTTTAGCATGTGAACTTTGGGGACAGGTAGTGGGCCCCCTTTCTACCATCACAGTGGCCTTGAACAAGGATCTTCTCTTCTGTGAACTCAGTTCACCCATCTGCAAAATGAGATGTCGTATTAGGTAAACTCCAAGGGCTTCGGCCCCAGTGCCCTATGGGAGCCAAACAAATCCCAGTCCCCAGCAGGACGGGGGTACTGTACTTGCTGCAGGATTAGACTAGGCAGGTTTTCTTTTTTTTAATTTAAAAAAATTGAGATGAAATGTTTATATTTAACTGAGTCTAATTTATTAAAATAATTGCCTTAATCAATACTAATTACAAAATGCCCCAGAGACTGCAGAGACAGAGGCCACCACTCCAGCTTATAGCAGCAATGTCACCGGGAGCTGCCTGTCGAGGGGAAGTGCCCTTCCCTGGCATTTTCAGGCTTTGTTTGGGGGTACCCTATCTCTCTCCAACGTCTGTGTTTGAGGACTCTGCTATCCTGGGTAGATGGAACCAGATTCTGGGTCTAGTCACTTGGAACCAGTCACTAGGGTGACCCAAGGCTGAACCAGAGCCACTGGGAAGTGACATTAGTCATCTACATTTCCATCCTGGACCGCCATCAAACCATGCAGGCACAAGCATTCACGCCCTGTGCTCAGCTGCACCCAGGGGAGCTGGAGTCCTTGGGGGAGGCTGGCAACCCCTTGATGCAAGTGGTCCCCTGTGTGGATTCCAAGCAGAGTGTCCTGGCTCCGTCTGAGATTGATCCTCAGACCCCCAAACAGCAGCGACAACATGGCCGAGAGGGCTCCAGGAGCGCTGGCCAGGCGGCACCTCCGACTGATGTTTGCAGGTGAGGAATAGAGCAGCTCTGAGGATGCAGGTGCGTCTTTATTTGGTGTAACCAGAGCAGGAGGGTGTGCAGGGAAACTGTGGCTACACATTCAAGTCTGGAGTTTCCTGGATGTAACAGTAGTAGGGAGTTGTTGGGGGCTGAGGGACACATTCTGTGACTACACGCACCAACAACTAGGCCAGGTTATTGGTCAAGGTCACTTCAGGGTCAAGCCCACCATCTGCCCATCTCCATCCAATTCTACCTGTGCTGTTCTTTCCCCTACCTCATTGATTGCCACTACCAGCTGCACCTACCCTAGGGTACTGGCAGCTCTGATTGTAGCATCGAAAGTCCCACATGCAGCCACCCTGAATATTGAGCAAACTGGGATGATTGGTCAGTTCACCCTAACCCCTCCTGGCCACAACTCCAAACACACATGCACTTAAACCCAAGATAAAAGTACAAATTCAAAATAGCTCCTGCAGCTTCTAAAACGAGGTGCCCTACCTCTGCCAAGCCATCCTCAGGCCCTCACCATGCTTCCTGATATGCCTCACCAGCTCACTGTCATCATCTCCTCCTCATCTGTCACCCTCCAGGTCAGAAACCCCAACAGGGCAACGAGAGGGGACTGGACACAGGGTCTGCCCGAGGATGGGTGGATGTCCAGGCGGAGAAGAGAGCTCATCCTCACAGCTATTGCCTAGGGATGTGTGAAGAGAGGGCAGGGCTAACACAGAGCCATACTGCTGTCTTGAAATAAATACAGGTGTTAAAAAGAAATCTAAACAACGCAGAAGCCAAAGTCTGATTCCCCTCCACCCCTCACTCCCACATCTCCTTCCCAGAGGCAACCTTTTCTGGTCAGTTTCCTGTGCACCCTTCTAGACAGATGCACGCAAGGCAAGCTTCTCTGTAAAGATGGCCACAAAATGCATGGCCTGTTCTGCACCTTGCCCTCTCCCTTGGCCCTGCTCCTTGGCTGTGAGCTGTAGTTAGCATTTGCAGATCTACGTCTCACCCTCCTTTTCTAGGATTCCTTCCTCAAGGCTGGCTGGTCCAGAGACTCCAGAACCCCTCCATCCTGGTACTGCTCACTCTCAGCCTCTTGGGCCTCTTGTCAGTCTTGAGCAGAGTTTTAGTTAATTAAATAATGTGCTGGGATGTTTCATGAGGAACTCAGGCCTGAATCCCCAAATAGACCAGCGGAGTGTGTTTCAAAATCACCCCATTGGAATGCAAATTGTTGCCCTTTGCTTTCTTCTAAGCAATCGCAAAGATTCTGGTGGAATTCATAAGTCATAAGTCATAATTTGTTGACCCACCTTGATCTGACTTTTGTGCAGGGTGAGAGAGAGGAATCTAGTTTCATTCTTCAACATATGGGTGTCAGTTTTCCCACTTCCATTGGTTAAAAAGTCTATCTTTTCTTCAGTATATGTTTTTTACAACTTTGCTAAGGATCAGATAACTGTAACTAAGGTGTGTCTCTGTGTCTTGTATTCTATTACACTGGTCTTCATTAATTTTGATACCAATACCAGGCTGTTTTTGTTGCTCTGTCGTATAATTTGAAGTCACATATGGTAATGCCTGTGATTGCTTTGGCTATTCTGGGTCTCTTACTTTTCCAAATGAATTTTAGGATGTTTCTTTCTAAATTTGTGAAGAATGTCCTTGCTATTCTGATGAGAACTGCACTGAATCAGCATAATATTTTTGGTAGTAGGGTCAACAATCTTCATATTGGCACAGGCCCCGACTTCTTAACAAGACCCCATAAAGTACAAGAAATAAACCAAGAATCCATAAGTAGGATGGCATCAAATTAAAAAGTGTCTGCACAGTAAGGGAAAATATAAAGAGAGTGAAGAGACAGCCAACAGAAAAAAAAATCTTTATCAGCTGCTCCTCCGACAAGGGATTAATATCCAGAATATATAGAAAACTCAAAAAGCTAACACCAAAGAGAGGGAGAAGGGGAGGGAACAAACAAACAAAAAACCCGGTCAGTTAACAGGCAAAAGAACTAAATAGACATTTCATAAAGGAAGAAATGCAAATGGCGGACAAAAACAGGGGAAAATGTTCACCGTCTCTGTCAATTAAGGAAATGCAAATCAAAACTGCACTGAGATTTCATCTCACTCCAGTCAGAATGGCAATCATTAAGAAAACAAAAAATAGTAAATGCTGGTGAGGATGTGGGGGAAAAGGTGCACTCCTCCATTGTTGGTGGGACTGCAAATTAGTACCACCATTCTGGAAAGCTGTGGGGAGATTCCTCAAGACTAGGAAGGGGATCACTCTATGACCCAGCTCTCCCACTCCTTGGTATTTATCCTAAAGAACTAAAATCAGCAGACTATAGGGACACAGTCACATCAATGTTTAGAGCAGCACGATACACAATAACCAAGATGTGAAACCAGCCAGGTGCCTGTGAACAGAGGAGTGGATAAAGAAAATGTGGTATACATACACAATGGAGTTTTATCCAGCTGTATAGAAGAATGAAATTATTTCATTTGCTGGAAACTAAATGGAACTGGAGACTATTATCCTAAGTGAAATAATGGAGACTCAGAAAATGGAAAGTCGAATGTTCTTTCTCATATGCAGCAGTTAGAGCAAAGTAAGGGCTGGCAGGTAGATCCCAGAAAGATAGGGGAGAGGGTCAAAGGAGATTGAGGGGGAGGGGGAGGAACAGGAAAGGGGAGGAAATGCAGGATGAGTTTGGCAGAGTTAGAATGTGTGCTTGTAGGAATAGACCTCAGTGAGTCACACCTTTCTGTGTATCTATATGTATATTATTTAAAGATAAATAAGGTGGACCAGTAGAGTTGAAGGGGAATAGGGGAAAGGGGAGGGAGGGGGTACTGGGGACTTAAATGGAGTAAATCAAATCTCATGAATGTAAAATTATGTCAGAATGAACCCCACTAGCATGTATAACAATAATGCACCAATAAAAGCAAAATTTAAAAAATATCTATCTATTGCAACTGTGTGGAGCCTACGCAGGAGGTTCAGCAGCCCTGAGCAGCTGCATCCCTCACATGTGCTGGTGCTGCTGGGGCACTGGCTGGGGAAGCCCATGCTCTCCTGTGCTCTCCTGCTGCAGGGAGCTTGGGTGCTCTGCTGCAGGCGTCCTCCAGTTCAGCTGGTTGGACAGGTTGCCCAGCCACTCCCCTTCCCTCCCACCTTTGATCTACCAACCCTCCCCTCATACCCTACTCCTGACCCCGTTCTTATGAGAAGGGGCTTCAGACATGATCCTCCTTTCCTCCCTGTGTTCTGGTGATCAAACCAGGAGTCAGAGAGGTTTGGTGGCCTGCCCGGATGGACACAGTGCTGAAGACAGAGTCGGTGGCAGTGTTGAGGCCCAGGAAGAGGCTGAGCCAGAGCACACGCCTTCTCTAATGAGATCTTTCAGCCCTTCACACAAGCTCTTCACCCATTCATTCATTTCCAGGCACTGGAAGGAAGTGCATTCAACTCCTGAATGCCAGGTTCGGATCTGAGCTCAGGAGACACACTAGCAAGCGAGGGGGCTGCTCTGGACAACCAAGGTCAGGCACGTCCATCCTGGTGATGACCACCAAGGCCAAAGGACAGAGGTAGCAGCTGCAGTCCAGGGCTCGCACCTCACCCTCGCTGTCCGCTGAGGCAGGGCTGAGGCTGTGGCTCCTGGAAAGTTCCTACAGGGTGAGCCTGAGCAACCCCTGCCAGTCCTGTCCCCTCCTGGGGTCTCAGTTTCCTCCCTGTGAAATGGAAAGGGTTCTTGTGGAGAGGGAATCAAAATGCATTCTGCTGTCATATATAACTAAATAAATAAACAGATGGATTTTTTAGAAATGGGAAAGGGTCACAGAAATGAACTCCCTGGGCAGTTGCAAGGCCAGGCCCTGGGGCCGGCCAGCACACACACGATAGAAGTTCAACCCACTTCCGCCCTCCTGATCACCACTATGCTCTGCCCTGCACAGACACCTGCGCCTGGAGGCAGAGAGACAAACTACCAAAGAGAGCCATCTTGGACTCCTGGCTCTTCCCAGCCTCAGAAAGCCCTTCCCTCCTCCTTCCCTTCTTCCTTCCCCTCTCCCTCCCTCCCTCCCCCCTCCTTAGGGCTGTATTTTTAGAGGCTCAGTAAATTCACTCATTGACTCATTCAAACAAGAAAACTTGATCTTGAAAATATCATAGTGATCTCTATTTCACAGGGATCTTGTTAAGATTGCACAAATCCACACATGGACAAGTCACTCCATGGCCATGCTTGAATCAGATAGCTGTCCCTGTGACACATAGGACAGAAAGAGGAAGCTGGTGTGACATTGTCCCCCCTGTGATCATGGCTCAGGCCACCCCAGCAGCAGGCCTCCAGTGGTCAGGTGGGATCTAGAGAGGGACCACTAGGACTCATGAATGGGAAGAAGATGGCCCGAGTCAGCACTGCAGCCTGGCAGAGCAGAAATGCCACCCTGGCCCTGAGGCTGGGCACCCTGGAGGTGAATCGTGACCTTGGAAAAGGCACGCCTCTGCCCTGAGCTTCCATTCCCTCATATGGAAAGAGAAACTGCAATTCCTGAGTCTTAGCATGCTGACTGTGCAGATCCTGGGAGACCATGACAAGGACAACAGTCACTCTCACCTTGACTGACTGCTTGCTCTGAACCAGGCTGAGTCCTCATAATGACCTCCAGAGACAGGAACTGTCATATCCTCATTTTGCAGGTTAGGAAACAGATAAAGTTGGGCCAGCACAGCTGCCAAAGGCCCACAGTTGGAAGCATCAAAGGGTGGGTGCACTGGCTCTAGGGCCCTCCTCATAGCCATGGGCAACATTGTTTCCAATAGTCCATGGACAAGTCACACAACATGCACATAAAACCCCTGGCTTGAGGTGCCTGGGACAAGGTGATCGGGATGGCCAGGATCACCATGGGTGCTTTGCTGTCCATGGGCAACATCATCAGTTGTCTTTGGCCACTAGTGCTGAGTGGACCCTGGGAACAGTGTCTGGCCAGTGTGCTGGGGACTAGCAGAGTCCTTGGCTTGGGGGGCAGCCCTCCCTTTGAAGACCTGGGTTTTTAAGGCTGACCCTCCTAGTAGCAGGATTTTCCTGGGTGTGTAGATCACAGTTTTCAAGTGAGTATTAAACATGTCACCTCCTCCTTTCAGGGAGGGTGAACTGAGTTGGCGCAGTGAACACTCTCGCTGCCTGGGCTGATATGTCTTCCGAACAGTGACTACATAGAAATATAGCCATATTTCCAAATTTGTTATTCTTTTTGTTTGTGTATATTCACCAGGAAAACACTTCATGCTCATCAAAAAATCCTGGGTCCTCCATGGCGGAGCTCATCCTGCTGAAAACATCACGTTGTGGGGTAGTCTCATCTGCTGCCAGGCTGGTGGCAGAAGAGCTTTGGTGGGGAAGACATGAGTGGATGGGGTTGGGGGGGGACAACGGAGCCAGGCTGGCTGTAGACAGCTCTCGCTATTGACCCAGCTGTCCTCCTCTGAGTTATTGTTGTGCTACAAATTACTCCAAAACAGCAATTGCAAAAGCCAACATTGAGGACCCTGCAGTTTCTGGGGGTCAGGAATCTGCATACAGGCCAAAGGGTTCCACTCTAGGCTGTCCTGGGCTGTGGCCGAGGTGGCCCACCCTGTAGTCACCTTGAGGCCACAGATGCCCCTCCACTTACCATGGGGGTACGTTATGGTAAGACCCCGGTGGGTTGAACACATTGTAAGTAAGCAATGCACTTACCACACCAGCCTGCCGAGAAGCATGGCTTAGCCCTGCCTACCTTGGATGTCCTCAGAACCCAGGTGGCCAGCAGGTGAACAGACATCTACATCAAGGCCTGTTTGGTAACAAAGGGCTGAATGTCTGTGGAATTTACTGAATAGCAGGACACGTTCACACCCCAGCAAAGCTATCAAGCAGGGATATTGTAACCTGAGCCACTGTTAGTCAAATTCCAGAAATTCCAGAAACTTCCATAGCTGTTGGCATTTGGCTGGCTACAGGCTGTGGGACTAAGTCACTGATCCTTGCTAGTTCCTGCCACCTGGGTCTCTCCAGTGTGGCCCTGAGCTTCCGCAGAGTGAGCAAGGGTCGGTAACATAGAAACCTTCATCTTGCATTTTCTGATCCCGGAAGAAACACTCCATCTCTCCTTGGTTTTCTTTTACTCTTTTCTCTTCTTCCGTTGTCTTTTAGAGTATTTATTTTAAAAATTTAAATCTTCAATTGTGGTAAAATACACACAACAAATTTTTCCTACCTTAACCATTTTCAAGAGTTTAGTTCAGTAGTGTTAAGTACATTCACATCGTTTCACAGTCCATTTCCACAACTTTCTCTTGCAAAACTAAAACTGTTCTCACTAAATGACAACTTCCTATTCCGCCCTTTCCTCCACACCTGACAGCCACACTCTACTGCCTGTACCCCAGCTATCTCCTATAAGTGAGTTCTTATCTTTTTGTAAGTGGCGTATTTCACTTAGCATAGTGAACACTTTTTTCATGAAAGGGTATTGGATTCTGTCAAATGCTTTCTTTCTGCATCAATTGAGATGGTGTGTTTTCCCCCAACATCCTGAAATGGGAGGTAGATTGTGGAGTAGATTTTTGTACTTTGAACCATACTGTCATTCCTGGAATATATCCCACTTGATCGTGGTGCCTCACACTTCTGGTGTACAGTTGAATTCTTTGGCTAGTATATCGTTGAGAATTTTTGCATCAATATTTATCAGGGAAGCAGGTGTCATGGTGGCTCAGGCCTGTAATCCCAGCAGCTTAGGAGGCTGAGGCAGGAGGAGTAAACGTTCCAAGCCAGCCTCAGCAACTTAGCAAGGCCCTAAGCAACTTAGTGAGACCCTGCTCCCGAATAAAAATAAAAAGAACTGGTGATGTGGCTCAGTGGTTAAGCCCTTCTGGGTTTAATTCCCTGGACCATGTATATGTATGGTGTTATCTTTTAGGAATGTACAAGTATTCCCTCCTTCTCAACTTTTGGAGGAGTTTGAGGAAGACCAGTGTTGATTTTTTTTTAATACTCCATAGAATTTGCCAGTAGCCATTTGGTCCTGAGCTTTTTTGGAGAGGGCAGGGTTTTTGCTATATTCTGTTTTTTATAAGGAAGTCACTGGGTTCAGGTCTCATTTAAGAGGAGGGTATCATCAGGAGGAGGAAATACTTGTGCCTGTCTTGGAAGGCTGTGTAAATGGAACTGTGTCCCATCAGTGGGTCAAAGGAGAATCAGATGTGCAGGTGCCCGCACACTGAGCCTGGGGTCTCAGGAACTTGGTGAGCTGACACTCTCTCCATGTGACTGACTTCACAGTGCCATCTGCTAAGTGCTCCATCCTATTCTATTCTGGTGGCCTAGATTGTTGGTCAATGGGTATTTTTTCATCTTTGCATAAAATTTACACTTTGACTCGTGAGATTCCAGTTCTCTCAAATAAAGATTTCAGCCGTCCTCTGTGTTTGTGTTCTGAATGAATGTCCTGGTTGTGACTGTAATTCTAACAGTAGCTTTAACCCTTTAACTTTTAACCTGGGCATAGACCTCCTGTATGATCCTCAACACCGTGGGCTTCTTCTTACATGGGGCTTGTGAAACAGAACTGTATTCATTTGTTCAAGATATCTTTTTTCTAGATGGTGATTGGAGTCTAGAAAGGATGTGTGTTTTCTCTTTTATATTTCTAAGTATTGATAGGTTCAAAATAAGACCCCCAATAGAGTTTTGTTGCAAACAAATGAATAAGTGAATGAGTGAATAAATACTACCATTGTCATATGTACACCTATCCATCCTGCTGGCTTTGTAGCCTCTGGTTAAGCATGCCCAGTGTCCAGACCATGGCTTGACCCATAGGAAACTCAACAGATGGCGTGCATTGAGGAACAGAATGGCCGTATAGCGTTTTCCTGCCTAGGACTCTCAGCTGTTGTTATGTTCTGGATGTAAGTGGAAAGACCTACGTTAATTTGTTTGCAGGAGCCAGCTGTTGACAGACCCTGACTTAATGGTTCATCTTAAGATTTTTCAACTTTCTCTCAATCTGCATGCAGTAGGAATTGCACTTTGAAGTTTGAATTCTGATCTTTCTGGGCTAATGATATGTGGTTTGATACAGGGCAGTGACATGACCTCCTGTTCCAGCCAGCCCTGTGACCACAGGGGACTGCCATCACGCTCCAGGGTCTATTGCCCAGCTGGGACATGGGAGGTGAGGAGGATTCCTCAAACCCTCTGCCTGCCGTATGTTCAGCTTCAATGTCTTCGACAGGATATGCACCCACTGGGCCCAGGAGATTCCACACTTGGGATGTCATCCCTTAGTGTGCTTCCAAGCTGGAAATTCCTCGAGTCACATAAGTGTAGTAAAACAGCAAACAACAACAAAGAAGTCACTTGCAGCTAGAGTCCCCCAGAAGACATCCCTAGGATGAGGATCTGAGTGCAAGCAGATTACTTGAGAGGGGGTTCCAGGAAGCATGGTTGGGGGACAGAAAACCAGGAAAGGAAGCCAGTGTAGGTCCCATTAGTGAGCAGGTGACTGAGTGGGGCCCTGAAGCACAGAGTCATGGGATCTCTGTAGAACCGGTCTCAGAGTCGCTTCCCCTATACAGCACAGCAGCGGTGGCACTTACACCAGCCTCCTGGTCTTCGAGGGCTGCACTTCCTGGGCCTCTGTCCTGCTGCAGCCAGAGACAGACAACCTGACGGATCCTGAGAGCCGAGGGGGCTGGGGAGAGACATAGACGGCATCCGCTGCTAAGATGTGAAATCAGCTTCACAAACTAGGACCTGAGACCTGGTTCTGCCCCTGACCATCAAGATGTCCCTAAATATTCCCCCATTCACAGGGTGACCACCCTGGAATTTCTTTCCTGTGTGAAGACGGCTACTTGGGATCACCGACAGCCATCTTGTCAGGGCCAGTGCCTGGGTTTCCTGTTCTCTGGGTATGTCCCTCCCAAGGCACTATGGCCAAGGTCCCCAGAACAAGGCTGCTGGCTGCAGCTGGTCCGCGTGTGTAACCTCAAGAGGGTTCTCACCTGCCCGATGTGTTATTCATGTCATCTGATGCTCTGATCACTTTGTTCAGAGTGATGTCATTTGTGGATGAGCTTTTGTGAAATCTCCAGAACCCTCTGCTCTCCCGTCCTCTCACCTCCATGTCTTCTGACACAGTTGGTCCCATCTCTGGATGGGGAGCCCAAGGTGGTCTGGCCTGTGAGTCAGAGGCCCACTGAATTTTTTGTTATAACCAGGGAGAAGAAGGAAACAGAACACGTATGAGCAAAGTTTGGGCCTGGCTTTGTTGGCATTGCTGATTGGGACTCAGGCAACAGAGACCCCGGTTCCACGTGCGCCTTCAGTCCTCCTGCTGTCTCTTGCCTCCCTCCCCATGTGGTAATCTCCATGATGTTAAGACCAAATAACTGCTTCCTGAGCGTGCATGGATGTGAATAAGTGTGGGGGAGAGGCTGCCCAGTCACAGACGCGAGGATGCCTGGAGCCCACAGGGTAACACGTGTCTGCTACAGGACTTCTCAGAGCCTCGAGCTTGTGCACTCTGATTCTTACTGAGGAGGACCAAGCAGTGGTGTCCCCTAAATGAATGTGACCCCAGAACGCTTTCTGACAGCTGGGCTAGAGCTCTGCAGCATGAAGCTTGGGAAATGCTCCCCTGCATTTGCACCATAGGAACTAGAAGGAAGGGAAATTCAGAAGACCATGGCAGCCTGCAAGGGTTCCAAGGATGCAGCAGGCTGTGGGCACAGCTACTGGAAACCCTGTGAGTCTCTCACTTACTGAGTGTCCCCAGTGAGCTGGCGCTCTGCTGTAGAGACCCTCTTGGCTAGGAGAGAGAAAAGTGAAGGAACCTATGGGAAACCTTGCTGGAGAGGCATTTGGTAGCTCTGGGAAGAGTGGGGAGCCTCTGGGAGCTCCCTGTGGGGGCTGAGCAGGACCTACACCCAGGGGCCAACTCTCGGCACGGCACCAGGACCAGCTCCAAGGGACCACTGCAAAATGCAAATATGGGGCCCCTTGTTTAAATATTTCTGAGAAAGTCAAGACCATGAGAGAAGAGCATGGGAGCAGGGCCAGGGCCTCCCAAGCTGCATGAAGCCAGCCACAGTGCAGCGTGGCCCTTATGCAGGAACACCCACCTGGGCCCTCTGTGGAACCCCTCAGGTGGAGCCTAGCACCCTCCACCCCCACCTGGGTGCTGCTCCAGGACAGGCCTTTCCTGCACTGTCTAGGAAGAACACTGGTTCTGCCAGCTCTCCTGAGTCAGCGTGGATTAAGCACCGTGCCAGGGATTATCTAGGAGAAGTGTACATTTGTGGGAAGAGCCTGGGAGTTGAAATTCTCTCAACAATGATGGGCAGCTTTGGAACCTCTTTCTAGGCTTAGGAACCCTGAGTTGGGCAAAAGCGTTGGAAATGCACCTTTGGGCAAGAAGAGATCGCGTGAGGAGCCAGCGAGGGCGAGGCAGGTGTGCGCCTCTGCAGAGGGGCTGTTGGCACTTGGTCTCTGGAGACTTTCTGCTTTCTCATGTCCTGGCTTTCCCACTCAGCTGGTGCTTAGAGAGTGAGCGAGCAGGAACCAGGCAGAGGAAGGGTGAGGGCCATGCCAGGGCCCTCGCTGGAGGTGTGGGGTGCAGAGGACAGAGAGCAGAGATCTGGAGACGGGCAGGGTCCCTCCCGTGCAACTCGACTCTGCCTCTGGGTCTGCAGCAGCTCGGCTGGCTGAGAAGATGGAAGCTAATGGTGGACAGGACCATGGGGCTGTCTGTGGACTTTAATCATCCTCATCCCCCACTGCACAGCAGCCCAGATCATTGACAGCAGGCCACTCACCAGCTTCAGGAGGCTCCAGACTCCGGGTGTCTTCAACCACCTCCAGCAATTAAGTTCAGTGTGTCAGACTTTTCTGAAATAAGAAGCCGAATAAATGGAATTAATCTCCCTGATTTAAATCCATTAGTGCCTGTGATATACTGGGGCAGGCATTTAAGAGCCACTTCACCTCACCTGGTCATGCCCGAAGGGTCACCGGTGACTCACACTTAATAGTGGGGAAGGCTTTCATGGAGGGGCGGCTTTGAAGACGCGCAGGGTGTGTTCAGCAGCTTGAAGGTTTAATGCATTTTTAATTAAATGTGCTTTAATAGGATTCAGCACCAACTATCATGTCACTGCAGATAGATTCATTGTATTTGTTCAGTTAATTACACGTGTGTTATTACCCAAGTGTAAACTTTGATGACCTGGAAAGAAGCTTGACTTCCAGGGACATCCGAGAGTTCTGGCACTTTCAGGAGTAGCGTAGAGCACTCCCTGCCCTACAGCCCTGTGTTCTCTGTGTGTGCACACCCTGCCCCACACATGTGTGTTGCGACCCCCTTGCCCGCAAGGAAGACGCGACTCAGGAATCTTCTTTCAGCAGTTTATTCAGTCCCTTGACATTCTTCTAATAATTCTTCTAATCCTCTCGGATGCCCCTCCCAGCCTTAATAAAGCACCGCGAACCCCAATGCGAAGCTGCCACGTGGACCCTTCTCACAGGGTGCTAGAAAACGACACGCCAACTCTCTCTGATAAGGAGTTGACAATACGCCAACTCTCTCTGATACGGAGTTGTCCTTCACAGACCACAGCGGAGCCAGTGCCATCATGTAATGGCGACCACAGTCCGCAGGAATGGCTCACCACACATTTGCACACCTGTAAGCACACCAAGGAAAGAGCTACGTGTGTGTGCATGCATGTATGCTGTTTTCAAAGAGAAAGTTTCCGAAGGAGATGGGCTTAGTCCAGCTAGATGAAAGTCCTTAGAGAAGACACTGAGTGTTTCCTGTCCTCAGTGTCCCTCTTCCATAAAACAATAATGAAAACTACGTTCACTAGAGTGATGAAGTGGCTATCAGCTATGGAAATCTCTACACTTAAGAGCACTTTATGACTCTCAAGAACCTAGTGTTATTGCTGTTGGTTGCAACCAGTCCACCCACATGCATTCCAAAACGCAGCCCCCTCTATCTACCTACTTTGTAAACTTAGTCTACTTACGTCCATTCTCTAACCTCAATTCACCTATATCCATTCTGCAAACTCCGGCCTCCTATATTTGTTCGTCTGCATCCATTCCATACACTCGGAGAAGGGAACTCTTGCTTTCTGAGTTTTTGTATGTTGAAGGGTAGCTTCATTTGTCTGGGCAGAAGGCATGCCCTTCAAACACTCAGCAATGACCTTGTGAGCTTACCCTGGGCAGGTCAGGGTCCAAGCTTCCATATGCTTTTCATACCTGGTTGCTTCTCTACCAACAACCAGGAGAGTCTCTGTATATTGTAGATGGGAAACCGAGGCTTGGGTCATTGATGCATTCACTGCTATCTATTGGACCTGAGCGCATGCTAAGTGTTACGTCAGGAGTTGCATAAAAAGAGGAAATCCAAACATGTGGCCCTCACCTTCAAGGATCTGACTTGCTGCAGGAAGTCCTGAGAGCGCAGGAGGAATTGCTTGTGCTCCTGGGTCTTTGGTTTTTCTCTGGGATCAAACTGAAAAGATGAGCATATAGTGCCTAGAGATTCCCACTCCCTCCCTCCCCACAAGGCCAACTCTGAGCTTGGGAGAGGCAGGAGCAGTGGGGGCCTGGGAAGGACATCCAGCACACCCAGGAGAGACCCACCTGAGACGTCCCATACAAGCCTCAAAGACCCTGCTTCTTGACTCCAGGTGCTTACAGTGGGGATCTTGCCAAAGCACAGATTCCTGTTCAGTAATGTTACAGGTGGGAAGAATGTGGTGGCTAATTTCATAGATCAACTTGGCTAGCCCACGGTACCCAGTTGTTTGGTCCAACACCAGTCAAGATGTAGATGATTTTTTTTTAAAGATAAGATTATTTTTTAAATAACAGATTATGAGTAAAGTAAATTCTTATCCCTTGCAATGGGGATGGGCCTAGTCCAATCAGTTGAAGGCCTTAAGAGAAAATACTGCAGTCCTCTGAGGAGGAAGAAATTCTGGCTTCATTACTACCTTTGGATTAAAGCTGAAACACCAGTTCTTTCCTAGGCCTTCAGCCTGCCAGCTTTCCCTGCTCATTTTGGTGTTATCAGCCCCCTGATCCCATGAGCCAATTCTTGAAAAATCTTATCAGTGAGTGCAATGGTAATGCCAAGAACTCAGGAGGCTGAGGCAGGAGGATTGGAAGTTCAAAGTCCTCCTGGGCAACTAACTTACCAAGACACTGCTGCCTCAGAATGAAATATACAAAGGACCAGGGTGAGGCTCAGTGGTAGTAAGCATTCCTACATTCAACCAACAGTACCCAAAAAAGGGAATCTACCTGTAACTTGTGCACCCATGTCTATGTCTCTGTCTGTCTGCATCTAAATGCTGTGGATTCTGCTTCTCTGAATAACCCTGACCAATACTGAAGGGCCCCACACTGCCTTTCCTGGGGGCTCCAGGGCATGCCAATCCCCTGCTCTGTGAACCAGACTTTGGCATAGCTGTAGACTAAAGTGACATTGGCAAGTGCCAACACTGTCGCGTGAAGAGCCAGGCGCATCACATCGCCCCAGACCTCCCAAGTTCAACTCGGGCTGCTGCTGCACTGTGCCAGCCCATGACTAATTTCTCCCTTGTCCTCGGGTCCCACGATTGGTCCAGGCTGGTGAACAGCTGGCGTCTCTAAGAGCGGCCCAGGCTATGCTCCATCTCGCGGCATTCAGTTGCATAAACACAGCTTTTCCGACACACTCTCAAGTCCAGCAGAGGCCTTGGGACCCCGTGCCAAGCAGCTGGCTAGAAGCTGAACAGGGAGGGAATCAGAGCTGGTGTGAAGTCCTTCCAGCAGCCCAGATGCCTGGTGTCCCACAGACACCAACAGTGGCCTCAGCAGCCACCTCCCCAACACCTTGTGAGTGCCAGGGTCAGCTGGACACCGGAGATGGTGCTGGACAAAAGAAGGAGCACCCGACTCAAAGCACTGCAAACACAGTAGGGAAGGGTTGGTTTGCCTTGTGCCTGTGGCTTGCAGCCGGAGGCGCAGCAGCTGTAGGACCCCAAAGGAAGGGGTCAGGGTCTCAGCAGCAGGTGGTCTGCCTCCCAATGCAGCCCTGGCTGTCTGGAGACCTCACCACCCCACCAGGAAGAAGGTCCCACTTAGGAGGAAGGTGAATTGGGGGGAGGAAGCTGGGGGGGACAGAGGCCAGAGGCCCTGCCAGCCCCATCCAGCAGAAATGGCCGTGAGCCACACATGGGATGCTACCTCTGCAATCTTGCGCTCTCTGAGGCCACGGGGCCCATTCTCCTCCCTCTTCCCTGGGGATGCCGGCTCCACAAGGATGAGGTTTGGGTCAGTCATGTTACCATTCAAACTTTTGTAAGAGGAATAAATGAAATGACCTTTGATGTATCTATTAATCAGCTTCACTCCTTCATTCCTATATTAACTCTTACTCGATGTCGTTCTTTCCATGAATTTATTTATTCATTTACTCAACAAACGTCTGCATATCAGGTTCACCATGAGCTTGCAAAGATCCTCAGCAATGACAAACACAACTATAGAGAAAAGCAGATCAACAGGACATCGGGGAACGTCGTGGTGGACATGAAGACCCCTAGTGGGTGGCACTTTGTCATGACCGAATGGCAGTGCAGCAGCAGAGAGCAAGGCCAGCAGTCATGGAACATGGAGGTGCCATGACCAAAATGCATGTAGCCGTGACCACGCTGGGTTGGGGGCGCCTGCCGGGAGACTGGAAGGAAGTCGGCGTAGGAGGGGTCACTCTCCCAGCGAGGTGGGGGTGTTTCAAGGTTCTCCCAGCGTTTCTTTGAGACCATAGCACAGTTTTCAATATAAAAATATGTTTCAAAATTGGGTCCCCGCCCCAAGCTGGACAGGATGCATATTTCAGAGACCTGGCAAGAAGGTCCACCCCAGGCCTCTGCCCACTGCTTCCACTTCATGGATTCAACCAAACGAGGGCTGAAAATATTTTTTAAAAATTGCTTCTGTACTGAACAAGTGCAGACTTTGTCCCTGTTATTCCCTAAACAAGACAGAGCAGAGCGACTTACAGGCACTTCTGCTGTATTAGGCATTGCAAGTCATCACAGGGTGATTTCGGGGACACGGGAGGACATGGGGGTCTTTTGCAGATACAGCACCACCTAGTCTAAGGGCCTTGAGCATCTTGCCTTTTGTCCCCCAGGTCCCAGGGGTCCTGGAACCAGTCCTCAGGGATAGCAAGGGGCAGCTGTGTTCCCATTGCTCCTTCTGCCTGGTGACAGACATGCTCATTTCCTCATTGAACACTCAGGGCCATCTGATAAAGCAGGTAAACCTGTGAACAGGCCAAAAAAGGGACTCAGTGATAGGATTAACTTCAAGGTCTTGGGATGGGTGGGCGGGCTGGCCTGGGTTACCTGGGTGGGTCCGATACAATCCTCATAACAGGGAGACAGGAGTGCCAGTCAAGAAGACGGACAGCAGATGCAAAGGCTGGAGATGGGATAGACCCTAAGGCTGGAGGGGACAGGAGGACAGTGTCACTGCAGCCTCGTTTCCTTCTTCACCCTCCAGAGCCCTAAGTGAGCAAGCCTGCTGTGTGTCCTGGATATGAATGCAGAGGGCAAACAGAAGCTCAGAAGGACAAAACAGGATGAAATGACTTCCCAGGTCAGCACACAGTGAGGCCTGACCCTGAGGTCGAAACATTTGAACCCTGCCTCTTTTCTATGGAGTGTCACTGAAGTTGGAATTCTTTGCTTAGGATTATCCACAATGTACTAGATCCCTGCAGGTACCTGACCCCTGCCTTAGATGTTGGGAAAGTGGGAAATCACAAACGCAGTGTGGCAGGGGATGAAGACCACTAGGTGAAGAGTAGCTTTCGAATTCCACTTCTGCTTCTCATCGCCATGTGATCTTGAGCTGGTCAGAGTGCCACTCTGGACCTCAGCCTCCTCATCAATTCCATGAAGAGTGTAATATTACTTTATTCCCCTGTGTCCCAGGAATAGGGTACAAGAACCTGCTGCAATGATGGATACTGGGCACAGGGCAGTCTGGGGTGACAGTGAGCAATGGCATGGAAACAGCCAGGCTGTAGAGTGGACTGTGCTTACATAAGGGCCACTCCCTACCATGAACTGCTGGTGTGCAGAGCTCTTGCCCTTTGGCAGACTGTGTCTGTCCATATGCACATGCACATTCGTACACGCACAGTGAGGGACAGTGAAAAGATTACACACAGGAGACTAACTAACTCTTCTAACTCTCCTCCAGACCTCCTTGTTCCCAGTACAATGAGTGGGGATCATAAGTGGGGGCCTCGAATCCCATCTTGTCTGCAGATGTTAAGTGTGTTGTGGGGAAAGTTGAACCACTTGACTCCGGAAAGAAGAAAAACAAACGGACATTGGGCATCTGGGTTTTGGAACTGCTTCCAAATCCTAAGGCCTGGCAACCCTGGGCCTGCGTTCCGAGGCCATGTCCCACCTGGCCCAGAGTGGCAGCTGCTCCTCAGGCCCAGTGCATCCCTCCCTCCCGAGCAGCTCTCCCTGCTGGCCCAGTGCATTCTGCTGCCCGGGCCTGGCTGTGACTGTGCCTCCACACCCACGGCAGGATCATCCCCCAGCTCAGCAGCCCAGCTTCAGGCAGCGGCTGACCCAAGAGACGGCAGAGTTCCCGCGGAGGACCCGGACTCCAGAGATGAGGCGGCAGGAGGACAGTGCCAAAAGCCACCCATGTCTGTGACCGCAGGGGACCCGGACTCTCAGAGGCCATCTCTGGCCAGTCCTGGCCTTTGTCTGAGCCTTCCTTTCTGCATCTGTAGGCTGAGGCAGGCTGGCCTGGGACCAGTGTGTGGGGTCTTGGGGTCTCCTCTGCTCCCACAGGTGCCTGCACACTGCGTGCTGTCTTCTTCCCCCCACCCCCCACATCTCCCCGACAGTAGGCATCCGGGGGCCCCCCTTAAGCACCCTGAGCTCACCGTCTCTGCGGATCCCTTTATCACTAAATCCAGCCATTAATCCTCAAATGAGTTTCCTGCTGGCTTCGGTACAGACAGCCAATGAATTAGTCCCTAATCTCATCACTTATCAGTGTTCTTTCCCAGTAGCATTCACCAGAGCAAGATTGTCCTTGTACCAAGTGTTGAGAAGCAGGGCTCCATCCAGGCAGGATGGTAGGGGAGGTCAGCCTCAGCTTTGTTCTCATCTCAGCAGCTTCGTGGACTTACAGGAAAGAGACCCAAGGGTCGTTGAAACGGTTAAGTGATGCCACCTTCTAAACCTGCACCTGTGGGGCCCCTGGGATCCAGGACAAGCCCTGCCCTTTGGGGGCCCTGCTCCTCCTCTACATAGAATGCATGTCCACCTTGGACTCCTGGTGCTCAGGGGTCGTTCATGAAGAACAGAAGGCGGCACCTTGAACATTTCATATCCTACTCTGCCCCTTTGGGGAGGTCCTCTCGGAAAAGGAAGTGACTTGGGGAGCCTGAGCATCTTAGCAGATGCAGAATGCCCCCCCATCAAAGCTGAGGACCCAAAGCCCTTCCATCCCTGGGGAGAGGTTCCAAGGCCAACAGAGGCTGCCTCAGGTCACGGGCAGCATCTGGCCCTGTGTACGCTTGTTCCCGAGGACACATCTGTGGGAAAGCTGCTCCATCAACTAGGCCCAGAGGAAGGCAGCAACTAGAATGGGGCAGGGCCTGGTGACCACAAGCTGCACTGCACTTTCTGCTGCAGGTCCGTGGCTCCTGAACTCCAACCGGGCAACCCGCTGTGCTGCATGGACCTTGGGAGAGTGTGGCTTCTGGCCACTGAAACCACAGAAAGTGACACTGTGGAGAGAGGGACTGCTGTGCTGTCACACTAACCCACATAGTACACTTGTGCTGTCATCCAAGGATGTTACAGTGGGACTTGTGTGTCGCTCTTATGATAAGGAGTGCAATTAGGTGTGACCCAAACAGGCGACACTCAGGGAACACTGTGAAGGGAGCACGTCCTTCCGAGAGTTCCCATGTCCACGGTTACTGCCTTGTTTGCTGAGAGTCTTAATCTGAGGTCCTCAGTGAGGATGCAGCTGGGCTTGCAGAGCACCCAGGCCTGGCCTGCAGGGGGCCAGGGTCTCACTGCCTGCCAGGGCCCCCAATGGAGCAAGCTCCCTCTGAAACAGCTTCCAGATAACCAGGGCTTTTCATGGCGCTAGGCCATGGACCCCCGCTTATGCTGAGGCCCACACCACCACTTTCACATCCTTGTTAAAATCTAAGTCCTCCTAGGAAGGGCTGCAGAAAAGTGACCAGCCCGTCGCCATTCAGTGTGAATTAGTTCATCTACTCGGTCACTGCAATGTGGCTGTAAGCTGAGAGGTTCTCCATGAAACAGGAGCACAGGGCACAAGACAGTGGGCAGTGCGTCTTGGCTTGGTCAGTGGAAAAGGC